>NW_023494785.1:40766404-40838904 GCF_904425465.1 Colossoma macropomum
AATTCATAGATGGCCTGAGTAATTCATAGAAGATAATGAATAATTCATAGTGGTTATTGAGTCATTTGTAATGGTTCCTGAATAATTCAAAGTAGATATTGAATAATTCTTCATAGTTTTTTAATACTTTATAGCAGTTTTTGAATAATTCTTAGTAGTTACTGAATAATTCATAGTACCTGCTGCATGCTAAGTATTAATAGGTGACTCTTAAGCCTGGAGTTAGTTTACATGTTAGTTTCATAGTAGTTACTGAATAGTTTATAGAGCTTAGTGAAAGATTCGTAGTAGTTACTGAACATTTCTTTGTAGTTTCAGAATAATTCATAGAAGTCCTGAGTAATTCATAGTAGACGCTGAACAATTTCTAGTGGTTACTAAGTCATTCATAGTAGTTACTGAATGAATCCCAGTAGTCAGTGAGCAATGTATAATAGTTACTGAATGATTTATGGCAGTTATTAAATATTTGATAGTAGATATCAGTTACTGGACAGTGCAAGACAAGGTAATGCCAAAGATTTAGAATAAGAAGCCAAGTGTTCAGGGCTTTACTGCCAAACTTACATATTAATGTCATACTCACTAAATAATAATCTACATAACAGCCCATAAGATTAAGGAATGAATATAATATGACAATATTTCTCGAGGTCAATGTGCTAACTAAGCAATAAGTGGTTAAACGGAGAGAATAGAAACAATCTAGCAGATCTACTGTACAGTGAGAATGTCGCGTGCGTAGGGAAATGCTTAGCTGGTGAGGAAGCGGGCAGCCGGGGGCGGGGCCGGGGGCGGAGGGAGGTGTGGGAGGAGGTGAAGGAGAGAGGGAGGAGTGGAGGAGTGATTTCTTCTTTCTTTCCCCCCCTCCACCAACACTGCAACCAAAACTACGTTATCAGTTTGTTCCTTCTTATTGGCCGTATACTGACAAGGACTGAGAGAGTGAGAGAGAGCGCGCGAGAGAGAGAGAGAGAGAGAGAGAGAGAGAGAGAGCGAAAGAGTGCAGCGTGTGAATGTGTAAAAGGAAGAGAGAGAGAGACAGAGAGCGAGAAAAGAGAGAAGAGGGCACACGTCGCTATCAGCATGACAAAGACGGCTCCCGTAGCAGCTATGGATTACTCTCACCTGTGGTTGCCAGGTATGTGTGCGTGCGCTTTGTGCGGGGTTGCCAGGTTGGTGTTTTTGGGGTGCAGCAATGCTAATGAAGCTGAAGGCTGAAGCAATGAATGAGCTTTGACTTTGACAAGCTGGACGAGTCACTATTAACAACTGCTCCAGGGGCATCATGGTGATGACCAGGCCGTCATAGTGATGACCGGGCTGCAAATTGGTCATCATTATGATGTCCTGATAATTGTAGTAAAGTGTGGAGAAAGGGTTGTCGGCAGTAAGTGTGGTTTTGCTTGTACAGGCTCTATATAGCATTGGAATAAATACAAATAAATATGAATACAGTAACATAACAAGAATTTCTTGTTTTTTTTAAAAAGCAGTTGAGATCTTGTGAGCTGGTTAGAAGAGCCCAGGTTTGGCTCTAGCTTTCATCTCGATATCTCCAGCCATCGCATGGATTTATTAAATTCTATCAGCAGTACAGCATCAGATTTAGTTTAATGAGGTGTTGCTTAATCAAACCAGGCCTTAGATGAGAACAGTTAGATGAGAACAGTTAATACTGGGCTTTGAAAAAGGTTAAACAAACACACTGATCACTGTTTATTGCCTTAACCCCTTAAAATCCCAGGCTTGTTACATACTAAGGCTTATTATTCAGTAACTACAGGGACTTCAATGCAAACTCCTTGAGCTATTCTTAGCTTATAAATGTGTGTAATAAAACTTTGGCCCTGGCCTTTTAAGGGTTAATGTTAGAGATGAGTAAATGTTAGAGATTAGCTGATAATGAGTAGAGAGTGTCTGAGCAAATACATGCTTACTGTCTAGATCCAAAAAGCGTTTTCAGTTTAAAAGTTTCAGTTTAAAATGTTTAAAATATTGCTAACACTTTATTTGAAGGCTTCCTACATAGGGACTACATAACACATGCATAAGCACATATTTATGAAGCAATATTTGAGTCTTTATGACCAGCTTATGCCAGAAACCGCAAGATGACATAAGACGTTCTATAAAGTTAATGACAATGGGACCTTAAACTAAAGTGATGGACTTTTGCTCTATTTATAACACTGTTATGAAGCATCATTTTCGTAGTTCTACTTGAGTTAAAGTACAAAACCCTTTTGTCAATACAATGTCGTTCTCTTCAGCTTGTGGTATCTTGCGATTACTGGCATAAGCTGTTCATAAAGACTCAAATATTGCTTTATAAATATGTTATTGAATGCTTATGCATGTGTTATGATGTCTTAATGTAAGTAGTCTTTAAATAAAGTGTTACCAAAACATCAGTATGTTTAGATTAGGCTTGGGATTAGGTTTAGGTTAAGGCCTGTGATCTCTACAAATAGAGGATGGGCTTAGTGGTGGCTTAGTGGCATAACTAGGGTCTAATGGGCCCTGATGCAAAAAAATATATGGATCCCCCTTATAAAAAATCAGAATAAACAAAAATGCCAGTGTAATTAACTTGTTTACTTGCTGTAGTGATGTCTCAAAGAAGGAAGGCTCTCGATGAATGCAGCTTTACTCACTGGTAGTAGTGGGTGTTGATGGAAGCTGACTGGTGTGGTATGTTGTTAAGAAATTGGATCTTCCTATGAGTCGTTGGTGTACAGTGTCTATTTGTATTAGTATCTATATGAGGGAGCCAATAAGGATTTTAGGGGAGCCCCCCTGCCTCCCCCCCCCAGTAGTCACACAACTGCCCATATCCTAGTAAAAGTACTGTTACTTAAATGAAATAATACATAAGTAAAAGTACATTTCTAATAAAACAAATTGTGTAGAAGTACAAAAGTATCAGGTCAAAAAATCTGCTTAGAAGTTACTGAGAGACTTTTGGAACTGCAGTGGAGCTTCTAAGTACGTTCAGCGTCTATCAGGAACTGAAGTTAGGCTCCGTTCTTTTATTTTTGATGCTCTTTTGGGCCTAAAATGTAACACTAAACCTCAAATGTCGGAAGTGTGACCAATCACAAAGCAGGACAGATGCTGTCACCGGTTTAACCGAATGGAATTAAACATAAAAAAGGAATTTGTAACTAAATATTGATGATAAAAATGGTAAAATTGTCTTTCATCAAAGTTTTAACTTGAGTACATGGAACTCTGATCAAGGCTTGGGTCCTAGCGAGGCTCAGGGTTCCACTAACGGTGAGATTGTTATTACTATTATTACGGTCATTAAGAAAATGAGGTCTGAGGTCAGATTTAGGCTCACATTTAGGACTAAAGAGTATTGCTAAGTATTGGTAACACAGGTCTGTGTGTGGAATATGATTTAGTGGTAAAATAATACGCAAAATTCAGAACTTTTTACAATTTTTTCCAACATAGCCATCATAAGGAGAGCCTGAAAATGTGCCCATTTTAACAAGTTTCCACTTTCAGTTTATTAGAGCACTCAACATGATAAAAGTACCAATGTCACACTCTGGCCAGAAGGTAATGTGTTAACCCCAAGCTAATACACTAGCCCCAAGCTAACATGCTAGTCATGATACAAAGATACAATACGATAAAATGTAATATGTTGTATTGTTACATAAGTAGTATGATTATAAAGCAACTCAGAGCACATTTCAGTGCTTTACTGGCTTCATTAGAGAAAGATGGGTATAGAGTTTGTTTTGTGTTAATTATTGGGCAGTAAATTCATATAAATATTCCAGATTTTTTATATATATATTAATATATATATATATATATATATGGATATAGATATATACATACACACATATGTGTGTGTAACGTGTATATATGTATAAATGTATATATATATATATATATATATATGTGTGTGTGTGTAGGTATGTGTCCATGTGTGTATGTGTGATGAGCTTGGATGTGTGGAATGTAAATTTAGAAAAATGATTATCATCTGCAGAATTATCGCGATAAAATGTCAAATCAGTACCATGTGAGCTTTACAGAGCATTTTCCCTGACAGTAGTTTAATTACCATATAACTACCAACTGGGCTCACTTTTAATATTACTTAATGATCTATAATAGTAACTATATTCTGCACAAATGGCATGTAATATTGTTAACATCCAGTGGTTCTTAATGTTTGTATGGCCAGAAATGAAAATATTCCCAAGCTGGCGCTTTGGCTCTCTTCTTCTGGACAAGCTCATCCTTTTTTACCCTCTACTGTAAAGCTGTTGTTTCATTTGCATTTATTCCGACTTTCTTTGCTAGACTGAAATCAAAACTGAAAAACAATCTGCAAGAGGCGTTCAGAGTTTGTATGTGTGCACTTAGTTAGTGATGTTCTGTTAGTGATTGACATTGATTATACAAAAGGAGTGGATAAATATTGATGAATAATGATAATTACTGCAATATTCAGTCATATCTAGTATCCAAGGCTACTGGAGATACTGTGTAAATGCTGAGCAGTGTATAATGTATACTGTACATAACTGTACATTCACTGTGATCTGTAATTTATACTGATGATATTGGGGCCCAACCGACATATCGTTTGACAGATGAAATCTCACAATATTAAGGTTGCATAGATGTACTGGTATCAGTAAAAGGCCTGCTGATAAGGCACCACTTATCCCTGTTTAAATGTGACATCAGAAAACCACATTCAGGAGTGTGATGATGAGGGCTGCCGATAACTGGCTTCGTAAAGTGTTAGTGTTATTTATATTTATATTACTGCAGATTTTGAATTTTTGCTGCTTAGAAAAGAAATCTGGCTATTAAAAACTGATAATCACACTTGGCAGTTCAGTCATTAGTCCAGAAAGCAACCAAAGCTGTTAGAATCTGTTTAATTAAGCTGTTGTATTTGATAAAATGACAGTGATTTCATATCAGTTGGGTCCTGTGTGATATAAGTGCTACTACTCCATGATACATAAAGTGAGACGCTAAAAACATCATTCATACGTTTTATGTTTATTTTATATTAAAGTCATTTCGGGTAAGAGTTGGACAGAAATACAAATCAAAGCATAGTCAATAACACAGAAACATTATGTAACTTGTGATAACAATGCTCAAAAAAATACGAACAAACCAGGAGGTCATTCCTGTGAAGATGAACCGAAACATGGTTAAATGAAAGCAGAAACCGAAAATAAAGAAGAGATAAAGCAGCAACTAGACTGATGCAACGAGAGAGCCAGTGGGATAAATTGAGTGGCCCCAAAAAGTATTTGTGCCGTACTTAAAGATGTTCTAATTTCACTGTGTTAGTAAACACACCATTGTAAGACCTCCGTTTGGTAATCACTTGAGCAGTTTCATTGCAGACCTCTACAGGTTTACATCCAGAATGCATGATTCATGATGAACACAAGCTCAGTGAAACCACCGTACGGAAAAGTGCCGCCTCTGTGCTTTGCAGTAGTCTTAGTGCAGTCAGGTTGGAGTTCATCTCCACCATCGATTGGATGTTGTGCTAAAAGCTTTTTTTTCTGAAGCAAACATTTTTTGGAGGTTTTAAACATTTTATGAAGTAACATAAAGAAGTTCATTAAAGTTTACGAATAGTTAAATGGTCAGGGTCACTGTATATCTATATGAGAAATGGCACTGATCCAGTAGCCACGTTGATTTTGGGTTGCTAAATCAGATATTGGAGCAAAAAACTTTAAAAATCTAATATTAAATCAAGCCTGAAATATCCCATAATTGTTTGCCGCCTATAAATATTTTACTATGTTTACAGTTTCTATTTTGATTAATTTAATTTTGCACACATATGCACTATAAGTGATTTTTATCTGTTTTTTGTCTGTTTGTCAAACTGTCAATCACTGTTGCCCTCACAGCAAGAAGGGAATGGGTTCGATTCCCTGCTCGGGTAACCAGGGGACCAGGGGGTTTGTCTGTTCTTCCTGTGTCTCCGTGGTTGTCTTGCCATAGTCCAAAGTTTAGGTAATGTGTGTGTGCCTAACTGAACAAAACAACTAGTACCCTTCTTAAAGTGTCCTTTTGAGCAGTGTAGATGAACGACTTACTCTGCAGAAGTCAGAGACCACCCTTCACCCTTTAGTGTGTCCACACTTCGTCTTTATTACAGACTCACCTTCAGCTTCTCAAAGAAATCTGCAGACACACCTCCAGAGTTCAGTCTTAGAAGTTGGTTACATTTTCTGAAGTAATCAAACACATTCAGTGGTGTTGAGGTCTGGACTCTTGGGTGGTCAGTCCATTGTTCAGCTTCTTTGTTTGATGTGTCCGTCTCCTTTTCTCAGTGAGGTTCTTCTTGAACAGCTACACATCCTTTCAGACCCATAGCGCTGAGTCGTCTTCTCACAGTGGAAGGATGGACAGAAACATGTATTCTTGCTTTTTTGTTTATTTTGTATGCGAGTGGTTTATCTTCTGTCTAATCTTCCCAGAAATATTGCCCAAGAAATGATTAACGTGTACTTTTGTTTGCAGTTTTGAAAGAAAAGAATCAGTATCGGTGTCAAGGTTTCAGTATCGGTATCGGACAAATTAGTATTGTGCCATCTCTAAACTATACGGTCGCATGAAAAAGTTTACAGTCAAATGATATGTTTTGTTGATTTTCTGTGTGTAAATAAGTGAACACGTCCTCAGCAGAGAACACACTGCTGCACATTTTATTGCACAATTACTGTTTATGTGCTGAATTTAACATATTGGAGGAAAAAATAGACCTGTGGCCTGTGCAAAGGTTATGGCACTATTCATATGCAATGTTTTTTTTTTCCCAAAATGTTAAAAATAAATAGAAGTTCTGAACAAAGTTTGCTGAAAAGTGACCCCATATACGATGTGTTAACTTACTGTTGTTCAAACTTTTGCACACGATTGTGCATTGATAAATGTCAGTGTGACTCAGATTTCTCTATAGTGGTGGTGATAGGAACCAGGGGTCACAATATTGGCTATATTAACAATATATATACTATTATATATCTAAAATGACAAATGAACCTACGTGTATCTTTTGTCTCACAACACCCTTAAAACAATGTCTCGGGTGTATTTGTAATCAGTAATTTTGTACAATAACTTTCTGTGAGGGAGCTTTTAAAGGTGGACGTCTGGTTCCTATCACCACCACTGTGAACAATTCTGACTGTAAGTTTCTCCAGAACAGAGCGTTTCACTGAATGACTTTGTTTACATGTTTACCAAATAGATAAGAATGATAAATGCTGCGCTTGAGCTTCAGAGTTTAGCGCTTGTGATATTTAGTCTGAAAGATGAAGATCAACTCGGTACAGTCATCACGCATCAATGCAGAAGTGAGCGAATAGAGAAGTTGGTAGCATTTACAAGCTTTAGCATTAATAATAATAATATCCGGAATGGAGTTCAGTTTATGCAGACATTAGTTGAGGTAAACAGCTATGAGTCTTTGAGTATGTGTGTGTTTATTCATCTATATTTACAGACTACATAAGTGGGACAGACTGCTGGGAACGTGAAGACCATGCAGAGTTAATATAATAATATGTGTGTGCGCATCTCTCCGCATCAGCGTGTGTGTGTGTGTGTGTGTGTGTGTGTGTGTGCGTGATTATTAATAGCCGCTCTGACAGTAAGGTTTGGTTTAGCACATTGTGCTCACCCCAGTCGAAGGGGAAATAGAGAGGGAAGTGAGACGCAGGCTTTCGGCCTCTTACACACCAAGTTCATCATGAATAATATACTCCACAATCACTTCATATGAAACTGCATCAAATTTGCTCACCATCAAACAGATTTCTTCATTTATGAATTGTGATTAACTGCACGTTTTGTTTATGGTGTCCTGTAGGCCAAGCTGAATTTGAACTAACCCTCTATTACACGCATTATGAGAGCAATTTCATTATTAAATTCAAAAAACAACAAAATAATGTGTGCAGGTGTCCTTTTGAAGTATGTTGCCTTGAGGCAACATTGTGCGACGATGTGAAGAAATGATGTAGAGCCGTGTTCCCTGAAGTGGTGAGACCTGGCTTGTAAATCCATTCCGCTGTCGCACCGTTGCTTCTAGGCAACAAACATATTTCTGCAAATTCTTAAAACAAAGAAAATTATACCAAATGAGGTTTAAAAGTGCCCACTGAGAGACAGTATGACTAAGTACATGCTTTTTATTGACTTTCTCAAACTCGTGATTTTATTTCAAATTTAAATATGTATAATGTGATTGTAAAGTGAGGAAAATGAGTTTGTTGCCTTGAGGCAACACTGTGAAATAGAGGTTTAAAGGGGAATTCCACTGATTTTTCAAAATGTTGACATAATACTGTCATTGATAATATTCAGATGTCCTTATGGTGGTGGTTTTAGGAGCCAGGGGTTGCAATATTGGGTATATTTATATATTTTTGCTATTATATATCTAAAATGACCGGTGAACCTACATGTGTCTTCTATATATTTTTATATGCAATGTTGTTAACTGTCAATTAGTGGAGAATCATCATCATTAGTTTTTTTTAGGTACTATTTTGTCTCACAACACCCTACTTGTACCTCCAGATTTGAAAAATGTGCCAAAAATGTATCTCAAATCTTTCATAAACCAGGGTCTCATGTGTTCGCCGTAGTAGTTTTGTATAACTTTCTGTGAGGGAGCTTTTAGAGGTGGACGTCTGGTTCCTATCACCACCACTGTGAACAGTTCTGACTCTGTAAGTTTCTCTAGAACCGAGCATTTCACACCAAACCACTCTGAATGCAGAAATTCTGAAAAATCAGTGGGGTTCCCTTTTAAGTTAGTTAAAAGGACCCATATCAGTTTTTTAAAATAAGGAGTTTAAGTACATAAGCCTTGTTAAATTTTCAACATGCACCAATTCCGGTGCTTGCAGTGCATTTTTGAGAAGCTAAGCTGCAAAAAGAAGAAAAAATACAGCCCTTTTGAACTCTTCATGGTTGTGATGTCACAAGCATGAACACATTTACCTATTACATTGCATTATAATGTGCCTCACAGCACATTAGCTCCACCAGTTCCTGATGAACTTATACATAGTGTTTTATTTCAGGCCTGTTTTTTTTAATAAGGCAGCCAAACACTTGAAGGCGCAGCAACAAAAGCAGCCTTTTTGAGATATTCGACACTGGAAAAAAAAGACACAATTAAAAACAATCTTTACATATACTGTGGCTGTGAATTCTGCCAAAATATTTGTATGAATCATATTCCATATTGTGTCTGGTGAGCTGTTTGTGGAAAGTTGGGTACGTTGGCGGAGTCCTCTAACCGAGCCGTCGCTGCAGAGCGCGACAGACTCACACACTCATAGTAAACCAAAACCAGCACCTGCTCGTGATGCAATCTGGAAATGTTGGCGAAACCTCACTCTCAGCTTTTCAGCCGGCTCTTTGCCAGCACAGCACGGCCTGGACTTCTGCGTTTTCTCCCAGCATGGCCTGAGGGTGGAGGAGACCACAGAGGGGCTTTCCTCTAGATTTACTTCCTCCATTCCCGACATAGCACCAGGCTGGAAAAGCGCACTGTCTGCAAGGCGTCTGACAGCAGTGAGGTACTGACCAATCACGCTTTAAGGATGGTCAGAAAGCAGTGCTGATAATATAACAGGTTTCATAAGTCTGGGTTTCTGCAGAAGTAATTTTATACATTTTTTAAAAAAGTTTTTAAAATGTACAGCACTGTGCATGAGTCAGAGACCACCCTTCATTCACTTAATTTGCAGTCAAGACAGCCATTTAGTACAACTTATTCATTTTTAGAAGATATTTCTTCTAAAAAATATATTATGCATATAAGGATATATGAGATCATTTCATGGTTAAGAGCTGCAGAGAAAATGTGGCTCCTAACAACCACCTGGAAGAGCTGGTAGATGCCAAAACTGCCCCCATCAGATAAACAGCACTTAAAGCTTTCATCTTTGGGAGAGAGGAGAAGCAAAATGTTCTGTATCCTAAAAAAAGACCACATAAACTGAAATTAAAGACAACAAAATGAAAAAGAAAAAAAAATTGAGAGAACAAAATGAAAAAGTACTATCTATAGAAGAAAACTACTGAAATGCCTAAATAAAGTAATAAAATAAGTTAATAAAATGCAACAACTGTCTTTTTATGTGCATATACATATATAAATATATACACATATCTATGTACATACACACACACACACACACACACACACACACACACACATATATATATACAAATATATAACACCATCCTTTAAAATAACCAGTTGATTGTTGTGAGCTATTTACAAAACCCGTTATTGTCGATTGTCCAGGCATTGCAAGTTCACGTTTTACTGCAGAAACGGTCAAACGCCAGCACTGTTCTCTATTAGGACCTGATAAAGCAGTTCAGCCAATCAGCTCGCAGTATTCGGGTCGCATCACTGCCGCAAACTGTTTCAGGCAGAATCTCAAACGGCTCCCTTCTCCCTGCGTAGTGCACTACGCAGGTCTTAAAATAACAGCTACTGCATCTAAACAGAGCACAGTGCGTCTAACAGAGAACCACTCTGGATTCAGCCATGTGAGCACAATTCCTTACTGGACATAAAGTACAATATTTGGGTGTAAAAGCCAAAATTTCATAACTCACATAGTGCACTATATAGGGAGCAGTGAGCCATTTGAGATTCAGCCTTAGGATTTTCAGAGGTCTGGTCATATATATGTTTAAAATTGACCATTAATGGCTGTTTTTCTTGCAGTTTTCAGCTCTTTACCTGCTTGTTTTATGTTACAGAATGCTAAATAAATTAATTTGTATCCATTACATTGTTTACATTGTTTAACTCTGAGACATGAAATGACCATTTTTGCCAAAAAAAAAAACAAATTTGAAGTGAAAAAAAAACAGTTTTCACTAGTGCTTAATTTTGTAAGTTTCTTGTATTTCCTTTAATTTTTACTTAATCAAAACAACCCAACTGCAGTTTGGTTGTGATTCGATATTGCTTGGAATGCACAATAAAAAATGATTTATGAAAATTATTAAAACAGATATATCGTCGCTGTCTAAAGAAGAACAAGTATCTCCAAAATAGTAACTTTACAGGAGAGGGCAAAAACTTTCTGTACTTTCAATGTAAGTTAATGGAAAGAGATTTTATTCGAAGCAATTTTGGAGTATTTCTATTGGTCCACGCATCATGAAATTCTCACAGAATGTGAAGGACAGCTGCAGAGCTCAAACGATACAAGAAAGTAAAAATCACAAAAAATACATGTTTTTCATTGGACAGTAATTTCTATATATCGCTGCTGTTGGAACAATACCTTGTATCTTTATTTTTGTTGTTTTTCAGTTTTTAACATAATTTGAAAATGCCTGCTGCCCTTTACATTGTGTGTGTATTTCATGACGGTTGAACAAAAGGAAACGGCCCAAAATTACTTGGAAAAAAGTCTGGTTCCATTGACTTACATTAAAAGTAAAGTAGGTTTTTCCTTCTCCTGTAAAGTTAAGATTTTGGAGATAAAAGGTTTTGTTATGACAACAGTGATACATATATATATATATGTGTGTGTGTGTGTGTATGTATATATATATATATATATATGTATATATTTATATATATATATATGAATGAAAACAACAAAATAAACATTAATTTAAAAAATGCATATAAAAAAAATAATAATGTTTCTAAGCACTGTATTGAGTTCGTTTTCAATGCAATGTGATGAATATTATGCGAGATCAGCTTTTAACGCAGTGTGATGATTTATTAAACATCTCCATTAAACATGTTCTCTCGGGATTGAAATCAGGTTAATTAAGCTGTAAGAACTCTGGCTTCAGTGCTTCAGTGCAGTCCACAGTGGGTATTTCTACTGTACTATTGATTCGTTATTAGCACTTAAGTCAAAATTCTGGCATCATGATAATGCTAATGTGCGGATGAGCCCTGCTGTGGTTTATCATCTCGTCTTCTTATCGTAAGGGCCGACCAGGAAGGGAGAAAAGTGAAAGACAGATAGTGAGTTTAATATGCAGGTGGCTGATATAATTAGTCAGTCGTTGGGCTTATTTGCATATATTTCACAAAAGGGAAGTAAGTGTGTCTGTATGAGAAAGTGTGTGTGCATCTGTGAGTGTGTTTTCTTTAAAGGAAGAGGCCCAGTTTTTATAAAGAACAGTTGTGTGCATTTTGTTGTTTACAGAGCATATAAATAAATACATTACATCTTCAATTAAAGCCTTTTAATTGAAACTTTAATTGGATTACTAAGTAATTGCTATTAAATGTATTGCGGAGGTTGTGGTTGATTGATTTGAAGATGTAATAGTGGTCGGCAGTGTTGTATTTTTTTGACGGCTACCTAGGAACTTCATAACGCATGCATAAGCGTTAAATCGTGAATTAAAAAAAAACATTTTAATATTTATGAACAGCTTATGTCAGTTATCGTTTGTCCTTGTTTTATGAATTTTGAAGTCTTTGTTTTTGAACTTTCAAAAATACTTGCTTTTAAATGCGCTTAAGTACCAAAAACAAGTTTACTCTGAGTTATTATTATAGTTATTATAATATATATAATATATATATATATATATATATATATATATATATTATATCTCCATTTTTGATGTTTTTCAGTTTTTGACATAATTTGAAAATACTTGTGGTCCTATATATTGTGTGTAAATTTCATGATGAATGGACCAACAGAAATGACCTGAAATG
Source organism: Colossoma macropomum (assembly GCF_904425465.1). Taxonomy (NCBI): domain Eukaryota; kingdom Metazoa; phylum Chordata; class Actinopteri; order Characiformes; family Serrasalmidae; genus Colossoma; species Colossoma macropomum. Next base: position 40,779,162 of record NW_023494785.1, read on the forward strand.
ACTTGGAAAAAAGTCTGGTTCCATTGACTTACATTAAAAATAAAGTAGGTTTTTCCTTCTCCTGTAAAGTTGTCATTTTGGAGATATGAGCGATATATGGTATATGCTTGAATGGTTCTTTGCATGGTGAAATAGTTCTCCTGGTTGATGGAGAATGTGTTGTGTATTGTTCTACATACACCAAAAAGGGTTCAAGCTCAAGCTTATGACTGTAAAAAAACCCTTTTTGGTGCTATATAGAACCCACAAACATTCCCCATCAGTCTGAAGAACCATTTCACCGTGCAAATCCATTTAGATTTGTTGTCTTTTCTAAAGAACCCTTGAAGAACCATCATTTTAAGCGTGTGGACCTCTGCCTTATATGTTCCGTTATGTGGAAATGATGCGTCATACAAATGTGTCACTTTAGTTTAAGGCCTCTTATGTCAATACAGTGTCTTTTACAATACATGCCTTTTTCCATCTTTTAATTATGGCATGAGCTGTTTATAAATTCTGAAGTTTTGCTTTCTATAAGTTATTCAATGCTCATGTATATGTTAGGAATACTTTATGTAGGTAGCCTTCAAATAAAGTGTGACCATGTTTTCTCTCTGAAGCTGCAGCCCAACACACCCCGTCTCAGAGGGACACTGCTGGGGCTGTCCCAAGGGCCTCAGTGTACAAAAATAGGAAGTGTTACGATAAATGATGACGTAATGTTAATCAATTGAATTTTGACAAGGACCTTCTGGGCAAATTGTGTGTGTGCGTATGTATGTGTGTGTGTGTGTGTGTGTGTGTGTGTGGGTGTGTGTGTGTGTGTATGTATGTGTGTGTGTGTGCGTATGTATGTATGTGTGTGTGTGTGTGTGTGTGTGTGTGTGTGTGTATGTATGTGTGTGTGCGTATGTGTGTGTGTGTGTGTGTGTGTATGTATGTGTGTGTGTGTGTGTATGTATGTGTGTGTGTGTGCGTATGTATGTGTGTGTGTGTGCGTATGTATGTGTTACCAAAACAATTTTTTGGCAGAAACATGTATAAAATGATTCTAATACGATTCTAAGACTCTACAACGTTACAGTTTACAGATAGTTTGTAGGAGGAAATATTAGATGTGTCCAGAATGATGAACAGGTGAATGTAAAATGAGCAACTGGGAGCTTTTTTTGTACTATTTTCACAGGTTATAGTTTTTGAGCTAGAACCAAGAAACTTTGCACAATCGTAGATCCGATACAGGAATAGTGAATGAAATGAAAATGAAATGAAACTTTTTAGCCAACTGTGTCTGAACACATCGGAATTGGACCTCCGCTTTTAACCCATCCGTGCAGTGAAACACCACATACACACTAGTGAACACACACACACACTAGGGGGCAGTGAGCACACTTGTCCAGAGCGGTGGGCAGCCCTATCCACGGCGCCCGGGGAGCAGTTGGGGGTTAGGTGCCTTGCTCAAGGGCACTTCAGTCACATACTGTCAGTTGAGGGGATTGAACCGGCGACAAAGTGTGATAAAGTCCAAATCTGTCATAAATTATGTCACAAAAGTCGTCCCTCACACTTTCATTACATGTTTCATTACATGATTCACATACATACTAATACACATCTATACACATGCCTTAGCAACCACCTGGGATACCATAAGAGTGGCCTAGCAACACCTTAGCAACCAACTGGATAAGCATAGCAACTGCTTAGCAACAACTTGGCAACCACCTGGGATGTTATAGCAACAGCCTAACAACAACTTATCAATCACCTGGGATAGTATAGCAACTAGCCTAGTAATACCTTGGCAACCACCTGGGATACCACAGCCTAGCAAATCTTAGCAACCACCTGGGATGACATAGCAATGGCCTAGCAGCAACATTAGCAACAACTGTGGATACCATAGCAACTGCCTAGCAACACCTTGGCAACCACCTGGGATACCGCAGCCTAGCAACACCTTAGCAACCACCTGGGATATCATAGTAACCGCCTAGCAACAACTTAGCAATTATTTTGGGATAACACAGCAACTAGCCTACCGACACCTTGGCAAGCACCTGGTATACTGTGGCAACAGCCTAGCAACATTTTAGCAACAATCAGGGATACCACAGCAACAGCCTAGGAACACCTTAGCAACCACCTGGGATATCATAGCAACAGCCGAACAACAACTTAGCAATCACTTGGGTTAGCATAGCAACTAGCCTAGCAACACCTTGACAACCACTTGGAATACCATAGCAATGGCCTAGCAACACCTTAGCAACCACCTGGGATATCAAAGCAACCGCCTAGCAACAACTTAGCAGTCGTCTGGGATAGCATAGCAACTAGCCTACTAACACCATGGCAAAGGCTTAGCAACACCTTAGCAACAACCAGGGATACCATAGTAATGGCCTAGCAACATCTTAGCAACCACCTGGGATATCATAGCAACCACCTAGCAACAACTTAGCAATCTCCTGGGATACCATAGCAACAACTTTGTTAAGCCAAAAGTTTTTAAAAAGTTTCCTCTTCTAGTTTTGAACTAGAACTGAAAATGTATTTATTTAGTCATTTGTACATCAATATAGACATTATACTCATTAATCTAATGTTTGCCGTGGATTGGCTAAGAATTGAGGCTACTCAAGGCCACTGGGCCCTAATGGACCGGTCACTAAACCAGCCTTAAATGCTCTTATTTTACATTTGCACTTATGTAAAATAAATGTTATATTCACAGCACTGTATTAGCATTTGGCGCAGATTTAGGTCTTTAGGTCAGAGTGTGTGGGTGTGTGTTCACAGTGTGTGGACAGAAGCACGTGTTGGGGGTCCTTCAGAAGGCGTTGGCCATAAACTTCCACGGCTTAGAAACTATATTAGCCTTAATCGCTCCAGTGCAAAACTAAAGTTCAGACACCAAACGTGTCTTGACCGATTGACCCTAAACTTAGGGGAAGGAGGAAAACTGTAGATTTGGTCTTTTAGTGGTCAAAGCAAAGTGGCAGCTCCATCTTCTCTCTGGCTGGCTGGTTGTGCTGGCTGTAATGGGGAGAGTGATGTTTTGAGTATGGTGGGCTGTTCTGACTCATGTTTGCAGAGAGAGATGAGTGCCGGACTCTGAGGTGTCACAACTCTGAAACTCAACTTTGACTTGAATGTGCTTTCCCTCGCGGGTCGAGAATTTTCGAACTTCTGCAACCCGAGATGTTACGGACGAAAGTTTCTCTTTCCCTTTAGAAACTCTTCTTATCTTTGAGGCTCTTCTTTCTTTTTCATCTCTGAACATCCAGCCATTTTCAGCTGCTGAAAGAAATGCGTTTTGGTCAAAAGACAAGCAGTTTTGCCGGATTGTTCAGTCTTTGCTTCTCTCTTTCTCTGCCGTAGACATCAGAATGTCAAAGCCAGTAGAAGTTGAGAATCCAGCGGCAGACTCTCCAATGGAGAACACAGGAGGTACGCTTGTGTGTGTGTGTGTGTGTGTGTGTGTGTGTGTGTGTGTGTGTGTGTGGTGCAGGTGTTCAATTGAATCTTAGGGTGCCAGGCAATTCTCCTCTATCAATTTTGGAAGGTTGATTACAATGGATTATTTATTCATAAATAATTAATATTATTTATATTATTATTTATGGGCCAAAAATATATTTATATATTAAAAAATATATTTTTTCAGTTAACTTTCAAGTATAATTCTCAAAATGAATTCAAGAATTTTAACAATAATAAATCTTTTATAGTCTATATTCTGTTCCTGTGTGAATACTGTATGAAATCACAGTTGTGTATTCAGTCTATTTTAAAAAGAATCAAATCAGTTCGGATCTTGGTGACGTTTGTATGACGGCGTTTTGGGGCCACTGTTAATAAAAATAAAAATAGTAGACTTCGAGAATAAAGTCGTAATATTTCAAGAAAAAAAGTCATAATATTTTTATTTTCTTGAAATATTACACCTTTTTTTCTCAAAATATTACGACTTTTCTCTTGAAATATTGCGACTTTTATTCTCGAAATATTACAACTTTATTCTCAAAATATTATGACTTTATTCTCGAAATATTAAAATTTTTTCTCAAAATATTACAACTTTATTTTCAAAATATTACGACTTTTATTCTCGAAATATTAACATTTTTTCTCGAAATATTACAACTTTTTTTTTTAAATATTACGACTTTATTATCGAAATATTATGACTTTTTTCTCGAAATATTACGACTTTATTCTCAAAGTATACTATTTTTATTTTTATTAACAGTGGCCCTAAAACGCCGTCGTACATTTGAGATTTGATTACTCACTGAATCATTTCCTAATGAATCACAAATCAAATTGAATCATTGTGAGGTTTAAGAGTTACACCTCCATGGCTAATCTTTCTCTCTGTCTGTCTGTCTGTCTGTCTGTCTTAGATTCAGAAAGGAATGGGAATGGCCCAGACTCCAATAATCAGGTATGTAAACATCATAAAGTTCTTCTGCTAATCAAAAGATTTGGCTAATCACAGGAAAATTAATACAGCATATTATTGCAAATACAACATAATACAATGCAATATGTTGTTTGTATATATGGAGACCCATGTATTGATATTTTATTGTTCGATTATTAATCATTTTAATGTTTATTAAACCGAATGCTGGACTAATTCAGACCAGAGCCATTTGTAAACATTAAGGTTGGCTACACATCCAGGTTGACGTCTCGTTTCCGGTCAGTGGTGGAAACAGTAGCAGTGAATCCGAACAGAACAGACTGAACCAAAACATTATAACAGTAATAACACATTTTATTTAAGGGCACCTTTCGAGAAACTCAAGGTCGCCCTACAATAAAAACATACAAAAAAATGAAAACAAATAAGTGTATCAAACAGACTGTAAAATACAGCCAGTGAAAAAGAAGCTGACTTGAGTGTAATATTTATATAGAAGTTCATTATTTAAGAGCTTTGGCAGCTTTGGTAGCCACTTCTATTAAATATTTTGAATTTTAAAACACACTGGAATGTTCTGAACTCGGATCCAGTCCACCAATCTAGCCAATCTTCTTCGGGTAGCATTTTCTGGAGATGCATCTAAAGCGCCTGCATGTCTTTAAATCTTTTTAGTGGTCATTCTGGTCTGTTCTGCTTTTTTTTTTAGCCACTTGAGTCAAGTTTATCAGAGCACAGTCAGAGTCACAGCTCACCTACCAAAATGGCGACGTGGTCTTCTTAATGACATAATCAAAAACTATGAATAATGGCTTACATTCTTCCAGTTTCCCAGCTTTCAAAAGCAGCTAGAGCTGCTATAAGTAGTATTACACCTTGTTAGGGAACTTTAGCCTATAGAGGTGCTAGCATTTCGATTATTGTGGCAGGTAAATAAAACAGCAAGTAAGTAGGCTGTTTATACTTTGAAATGCCCACATCCTACTTTTTCATTTTATTTTTTTATTTGAGGTCCAGCATTTGGATGGATTTGGTCCCAAAAATGGCCATAAATCATTTTTACATGACTATTTTCCAGCTCTTAGAATTGAACAGGCTGTTTTTTGTTACTGTGACTTTAAGACTGATGTATGACAAATGCTATTGTGCCTCATTCAAAAAGCACTCAGAGCTGAAACACTCTCTACAATTTCAATATGAATGGCCGACTAAACTGCAGGAAATATGGAAATATGTGGAAATATGGAAATGAGTTGGTTCTCATGACTTCACAGAAACAATGAATTCCAAACAGCCTGTTTTTGCAGCTTCATTTTCATACATGGACTTTTATTCCCAGAAGGAAGCTCTTCATTGTTGTGATGTGCTGTTGTTGTAAAGGATAGTAAAATCCTTTGTTTTCTCAGTCCGTAAGTTGGTGCTGTGACGTCCTCTTGTCTTTCTGGTCAGCCCAACCACCTGTTTCAGTACCGATTTCAACAGGTCCTCGTCATTTCCTCTCTGGGGTTCGGCCTAATCCTCTGGAGAATCACCGACGCCATCTTAAACGCTGGTCCGTCACTTTAATAGCTAATGAAACTAAGGCTCTTAGACGAGCCTTTGGAGGGGCGAGTGATTGGTTGAACACCAGTGTCACCTTCAGCAGCAGAGCTTGCCTAGAAGTCCTTGCGACCTGATAAATATCACTTTTCAAACCAGGAAATAACGGCAGACTATGTTGTGTATAAGCTGTGGCAGCAAACTACTTCAAAATGCTTAATATTTCAAAACCATAACGTTCGATTTGCTCGGCTTTAGGTTGCAAACTACTCCGTCTGTTATACATGGCTGCTTACCCGTACAGAAAACTTGGCAATATATGGATTTCAAATATATGGCATATATTAGCATTTAGCACTGCTTAGATTTTCTAATATGTACACATATATGTGACATATTGGCTAACATATTTGAAACTGGTTGTTTTTAATTGTGGCACATGTATTTCAGGCATATATCAACAGTTACAACCATATTTGTCTAATATGTATATTTCAGAAAAGTATATGATAGAAAACATTGTTCATAAATGGATGAAATACATTACTCATATACGCTAGCTTCACATTACACAAGCTTTTTGTACTCCATTAAGACTATTTCTGTGTTTGTATCAGACATATATCAGATACACAGTATATGTATGATTCATATATCAGACATATATTATGCATATATGTCCAGTATTTCATGCTGGCATATATGTACATATATTTTGAAATATATGCCTAGCCTTTGATGATATATGTGCATATATGGCCATAAATATATGGGTTTACAGTCGTGAACATGCTTATAGAACTGGCTAGTTAGCATGCTAAAGGCTAGTTGGCTAACAAGAAAAAGAAAGGCTTCATCAAAGTTTATGGATCATTCTACTGAACGTTGAAAACACAGTTGGGACTTTTAACTCACTTGGACTTTAGACTACAATCCTTTTGCTTTGAGTGACCCTCTGCCTTAATTATGTTTATTTTGTTGAAATAAATGATTGAACGTTCAATTTCGTCACTAACAAAACAATCATGAATGTTTCGGTAGAGTCAGTTTCAGCTAATTTGAGGCATAATTCGGAAACACTAGCCAGTGCATCTCTCGCAAGGACAGCTTTGAACAGCCGTGCGAACAAAAAATCATAATATTTTCATTAAAACACAAAAAAGTTTACTTATTAGCAGAACATATGTGACAGTTCTTAATGTTCCACACTGATTTTCAGACTTTGGGACACATTGGCTTCAAAACAGTGGGATCTAACTAATAGATATACATACCTAGATGCTGCGTTGTGTGTTGTTCTCTATCTGAGGCGATACGTCGGCGCATAAAGTCAGCTTCTTATTCGTCAGCTTCTTGTTCGAGTTCTCCCGTTCCACCTTAAATGGGGCAGCAGTTACATTCTAGTGCCTGAAGCTGCACTATTTAAGGTGGAACGGGAAAACTAGAACAAGAAGCTGGCGAATAAAAAGCTGACTTTGAAAAAAAACATCAAAAAATATTAAAAAAAATGTAACTATTATTTTCACAAGTGTAAATTTAGGGGTGAGGGTTTGGGACAGAGACTTTCCAGTAGAAAGTACCCTATAAAAATGATTTTGTATATATTTGGCTTGTTACTGTCTCTGTTAATGCCCTGCATTTAAATAGATCCTAACCTAATCCTCCATAATCCCATAAATATCGATGGTCTGAATGCTTCATTGTTGTTTTACAGTTTGACCTAACTGAGATGTACAGTCTTTACAGCCACGCAAAGCGAAAATTCACGTATTTTCTGTTATGTTTAAAACTTCTCAAACCACCAAACGTTTTGCATTGCAAAGTTTGCACGAGTAGCTGATTAGCTCATTGAGGTTATCCTGCCGAGGCTGAGCGCGCTCCGTGTGAATAATCCACTCCTTCTGCTCTACAACCGCTTGTGTAACGTAGATGTGACGTGGTGGGTGGAAGTGGGCGAGGGCGTGTTAAAAACAGTATTGAAACAGGGCCCACGGCTCTCGGGTGGAGAGCCTAACAGATGCTGATTTGGTGCTTCACAACTCTGTTTTGCTTCAGTAAAAAAGTGAAAGTAAAGTGTGAAGTTCATCAGGTAAAGCAGAAAAGGCTCATTTGCCGTCAAAAAGAAATAAATCGCAATGTATTACGATACTTAGCATCTCACAAATCCTTACAGATCTCAGCAGAATCATATCGTGGCTCAAGTATCGTGATAAGAATGATGGTATTGTGATTCCCACCCCTAATGACGCCACTGCTTCTGCTTTTTCATGCATTGTATTTTTTCCTCAAGGTCCGTTTGTGACATTTGTGTAGTCTTATGCACCATAAACAGTCATAATTCATTTTTACGTGACCATTTTCCATTTTCCTTGTTGCCGTACCTTAAAGACTGAGATATGTCTCTTATCTCTGTTCTGATTAACTGCTCTGTGCTGTGCCAATCCAGACTGAAACACGCCTGATAACTGTAGAGATAAACTGCTGTGCAGATCTATTTAAATATTTGTGTTGGCTTTTGTGACATCACAGAAACATTGACTTTAAAACAGGCAGGTTTGCAGCATATTTTCCACACATAGACTGAGACACTTTAGCAGTGTTTATATACCACACCAAGCTCAGATTTCCCAAGATACAGGCCCTTTTTTTTCTGGAGTGAGCATTTTTGGCTAACGTTTGGCGTCTTGGCCTGATTTGCATGCTGGCAGATATGCAAATTCAAAATGTGGATGTGTGATGTTTGTCCCAACATGCCCAGAGGTGCAGGCAGCACTTCAGCTAGAGAGACAGACGCACAGAGGAATGACAGCAAACAGTAAGAATGTGAAAAGCGATGATAGAGAGAGATGCAGAATGAGTGAAACAGAAACCTGAACCTCTAATCGTAACGCCGATGGCTACGGCTGCAGGAACCCTCTGCATAGCAGGACACGAGTCTGACCGAGATGACAAATCGCAACAGCCAATGGACCTCACCATGGTAACTACGAGCACAGCTGTGTCTTAGAGCAAGGGATCTTATTCAGATCGGAAAGAAAGTACGGTTGTCTGAATGTTTGTCTTTGGGGTTCTTGGTTATGCAAACCAAAAACATCAAAATTCAGTGTTATTTTTTTTTAATTATTCATTTTGATGTATGTCTGATACAAGTTTCATGTGACGCTTGTATAATTTTACTGTGAATTTTGGAAAATTCAAGCCAACTTATTCACAAATAGCCAAAATGTTGAGTCTATTCTGAGAGTTTATTGCTCTTAAATACTTTGAATGTTCTCTTTACGTGTACTGTAACATACACGACGAGCCAGTGTGTGAAGGATCTTGCTCTTTTCTAGTTTGCTAATGCGCTCTTCCACACATTTATTGAGATCTTACACGTCTCCTCTTCTGTCTTCAGTTTGAGGAATGAGCACCAGTTCACTCTTTCCACCAAACTCTTGGGAATTTGGGTTTTCAGATTTAAAGATATGCTACAACATATTATAGAGTTTTTCAGAGGTTTCCTGGGCAGAGTTACAGTTGCTAGGCTATGAAGGACCAACTGGGAGAACCAGTCTGCTACAGCGCCACCCTGAGGCAGAGCAGTGCTGCATCTCTAGTTAGTTAAGAATACCAAAGACTGAAGATCACCAATAGCCATAGGCTTCCACCTCACGGTGACCTCCCCAACACACAAACAACCCATCTGCCAGCCACAAAATAACACACATCTTTAACTAACAGACCACAACATGTCCCCTTTCCGGACGGCGCGCGCCTCCCATGGGTTTCTTTGCATGGGTCTCTGCATAGCCTTGCCTCCTGAGCTTCTCGGAGGCAGCACCGTCCCGGTGACCCACCAGCTCTAGCCAAGACCCTGGGAGTGCACTCCTAGTCAGTACAAATGCCGCAGCGTGCTCACTCCTCCTGCCCACGTTGGAACTCACCGCACTGGAATACCGCACAGCTGGGGGCGACACCAGCAACTACAGCGCTCCACCCGGCTGCCATACACTCTCTCCGCTGACCTGGTGACTGACCTCAGTTAGACAAGGGTCACCCTCCAGCAGTTTGATGTACCTCTCTTAGAGTGCGTGAGCACGCCTGGTCGCAGTAGGGATAACGGCGAGCGCATTGAGTCGCCTGCCATCCACACTTAACTCACAGCCTGCGGTCTCCTCTGAACCTCCCGGCTGGCATCCGTTTACCCGCCGGCACAGGTTTGTGGCGCCGCCAGCTCCCACGCTGAGGCCTTCAAAGGTTTCACTTTCATTGACTCATTCTCGCCAGCCTTAGGAGAGGGAAAGTACAATATATTAATATGCTACAATTAATATATTGCACAATGTATTAATATGACAAATGGTTCCAAACGTTTGAACAGTAGCGTAAACAGAACATGACTATGTGATTTGAAGACAGCTTTCTCTATCTCTCTCTCTCTCTCTCTCTCTCTCTCTCTCTCAGGCTAAGGTAGAAGAGTGTGGAGAGATGTCCCCAGCTCCTGTCCAGACCACGCCCACTCAGACCACTCTCCCACACACACAGCTGATGCTGACCGGAGGCCAGCTGGCAGGGGTAAGATACACACACTGTCCTTCATCCTTGCCCAACTCGCAGAGCAACAGTTTATCACTCAGTGCATTAAAGACGAATTCCACCAACTTTTCAAATTCTCTATATTATTAAATGGATAAGATGTAAACAGAGTCGTTCAGAGTGGTTTGGTGTGAAACGCTCTGTTCTAGAGAAACTTTCAGAGTCAGAACTGTTCACAGTGGTGGTGATAGGAACCAGACGTCCACCTCTAAAAGCTCCCTCACAGAAAGTTACTACATGAAATCTCACAAAATGGTTATGAAACCTTTGTGTAATGTCTGAGATGTTGTTGTACTATAATTCTTATACAAGATTTCAGTCAAGACAATTTTAACTTTATAAACATGATAATAGGAAATGATAAGAAGGCGTGTAGGTTCACGGTTCATTTTAGGTAGTAAAAAAATAAAATGGCTATATTTGTGTTGCAGCTGCTTCCTCTCATCATTACTGTAAAGAAATCTGAGGCAGTAAGTTTCTTTGAAATGAACCGCTTCACATCAAGGCACTGTTTAAAGACAGAATTGAGATGAAAATGGGTAAAATCAGTGGAATTCCCCTTCAAAGTTAATAAAACCAGTCAAATTTAGGCTGGGCTGCCTATTACTTTACAATATCACAGTAAAATCACACTGTGAAGTTTTGGACTACTTTTTATTTGAATTAATATTTTCTGGTGACTTGAATTGCTACTTTCGTATTTCAGGCTGCTCTAATATGGGCGGATTAGGGCTGCTCCTTTCTCTCAGCTTTAAACGTGCTGATAAAAGTGTGTAAAAGGCAGCTAGATTAGCCACAGTTTAAACACTGCTGACATTTGTCACCTTTGTCACCTCTTTGTCACCTATGTTTGTCTGTTGGTCACTTACGTCACCTCTACAGCAGTGTCATACACACAACACAATGTGGTAAATAGCTTTAAAGGGGAGTTCCACAGGTTCCCCTTTAAAGCTATTTTAATTTCTGTCTAGTCTAGTGGTTGAGTATGGAGGACCAGATTTGCCAAATTGAAAAATAAATAAAATTAAAAAATAAAAGGCTCAGTAAATTAATCAATAAAAAACTGTCTGGGTTTGATCTGAATTTTACAGAAAAAGACAATGAATCACCTCCTCCAAAGTTCTGAACACTACAGGGTCAAACTCTGTATCAGCAGAGGCAGCAAAATGGAGCAAACAGCCTTCATACGGTAGAGTTAACAATCTGGACCTGCATTTTCAGCCGAGACTCTCAGATCTCTGATTGTCTGCTGCTGTAAGAAGCCACTACTGTACTGTCTGGTCCTCAGTTACCGCTGAGGGAGCAAGACATGTACAGTCGATCTACACAATCTGACATCGATCAACCAATAGGAATGTTAAGATGCTGTGACATCATTGACTGACAGCCCCTTTATTAGCATAAGGACCAGGAAATACAGAAATAAACAGAGAAATAAATAAATATAGAAATGAATAGTTATGGAAATAAATTAATAAAATAAATTAATAGAAAAACAGAAAAAATGTTAATAAAGAAACATAAATAATAAAAAAAATGAATACAAAAATTAGTGAGAAGGGGAAATTACTAAACAGACATAAATAAATGCAGACATTAATTTATGTAAGATTTTATTTATTAATATATTAATTGTTATGTATATTTATTTTTAGATTTATCATCATTATTCTTTGCAATTCAGCTTCATATATTAAGTCAATTATTTTTAATTTAATTAATTTTTCAACTTGGCAAATCTGGTCCTCCATAGTTGAGATGTAAACAAAGTTGGTTCAGAGTGGTTTGGTGTGAAATGGTTGATTGTAGAGACTCAGATTTCTTTACAGTGGTGGTGATAGGAACCAGGGGTTGCCATGACTACAACATAAATATAGCCACTTTATTTACTATCCGATTTACCAGTGAGCCTACATGTAATGCTCGTGATGCTAAAATAGCGGAGGATCTGAAAAAGTAAGCTTCCTTTGGGGACTATTTTGCCTCACAGCACCCTGAATGTACTATTCTACCATGAATGGATTAAAAAAAGGTTTTGGACCAAAACTTTCTCAAACCTATCATAAAATAATGCTATATAATAATATTCATAACCATTTTGAGTAATAACTTTCTGTGAGGGAGCTTTTAGAGGTGGACATCTGGTTCCTATCAACACCATTGTAAACAGTTCTGACTCAAAGCATTTCAAGTCAAACCACTCTGAGTATTTTTTACATCTTAACGACTGAATCTGAATTAGGCAGAAATTTTGAAAAATTTGTTGAATTGCCCTTTAACAAAGCTTTTGAGGTGGACTTAAAAATTGAGGCTAATGTTGCTCACAAACACTAGAAGTCAACAGACACTTAACAGCACATCCTCAAAACTCCAAGACTTGTAGAAGTGATTTAGGACACTGTGAACTAAACTCGAGGGGCTAGCATTAGGGTTAGAGTTAATCTTGAACTTTAAAGCTAAACATAATTTTTTAGAAATAGAAACAACAGAAATTGGGATTGTGATCTGTTGCATTCATGACATACATGCGCATAAAAGGGAGCTGGATTCAGCACAAGACCTGTTGTCTAAAGTGGCTGCCAGTACACGATAGTAGTTTTGATCATTTTCATAGCTCATATTTAGTCACACTGTGTCCTAAACCACATCAACAAGTCTGAAACAGTATGTGTGGGTGAGTAATGCATATCTATGATGTATGGTTTATGCAGCTGCTTTGGCTTTATTGCACCCCTCATTTCCAACTTTTTTTCCTTACCTGACTTTTCTCCTTTTCCTGGGTTCCCTCTCTCTCTCTCTCTCTCTCTGCTTGCTCTCTATACCAGCTGACTGCTCTTCTGCCCGCTCAGCAGCAGCTCCTCCTGCAGCAGGCTCAGCTCCTGGCCGCTGCCGTGCAGCAGACACATGCAGCTCACGCAGCCAATCAGCAGCAAACGCAGCAGCAACAGCAGGCCAATCAGCAGGCAGCTCCACCCCAGCTGCAGGGCCAATCAAAGCACGCGCAGGAACAAAGCGCTGCCCCAGTCCCACCCCCTCCTCACCAGCTTACCCTCTCTCAGCCAATCCAGCTCACTGCCCAGGTACAGGCAATCACAGCTAGGGCTGTAACGATTACTCATTTAAAATGATTTCGATCCGGTAAACTAAAAAAATTACTCCCTTAAAATTTACGATTCAGCTTTGTGTTTAGCTCTCAATTTGAACGATAATCCACAGGTTATCATAAAGCCGTGTTCAGCAGTATGAACGTTCACCACAAGGGGGAGCACTCAGGTATCTTTTATGTACATTACTGAAAAAGAGGAAACCCACACCAGCAGGATCTTACAAACGCTCTGAAATCTTCACGTTTACAAATTAAGTACATAAACATTGTATATGAGTAAAAGGTCCAGTTTAACTAGGTCTAGCCTGAATAGCTCTGCATACAGATAACAGGATACTCCAATAATATTCAGGGTTAGGCTTGAATAGAATAGGCCACTTGACAGTGAAGGTTCAAATGTCAAATCCAGTGTGGGAAAGTCAGTGTACACTATCTATAGCTTAGCATAAGCTTTTGAAAATACTTTGCATAGTTGTAAGTGTTCAGTTAAACACATTTTTATAGTCCGGCCTTTAAAAAAAATGACTCAATTATTTCTTTTACCTTTTGCAAACTTGTGCACTGCCTCGAGGAAGCTGTGCTCGAACGGCTAAAAAAAGTCATAAATACAAGCGATAAACTCAAACAAGTTCTATGTTAACCGTGTTTATGAGTTGTGACGCATCACCAACCACAGCAGACCAAGCTGTACATTTGATTTTGGGCTGAATTACCACTTCCCGTTAAAAACACAGTAATGTGTGGTGCACAGTGTGCTCTGGGCTGGGACTGGGAACCACTGCATTAACCTTCTGCCCATTAAAACTCTCACCTTCTGTCCACGTCTCTTGCAGGACATCCAGCAGTTGTTGCAGCTGCAGCAGCTGGTCCTCGTTCCGGGGCATCCTTTGTCCTCTCCTGCACAGTTCCTTTTGCCCCAGGCACAGCAAGGGCAACAAGGTGGGGTCCTTGGTTATAAACTGGAGAGTCTGTAAAACCTCCCTCCTGTCTCATTAATCTTTCCTTTAATTGGTTTCATACATTTACATGTGATTTATGTTGCGTATTTATTTAAATATAACTATATTATACTATACTGTAAAAATAACTACACTCTCAGAAATAAAGGTAGTAAACTATCACTGGGTCAGTGCCCATCTTGTCACTAGGGTGGTTCCCTCAAGGGTACATCTCAGTACCCTTAGTCAGGGAACATAATCCACTGAAATTATATTATATTATACATAAAGTATATTGACTCCATGTACCCCGTCTCGTCTCCAGGCTTATTTTATTGTTCTGTTTTAAAACATTCGGTTATGAAAAGGTACAAATACGAACTTTTCACCTGGAAAAACTTATTTAAGGTTCACAATCAGACCTTAAAACCACTGTTGTACCTTTGAGGGAACCTTTACATTGTTTGTACCTTGATGAATGAAAAATGTACCTGCACAGAACCTTTATTTCTAACAGTGTACAGTATGTTACGGATGTAGTGAGCTACAAAATGAATTACATTTACATTCTGTTGGTCAAAAATGACGTTATCAACAAAAATGTGAATATTTTGTGTGCTCAACTATTTTATATATATCTTATACAAGGACACAGATAATAGTAACAATAAGAGTGATAATAGCAACATTTACAGTATTTATAATAAGAAGTATAATGGTCATCATCATCTGACCAGACCCTTCCAGTTGTCTCCTTTCATTTTCCAGCTAGGATGTCGGGGGTGGGGGTGGGGGGGGTGGGTATTAATATGTAGATAGATAGATAGATAGATAGATAGATAGATAAGTGTATGGTGTGTAGCGAGACGTGAGACTATTGGTAAATTTTGTTAAATGTTTACAGTTACCCTCAAAGCACAACAGACTTTGCTCAATTATTAAGTACTTCAACAAAGTCAGGTCATAAGGGTCACACAAAAGTGACCCATTTCGACCAGGGGTTGATAAATTTGTTAATTTGTGGAGAAAAGAAAACATAATTTTTTTCCTTTACATTAAATACTTACTACTATATCTATCCTAGCTTCTGTTGTGGGAGATTCAGGACGATGCCAACGCCTACTGAGGGCATCTTTACAAGTAGCAAAACCCCAAATAGGTATTTATCTAACTCTCCTGAATATATAGATAAAAATTCACCAATGCACCAAATTGGAAAAGTATGCACAACGATAATTTTTTATTAAGTTCAAGTAAAATATTTCCAACAAAAAGTTGAATCCTCACTTTTGGCACTATCTCTGCAGAGAACAATTAATACAAAATTATAAAACACTATATAAGCATCATAACCGTTCCATAAACGTGACAGAAAATTACCTCTGCCATGACATGTTTATGGCATGGTTATGTCAGTGATATGCAGCAGGGTTCAAGTAAAGAGCCACCTAACCTGCAATAACTGCTACCTCTAAGGGTTAAACTAAGTAAAGTGATTGAAACGAATGTCCTCTTCTACCTCAGGGCTGCTATCGACACCAAATCTGATTCCACTACCTCAGCAAAACCAGGGGGGCCTCCTGGCGGCTCCCCCCCCACTTGGACTTCAAGCACAGGTAAGGCACCCTAGGAAAGTACCAGGCTTTGCAGGCCTGTATGTGGAGATGAAGGTATAACTAGGACTACTGTGAGGCTGACAGTGGCTTATTTGATCTGTGTGCTGTGTGGCAGAGAGAAAAGGTCATGGAGAACAGTGCCGGCACCGTGACCACCGTGACCTCTCACCCTGATGAGCCGAGCGACCTGGAGGAGCTAGAACAGTTTGCCCGCACCTTCAAGCAGAGAAGAATCAAGCTGGGCTTCACACAGGTAGTTAAAAATACACATTTGTTAAAAATAAACCAAGAAATTTGCAGGAACTGTCCTGTCTAAACCCCACAGTGCATGGCTATGTTAAACAGTGCTGCTAACAAGGAGAGAGGAGCTGCGTAGCGTTAACTTAGCTAGCATGATAATGGCTTAATCTGCTCACCACAGAACATGTTCGACTCTGGCAGCGACTATTTGATAAATGTTAAACCATCTATCTCACAATTGCTAAATGTTAAACAAGCAGCGAGGAGCTGCTTAGCATTAGCTTAGCTAGCATAATAATGGCTCTGCTCGCCACAGAAAGTGTTTGATTTTGGCTATATAGCAGCGACAGAAGTTTAGATGATGATGATGTCAGATGTCTGTGAGAGCCAAAATGGAGTGAGTGGTGTCGGAGTGACAGAAAGGCAAAATCAAACCTGTCCTGTTCTGTTTGTGACTGTAGCGTTTTGGCTAAGCTAACAATATCTTAGTTAGCAAGCCAGACGCGCCACACAGCACAGCGCAGGCTTGGTTTTAGTGACCTGAAGCTGAAATGACACCCATTTAGAGGATGTCTGAGCAAAGTCGAGGGACTGGTGTTAGCTCTTAGCCTTAGCTCTTAGCCTTAGCTGAGTTTTTTCCTGCCTCTTTCTGTCAGCACTGCTTATCAGTCAGCTCCCACCCCACCAGTGACCACCTCTAAAACATCAGTGACCGCTTCTAAAACATAAATGGGTGGAATGTGTTAATTTGGCCGTTCAGAAGTGGAAAAAACATCTACTGTAATGGCAACCTGAGTAATCTCTCCCTCTCTCTCTGTACAGGGTGACGTAGGGCTGGCAATGGGTAAACTGTATGGGAACGATTTCAGTCAGACCACCATCTCCCGCTTTGAAGCGCTGAATCTCAGCTTTAAGAACATGTGCAAACTCAAGCCTCTTCTGGAGAAGTGGCTCACCGATGCTGGTAACAGTAACACTGATATCTTATTCTGCATTCCTGATGATGCATTAGCATTCATGCATTACGATGAAGGCTAAAGCTGACTGTAGGAATTTATAATATACAGTTAATTTGGACATTTATGCCATTGCATTATTAGTATATTCAGTCTTACGAAGTTCCAAAGCATTTATGCTAAACAGTGTGTGGTGATAAGGTGGTAACTGCAGTGTTGGTTGCTGCTCTGTACAGAGACCATGTCGTTGGACAGCACTTTACCCAGCCCCAGCTCCCTCTCCTCTCCGTCTCTCTCGGGCTTCGAGGGTCTGCCTGCCCGCCGCCGGAAAAAACGCACCAGCATTGAAACCAGCGTGCGCGTGGCTCTGGAGCGCAGCTTTAGCTCGGTGAGGAAATAAATATATTCGCTGTGTTTGGGCAACATCAGTGGTGATTTTTGTGTTGTCTGTGCTATTATGTCTTGGGTAGTGGCTTATTTTAGTGTCTTATTATGGTTTTATTCTTTTGCTACATATTTTGACTTCCTTTGATCATGATTTGATATTTTATTTACGTCTTATCTGAATGTTGTTGCTCGATTCGTTTTTACTGGAGTTTACACCATGGCCACCATGTTTTATACATTTTATTTTATAAATAAATTTGACTTATAATAAGTCCAAACACAATCCGCCTACTGTTAATAAAGCAATTATGCTATTTTGGAGTGATTTCAAACCAGTATGAATCTGCAGTGTGTGTAGTTTTACAGTCTGACTGTAATAATTGTGGAATGATTTTAATCCAGTATGAATCTGCAGTCTGGCAGTAATAATTGTGTCATACAATACAGTCTCACCTGGTTAAACACATCCAGCTCGAATACTGCTTGAGACGTCTATAATGCTAAAAATGGGGACTATGTTGAGAACAGAGGTGTGCTGATGTTGTTGTGTTGTGTTCTCAGAACCAGAAGCCTACCTCAGAGGAGATCCTGCTGATCGCTGAGCAGCTCAACATGGAGAAGGAGGTGATCCGTGTCTGGTTCTGCAACCGCCGGCAGAAAGAAAAACGTATTAACCCTTCCAACGCCACCCCTCCCCTGCCCAGCCAACCCCAGCCCGCCTCGCACAAACCCCCCTGCTACAGCCCACACATGGTATGACCCTCAGCCTGATCCTCACACCCACAAAGCCTGCCACCCTAACAGCCCTGTGATGGTTTCTCCTGCATGAGCAGACCTAGACTCCTAAACTCACCTCCAGCAGGACTTTCCCCTAAATCCTCCATGTAGTGTAATCCATCCTGCACCGCTTGCCCCAGAATGCTTAGTTATTTCAAATCCTACTCCTCTTTGCCAAATCCTGGAGCACAACAGTCCCCAGTTTTATGTTGCTACTGTTCACAATGTCTTTCCGAGTGAATTCAGTGGGCACCTTTTTGAGTATATTGTAGGCTGCATGCCTTGTACTGTGGGTTCCAGTCCATGTATTTTTGGCATTATTCTTGGTAAGACTATTTGGAGTGGTCCTTTGTAGATGATTAATAAACTCTTATCAGATTATCAGTAACACATCAATAACATATTAGTGCAGTAGCAGCAGTGAAGCATCTGAACACACTGAAGTAAATATCTTGTAGATGTTCTGTTGATACATTACTTACATTAAGTAGATGTGTTGTTAATATGTTACTTCTATTACGCAAAACCTAACCTTACCAACCTTACCCAAAACCTAACCCTCACCCTGGCCCTAATCCTAACCCTGACCTTAACCTCAACCCAAAAACCTAATCCTAATCGTAACCTTAACCTCAACCCAAAAACCTAACCCTCACCCTGGCGCTAATCCCAACCCTAACCCTAACCTCAACCCAAAAACCTAATCCTAATCGTAACCTTAACCTCAACCCAAAAACCTAACCCTCACCCTGGCGCTAATCCCAACCCTAACCCTAACCTCAACCCAAAACCTAATCCTAACCCTTACCCTGGCCCTAATCCTAACCTTAACCTTAACCTCAACCCAAAACCTAACCCTATGTCTTATCCTGGCCCTAATCCTAAACTTAACCTTAACCTCAACCCAAAACCTAACCCTAACCTCATATGTTATTGACGTTACTGAGAGTCCATTGTTTGTTTCATCTAAAAGGAAACACTCAAAATGACGTGTCACCTTGTTCTTTTACATAGGAGCAGGTTGACTGACGCTAGTTCCCCTTCACTGTGTATTGTGTTAGTTTCCACTAACCTCCTTCATGAACAACCTGTTTGTGTCAAATAGGGATTCTGTGAAGCTGAAAGTTGACTATTTGCAGCACACATACATAGATGCATACAGCTGTAAGCAGGTGGCCCTGGTCAAAAATAAGTGAAAATAAGTTCACATCCTCTACAGAGAACACACTTCTGCACGTTTTAATGTACAGTTACTGTTTATTTGCTGAATTTAACATGCTGGAAAAACGGCGCGGCCTGCCTGTGCAAGAGTTATGGAACGTTTTATGTTTTATTTTTTTTTCCGATCTGTTAAACTCAGCAAATTAATAAAAATTATGCACTAAAATTTGAAGAGGAATGCCATATTTAAGTTTGTGTCCTGCATGCAATCACATTGTTCCCTCAGGAAATCAACAAAAGAAGATACTGGAAGAGTAACGGTGAAAATCGTTTAATCAGAGCTCATTACGCTGTGCACTTATCCCTGCTGCGCTCCCAAATGTGTGTCCTTTCATAGCTGCTGGTTTACAGTCCACTGGCGAACATTCCATACAACCTATTGAGAGATTGTATCTATGTACATTTAGAGTATGTAATTTCAGATGATATTTATTTTATATGTTTCTTATTTCGAATTTTGTATGGATGTACTGGAGAGTTTTTTGTATTGGTTCTTCAGATTGACTGAGAATGAGTTTTATATGGTTCTATATAGCACCAAAAAGGGTTCTATTGTTATGATGTCAATCATGTAGCAATAGAAGAACCCTTTTTGGTGCTATATAGAACCATTTTCAGAAACATTACATATTTTTATTTCATATCAGACACATTCTCCATCAATCTGAAGAACCGTTTAATGCTGCAAAGAACCCTTTAATCATTCAAATGGTTCTTTGAGTGTTCGTGGTTCTATATAGAACCATTTTCCTTACCAAGGAAACCCCTGAAGAACGGTTCACATAAAGTGACTCATAAACATCTCTGATGGACGTTGATAGGTCATTTGGCTACGTCCATCGTTTATCTGATGAAGTGGCCGCTGAGTGAAGTCCAGACCAACTTCTCTAACCGTACACTTTTATGCAAACGTTCGCCACATTACATCACAAATAAAATTTCAGAGGTTGAGATGTAAACAAAGTCATTCAGGGTGGTTTGGTGTGAAATGGTTGATTGTAGAGACTCAAATGTCTTTACAGTGGTGGTGATAGGAACCAGGGGTCGCCATGACTACAACACAAATATAGACATTTTATCTACTGTCCAAAACCACCAGTGAACCGACACGAGTCTTCTGAGTGTTTATACGTGATGGTGATGATGATAAAATAGAAATCTGAAAAAATAGGTTTTCTTTGGGGACTATATTGCCAGGAATGGATTAAAGTAAAAGGATTCAAATACATTGACCACAAAACCTCATCACAAAACAGTGTCTCAGACATCAGACAGTGAATTCAGTACCATTTCATGTCATAACTCTCTGTGGGGGAGCTTTTAGAGGTGGACGTCTGGTTCCTATCGCCACCACTGTGAACAGTTCTGACACTCTAGAACGGAGCATTTCACACCAAACCACCTTGAATGACTCTGTTTACATCTCAACCTTTTAATAATATGGAATTTTTGAAATATTGGTGGAGTTTCCTTTTAACTTACTTTCACTTATTTTTTAACCACAGGTTAAAAATGACAAATTTGCATATGACTGTAGTTGAAAATCTTACAGTTGTGACACAGATCCTCTCTCGCTACCATCTTTCTCCTATCTCTCTCTCTTTCTCCCCAGATGCAGAGTCAGGGACCGTCCCCAGCCGTGACCAGTCTCAGCACAGCCGGTAAGAGACACTACTGGAGCAGCAAAGTTTCTTTCTTAAACCAATGGTTCATCCACAAATCAAACCTAGAAAACTCCCCCCTTAACCACTTAATCTTGGTAAATGAAATGATCTTAAGTCTAGTCAATATATCTAATATATCTCATACTGAGATTGTTGTAAGCTTATTATAAGTATTTCTCTTATTTCCAGTCATTTTTAATTGTTTTAAGTGATTTTAGTCAGATTATCTCTGAAATATGCTTGAAACAAGCCAAATGATGATTATTTAACTTATTTCTAGACATTTTTTACTTGTTTAAAGTGATTTCTAAGTACGTAAGTCACATTATCTGACTACAGTGTGACTTGCTCACTTAAAAATCACTTTCAACGAGTAAAGTTAAATAATCTTATAATAAGCTTACAACAATCTCAGAATGAAAATATTTAATATATTGTCTAGATTTGGGATTATTTCAC
Source organism: Colossoma macropomum (assembly GCF_904425465.1). Classification (NCBI taxonomy): domain Eukaryota; kingdom Metazoa; phylum Chordata; class Actinopteri; order Characiformes; family Serrasalmidae; genus Colossoma; species Colossoma macropomum. The sequence continues at coordinate 40,801,060 of NW_023494785.1, forward strand.
TTGCCAAGAAAGCATTTTTGCAGTTCCCCAGACGCAGTTAAAAAAGACATGTTTGGTGTCTGAAGTTTTCTTCTTTAGTTTAACCCTGGATCTGTGACACACCTGCAGTTGTTAGTGAAGCCTCTGATTTGTGTCTCCGTCTCTTCCCAGTGACCACCATGTCCTCCGTTTGTCCTTTGACTCCCACTGGTCCCTCCTCAAGCTCCACCCCTTCTCCTGTAGCTCCATCTCCACGCAGTGACGCCAGCCCGGTCCCTGCCAGTCACAGCACGATAAATCTGAACACAGGGTGAGATTCGCACACATAACCATAAAAAACAGGCTCTCAAACATACACAGCAACACAATCTCATACTCACGATCACATATATTTACATACCAGGGCCAAAAAATGACAGTATCAGGCAGGTCTGGTATTTGGACATATTTGCCAATGCTGATACATAAAAATACAAAATATAGAAACTTGGGACTAAATCAACCTTGAATAGCGTTACACACAGCAAAAAATGGTATCTTGTCAATTAGAATGATCTGAAATATAGTCAATAAATCTAATAGTTCTCCTGTTGAGATTGTTGTGAGATTATTTACATTATTTCTAGACATTTTGTACATCTTGACATTTTGTTTTAAGTAATTTTATCAAGTAAATTTATCTCACTATATTGGCAGGTAATTCTGCTTGTTGTAAGAAACCAGCAAAGTTATCTGCCAGTATAGTGAGATCATTTTACTTAAAATTAAAATTTGATAAAATTACCTAAAACAAGTTAATCATGTCTAGTAAATAAGCTAGTATTATATTAAGTGCACAACCATCTCAAAAAGGGAAATATCAGATTTATCGACTAGATTTAAGATCATTTCACTTGACAAAATACCATTTTTTGCAGTGCAGAGAAATATAGCTTGTATTTCTATAGGGTTACGCATGCAGTAAAATGAATAAACTGAACTCGGCTACTCCTGAGTACAATTAATGCGTCATCAAATATCGGTCCAAAAATCAGTTCTTTTAGAAATTACCTGTTGGTACAAATATAATACAGGTATCATCATGCACTCCAACCTATAATACAAACTGATACAATTTTATATGCTAAAAAACTAAACAGATCGCAGCAAGTTTAGTTAACCACTGCTTTACTGACTTATATCAAGTCAAATATCATTTTTATTGGCCATATAATATTGGTCTAGTGCATATGTAAAGGGGCACACAGATATTAAATAATACAAACCTACAGTCATATGCATAAGTTTGAATATCTCCAGTCAAATGACATATTTTGGTGTTTTTGTAAGTGAAAATAAGTTAACACAGCTAACCTTAGCTAACCTCACAGGGAAGAAACTTAAACGTGGAATTTTTTCTGCACATTTTAGGGCGCAAATTAAAATTTTTACAGTGGGTAACATATTTAGAAAAAATAAGTCAGATTATCTCACTATGTTGGCAGATACGTTTGCTTTTTGTAAGAAATATGACAGAAATGAGCCAATCTGCCAATATTGTGAGATCATTTTGCATGATTAAATTACATAAAATAAGTAAAAATATCTAAAAATAGGAAAAATAATCTTATTATTAACATAGTTACCATTATTATTATAACTTATTTTTACAACACAACCTGTCACTGGACCAGAGCCAACCACTCATTCACACACATACACACTGTGCAACACTGTACATACACGCTGTAAAACACACAAAGCCTGATATATATATATATATATATATATATATATATATATATATATATATCGGCTTTGTGTGTGTATATATTTATATATATATTTGAAATAAGCTCATTCTGACATGCACTTGTGATTGCGTACGTAAATGAACGAGGTCAGAGCCCCCTGTTGGCTGGAGGCCAGTGCTGATAGCTAATGCTGTGTCTGTGTGTGTGTGTTTGTGACTTTCTCGTCAACAGTTCGTGGCGTAACAAGAACGGTGACGTGTCTAACTACATCACCGATTTTGCAGCAAATTTGAGGTGAATACGATCCGGAAAGACTGTATGCTTAAACACACACACACACACACACACACACACACACTATGTTAAAAGGTGTTCCAGCAGTAGATAGATGCACAGAGATCAAGGAAGAGTAACTGACTTACAAGCCAAAATACACAATAGCTTTCCAGCTTTGCAAGGAATTGGAAAACAGAGTGGTCAGATCGCCCCCTGCTTGTTGCGTTCAAAGCCTGGCTTAACAATGTGATGCACATCACAGGTTGTGCAGCATAACATACCATGTTATATCAGTGATCCACACTGTTTATTGACAGCACAAGGGTCTTACAAAACGCCCTACGGTGTGTGTCGCTCAGATGATGTCACTTTTATGCATCCTATAAAGTGGCACCAAGTTAAAAAAAAGAAGCTTATTCAAATGTGCTATTAGTAAACTTCTTTTAAACCGAATATAATTTTATAAGTTTACCTTTTATGTACTTATATATTAAAGATAAAGATATATTAAAGATATATTAGACAAAATTATACATAAGTATAATTGACTTGTACTGACAAGTATGCAGAAAAGTTTAAGTATATTTGTACTTAGTACTTGTGTGAATACATATACTTGTATACACACATACTTGTATATACTTACATATATTATTGTGGCCTGTTCTTGTAATTATACTTATATAATATAAATATAATATATATAATATTAAATATACTTTCATAAACTGAAAAGTGGGCTAGAAGTGTATAACCAGTACCTATAAGTTCACTTATAGCATATTTCACAATATAGTCCAAAAAAACTACTTCTAAAAAAAGTACTTCTATAAACTAAAAAGTGGGCAATTTAGTCCAAAAAAAGTACTGAAATGGTATACTTATAAGTACTACTAGAACACTGATGTAAGTATACTTACTATATAAAGTATACTTGGGAAATATAATTGAAACTAAGTTTACTTAATAAAATGAACACTAAGTATTCTTTTTTGTAGTTCAGCTTTACAGTTGCAGCTTTAAGTGACTTTTAATCAATCAAAAATTTCTTTATGGCAAAATAAATGGTGATTCAAAATGCTTTGAATGCAACCAACAGATGGCGTAGTTCTGCACTTTCCTTCCACATCAAAAAACAACAAAGTCTTAAAGGAGAAATGAAGTTATATCTTCCTCCATTTGATTATGATCATCTCCCTTCTTGCATTCTGTTACGGTTCTTTAGGAAGTGATTCGGTGTATAATGAAAACTTAAATTTCACATTTTCACGATTGAAAATTGCCTGAGAATATTGTTTTTTTGCCAAAAAGTCTAAACATATAAATACCTTTATGTTACCATTCCACTACTAACTACTAAACTTTAAAATGAGCTGTTTTTAAGGGATGCAAAATATGCATTTTGATTTTTTTGTTTTTTAAATAACTGAAGCTCACACTGTGTGCGCTAAGTGAACACTAACACATTCCCACTCAATATTTGCTTCTTAATCGGTCAAACTGGCATATTAAATTCAATTTTAACTAAAAATATATTGCCTTTTTAAAGAAAGGGGCAACTGGCTATTTAGTCAGTTTATATATAAATGTGTATTGTTTATGTATAATTTATGTATAATTATGCTTTCACATTTTGGTGCAAGTTTACACTGCAAAAAATGGTATCTTGTCAAATAAAATTATCTTAAATATAGTCAATAAATCTAATATTTCTCCTGTTGTTTCAAGTAATTCTATTAAGTAAAATTATCTCACCATATTGGCAGATAATTGTGCTTGTTGTAAGAAATGTGCCTGAAACCAGCAAAATGATCTGCCAGTAAAGTGAGAATTTTACTTAATGAAATGACCCAAAACAAGTAAAAAAGGTCTAGAAATAAGATAGATTATCTTATAATAAGTGCACAACCATCTCAAAATGGGAAATATTTGATACATCGACTAGATTTAAGATCATTTCACTTGACAAGATAGCATTTTTTGCAGTGTAGCAGCAGCATTCATGAACAGAAACATATTTAAATTTGAAAACGTTTACCTGCCTCATATCATTTACCTCATAATACTGCAAACACAAATCGGCCACAATCACAATATAAATTGGCCAGTTGGCGATTGACTGTTTGGAGCAAAAATTGACTCGCGAGTTGGATCTCTGGTGATGCTACAGCCGTCCGAGGCCGGGAGTCCAAGAGAGCACAATTGGCCTCGCTCTCTGGGTGGGTAGGATGGCCCCTCTGTCTCCCCCATCACTCAGCGCAATGCTAGTCAGCGCAGGCGTCTGTTAGCTGGCGTAACAGAACTGGTGGAATTAGTGTTCTCCTCCAAGCGTGTTCAGTCTGTCCAATGACGTTGCATTAGTGTTAGTTTGAAAAGATGCGGTGGCGCCTCACATGACCCAGAGGAAGCCTGTGCTAGCCTTCACCCTCCTAGCGCTGGTGGTATCGCATGATTAGGGGGGTCCTAACTAGTGGGTGGAATTGGATACGACTAAATTGGGGAGAAAATTGGGAAAAAATCCAAAAAAATCTGGCAGACTATGATGTAGGCCGGTTCTGACTGAACACCTCTAATGAGTTCACCCATAATGGGGTAAATGAAGCACACTTGAACTTCAGGCTAACAGACAGAAATAACATCATTTCTACCTAAATCCAGCTTTTATTATCCAATTAACAAAAACAAAACAGGCCCAGCGTAACTTTAGGTTTATTTTGTGTCACTGCACTGCAAAAAATGGTATCTTGTCAAGTAAAATCATTTTAAATATAGTCAATTAATATACAGGGAGATTCACTCGAAAGAGGCCCCAAATATTCTGTTGTAACTCCCGTTAGGATGAAGCAATCTGAACCAAAAAATATGCTACGTACCTTGATGTATGTGTGTGATCCATTGCATTACATGCGATGCTGGAAGTGATCTCCGTTTTGTGCCAGACACATGAAGGGGTACGGGGGGTATGCACCCGGAAGTTGCAAACAGAGGTTAAACGTCGCAACGGCTGTCAGACGCCTACCTCATCATGCCGACGCAGGGGCATCCTGGCTTGTTCAAAGCTCCATATACTGAGGAGCACATTGCACGCTGTTTTGTTCAGATTGCTTCGTCCTAGCGAGAGTTATTACAGAATATTCAGGGCCTCTTTCGAGTGAATCTCCCAGTAATATTTCTACTGTTGAGATTGTTGTAAGCTTAACTTTAGATTATTTAGCTTATTTATAGACATTTCTGCTTGTTTTAGGTCATTTTATTAAGTAAAATTATATCACTATATTGGCAGATAATTGTGCTTGTTTTAAGAAATGAGCTAGAAACCAGCAAAATTATCTGCCAGTAAAGTGAGAAAATTTTAAATCTTAATAAAAATACCTAAAACAAGCAAATAATGTCTAGAAATAAGTTAGATAATCTTATAATAAGTGCACAACCATCTCAAAATGGGAAATATTAGATACATCGACTAGATTTAAGATCATTTCACTTGACAAGATACTATTTTTTGCAGTGTGTGAATTCCTGCCTCTGCACTTCTTCATGTTTTCCCGTATTTCCCCTCCCTCTCTCCTCTCCTCCTCTTTCTGTTTCTTCTGCTGTTGTATGTTTATATGTGTGTTTATGTGTGTTTGTGCGCCTGTGTGCTTGCGTGACCCAGGAATACAGTGATTGGAGTTAACGCAGGAATGAACCAAACTCTCCGTGTCAACAACCCAATCGCCACGATCCAAGGTGTGTGGGAGAGGAATGACAAAAAAGGAATATAAAACTGATTTTGTCTAAAAGTGAACATCCCCTCATCCCATCCCAGCCATGTGCCGATGTGGCGTGCTGTGCTTTGCGTGTTTGTGCATGTGTGCCAGTGTTTTATCTCAGTGCTTTTCTTTTGACCTGTTCTTCATCTTCTCATATACACCGATCAGGCATAGCATTATGACCGCCTCCTCGTTTCTACGCTCATTGTCCATTTTATCAGCTCCACTTACTATATAGGTGCACTTTGTAGTTCTACAGTTACAGACTGTAGTCCATCTGTTTCTCTGCATACTTTGTTAGCCCCCTTTTACCCTGTTCTTCAGTGGTCAGGACCCCCCATGGACCCTCACAGAGCAGGTACTATTTGGGTGGTGGGTCATTCTCAGCACTGCAGTGACACTGACGTGGTGGTGGTGTGTTAGTGTGTGTTGTGCTGGTACGAGTGGATCAGACACGGCAGTGCACCTATATAGTAAGTGGAGCTGCTAAAATGGACAATGAGCGTAGAAACAAGGAGGTGGTCATAATGTTATTTCTGATTGGTGCATACTATATGCATTGTATTGCTTTTGTGATCCGCTGTGAAAGCTCCTCCCTCACGAGGCACAGCTAATAATAACTTATGACACTTTGTGTCACACAGTTTGTCATACTTTCAGTTCTAGCTTCCAGTTCTAGTTTCCTCTACAATAATGTAGTACACAGTCATGCAAACTTTCATGCTGCCTGGCCAGGTTTCATACAGGTCGATGGAAAATAAGTGTGGCTAAATCCAGACCTAAAACCGAAAAACATACTTAAAAGACATGGACAATATTATATGGGCTTCTTTAGTCATTTTTATTTCATGATGTAAACACAAACTTTGATAATGGCCTTGATTTTTCATAGGAGCAGTGAGCACACCCCCTTTTTTGTGAGTGTCACTTTGCTGAGTTACGTTGTAGTGGTTGAAATCTTCCTCTATGAAATGGGACCCTCATATAAAAAGAACATTACTTCATTAACAGCTACTAGCGCTGCTCTGTAGGCGACCCTGCCAGTCTGCAGTGACAGCAGAGGAGGGTAAAGTTCAGCTCCTCACTGCTGGGCTTTAGTTACATTTAGGGCATCATATGCCTTCAAAGAGGGGGGCAATTATTTATTATCACCCACCCTAATTCTTCAGTGATATGAAGCTGAAGTCAGATATTTGCTAGTTTCTTGTTCGAATTTTCCCATTCCACCTTAAATGGAGCAGCAGTTTTGACACCTGAGGCACCAGAATGTAACTGCTGCACCATTTAAGGTGTAACGGAAAATTTAGCAAGCTAGTTACTGAGACATCAGCATACTAGTAGTGATTTTATGTGTGTTGAGAAGAAAAGGACCATAATACACTGAAAGGACATTAAACTAAGATAATACAGTGGTTATTGTAATTTTTAACAGAGAAAATTCTCTATCCCTCTATCTCAACAACAGTCGGGACACCCTACCCCCTCGGAGTGAGTGTGCCAAACGGCTAAGTGGTAGAGGTGAGGGGTGAAATGGGACTGGGCCTAAATATCAGTCACAGTTTTATCAGTTTAATACGTGGTGGCTGGAAAATGACAACTATGAAGACTGGCTTCAGCAAGACAAAGCAAATGAGCACGTGCCATTACTGCATGAACTGAAGACATTTGACACGGGAAGTGTTAGGTCTGCCTTGAAAAGCCACATGAAGAGGCCCAAAAAGTGAGAACTGAAGAAATGCAAAGAAGATCAGTTCTGTTGAGATTTTTCTGACCATTTGCGGGAACTTCACAGCTCACAACCACACCACATCTGCAACCACATCCACTTCAGGAACCAGTGGATTAGCCACCAGCAGTAGCGCTCATGTTTGCTCAGGGCTACTGCTGGTGTTTCAGTACCATCATCAATGTTTTCATATGCGATATTAATGCAGATTAATATGTGGCGTTAAATGTTCCTCTAGTATCCTCTAGCAGTGCTGTGTAGCCTCGTTAGAACATACTTCTCTTTTGATCTTTGCGAGCCGTTATTAATCCAAAATCATCAGCGTATTACTCTTTTTATTTTTTGATATTCAGTACTGGAGTACATAGTCCTGGATTTTTGTTTGGTTGGTTCTGAATAAGTCATAAAGTCCTGGAATTTGAAAATAGTCAAAGTGTATGAACCCTTCTAAGTTGGATGAGATACAGATTTTTAGAATGTAACTGGCAGGCTAACCTTTGCCTCCTAGCATTTAGTTTTTAAAGTATTCCTTCAATTTTGGGCAAAGAAATCTCTTTTCCAGTTGTTTTGGATCATCTATTTTCAAATTCAGATTGTAGAGCGCATTTCCGATCAGGCGAGCTGGTTTGTGCCGAAGGAGCAGCGTAGTTTTCCAGCATCTACTCCTGATTGGCTTTAATCATAGATTGTCTTTGAAACCTTTTTATTTCTGCAATCAGATCTATTAGTTTGAGGTGGATTTAGAGTTCAAATTAAAATCTGTCTTGTACTCCTGAAAAGAGAATAATGAAGCAAGTGAAACAAATGCATATTAACAATGAGTAAAAACCAACGAAAGAAGTAACTTATAGCATTCTTTACAAGGCCTTATAATCAAATCCAGATCTATTTGGGCTTTTTTATAGACCTGACAGTCCAAACAACATTTAGTGTTAATAGAAAAAAAGATTGTACAACACAAAAAACTTTTGTTTTTAAGGAATTATTAACATTATTCTTATACATTACTACAGAAATCTATGCAAATGATTCTTTGACCCATTATGAGCCGTAAAGCATCAGTCACACATGAACTAATGTTCGAATATATTTGTATTCTTTCTCAAATACATTCTTTTTCAAGATGACTGCAGTAATGAACAGAGTTCGCCAGAAGTCAGTGTTGTGTCCCCTAAATCCACAAGAGGGCGCTGAGTGTAAATATCAAGCATCCCAAAAGCTCATGGCTTTACAAACTACATGATTCTTGTTCTCAGTTTCTTCTAAAAGCTAGAAAGCACCACTTGTGGACTTTTTTGAGGGCCCCATATCATGGAAAACCACATTTTCCTAATGTTTTGGGAATAAAAGAGTATAAAACAATGTTAAATTTTCAAAACGTTCCATGTAACCAGTCCATTTATGGAATCTGAGCTGTGTGGAAACCAGCAGTGCTTTTGAATTCACGGAAACCAATGCATTTTTGTATATCCACCTATTTAGCCTACAGCAGTTTAGCCCCGCCCTTTCAAGCAGACGTTATAAGGAGTGTTTCAGCCTGGCCTGCTTTTTTAAACGAGGCAGAATTCAGTGCAGCCAATCAGAAGAGAGGACATTTAAAAATACAGACACAGTACCAAAAAACAGCCTTCAGGTTAATTTTAGAGGAGGAAGAGAGAAAATATAAGATATGGGCCTTTTAAATGGTGTGGTCAGGACCTTATTTACGCAGCTGGGTTCTTTGTCCACCACGTTTCTCACTCTCTGACCAGTTAGGAAATAGCAGTGGATAAAGCGTGAAGATGTGGCTACACCACTGTCTTCGCAGCTTCTTCATTCTACATTAAATTCAACTGTGCTTTGTGTCTTGACATGGGCTACAGTGGGGTGGGCTAAAGGGTGGTCTACAGTGGACGGTGGGGGTATAACTCATCTTTTCTGCTCTGTCCCTCAGCTCTGGCAGCCAGTGGTGGCCAACCCCCCATTTCCAGTCTTGAAGGTGGCACCAAGGTGCTGATTGGTGGTTCTGGAGGTCAGCGGTCAGGACTCCCATCTTCCCTCTTCCTAAACCACCCCTCCCTGTTGCCAATGGCGACCAGCATGGGACTGGGTAACTCGGCCATCCCCAACAAGTCTGTATTTTCAGGCGGCATGAGCCCCTCCCCCTGCTCCAGCCCCGCCTCCTCCTGCTCTTCCAGCGACTTGCTACACAGCCCCCATTTGATGGGCGGGGCCAAGATCGAGTGACACTTCCAGGAAAACCAATCACAGGAACAGGAAGAGGAACTGAAAGCTCCTCCTCCTCCTCCTCCTCTCAACCAAAGCATCTCTGTCTCTCTCTCTCTTCCTTCACTTTCTGCCTGTGGTTCTCTCTCCCTTCCTCTCTCCCACTCTCCTAATGCCAAATAGTAAACAACGTGGAAGAGGGGAGGGATGAAGAGACGGAAGCCGAGACGGGAAGAAGAGAAGAAGAGGGACGCATGAAACCAAAAAATCTGCCAGGAGGTTTAGCGGAACGGGGCCGAGCGTTGTATTTTTCCGCTCCGGAGAGCGTAAAGAAAGAAAAGAAAGGATTACAGACATTGAGAAGCAGGGACTGGAGGAAGATGAGGGGAAAAAGCTGAATTATCCTGATCCTTAATGATCCTTGAGCCAAAAATAACAAAAGACAACTCTTGATTGTGTGTGGCTGAAGCAGTAGGACTGAAGCTTGGACAAGCCTGGAGTACTTTAAACCAAAAATAACGTAGAGGTGAACTTTAAAAGACTCCCAGTGACAAAAAAAAGACAACCATACCAAAATCTCAAATACCAAAAAAGAAAAACCAAAAAACCAAAAATACGGAAGGAAAAGCTTTATCCAGCGGACCTGTAAATAGCTCAGCGTCCAACGCCAGACCCACCCAGCCGATCCAGCCATCTCCTGCTCCATCATTTCAGTTCATCTGGCATCCTCTCATGTTGTCTCGTGTAACAATGTACATTATTTTAGCCAGTTTACTAATTATTTCTAATTCTGTTAGTTCTGTCATTTTTGTACAGACGTCTTCTTTTGTCCTTTTTACCTCTTTACTTTCTTTTCTCTGTTTCGTTCCTTCTTCAAACAACAGGCGTCCACTTCATTTCAAAACTTTTTTTTGTTTTAAGATGTGTCTGAGCAGGTGTGTCATTATATGTGGTCATCAACATCATCATTGTTGTGTCATCATTTCTTGGAGAAAGAAAAGAAAATTGCATTAGCTGTTCCACTCAGGGCTGCCCGATATGGACACAGTGCAGTTAGTACAATGATGTGGCTACAAGCAGACATTACTCACCGCCGCCCTCTACAGGTGTTAACAAACATCAAATAAACAAACGTCACTCACCGCCGCCCTCTACAGGTGATATTAACAAACATCGGATAAACAAACATCACTCACTGCCGCCCTCTACAGGTGTTAACAAACATCAAATAAACAAACATCACTCACCGCCGCCCTCTACAGGTGTTAACAAACATAAAATAAACAAATGTCACTCACCGCTGCCCTCTACAGGTGTTAACAAACATAAAATAAACAAATGTCACTCACCGCCGCCCTCTACAGGTGTTAACAAACATAAAATAAACAAATGTCACTCACCGCCGCCCTCTACAGGTGTTAACAAACATAAAATAAACAAATGTCACTCACTGCCGCCCTCTACAGGTGTTAACAAACATCAAATAAACAAACGTTACTCACCGCTGCCCTCTAAAGGTGATATTAACAAACATCAAATAAACAAACATCACTCACTGCCGCCCTCTACAGGTGTTCTTAACAAACATCAAATAAACGAACATTACTCACCGCTGCCTTCCAAAGGTGATATTAACAAACATCAAATAAACGAACGTCACTCACCGCCGCCCTCTACAGGTGTTATTAACAAACATCCAATAAACAAACGTTACTCACCACTGCCCTCTAAAGGTGACATTAACAAACATCAAGTAAACAAACATTACTCACCGCTGCCCTCTAAAGGTACTGTTAAGACCTCAAATAAACAAATGTGGTCAGCTTAAATAATTGCCCTCAGGTGACTATTTTTAGGGGCGGGCCTAAACATGACACAGCCTGCCGAAATAATCTACTTTGCTTGGTTTATATGAATAGTATGATTCATAAAAACCACCCACAGAAACACTCAACTGTGATTGGTCAAGATGCTTACATAGTGATGGTGAGAGGGCTCATTTGCGTATTGCAGACTTCTGCACAGTGACGTAACTACTGGCTGTGCATGTATCAAGTGGCCTGTGGTCGGCCGAGCCCCCTTATGTCTTTATTGGACCCCTTATACCTCTTATAAGTTTTTGAAAACAAAAAATCATGCTTGGCAACAATATCTTCATAATATAGTTCAGCTTTTAGCCTACAAACATTACATTACCGTTCATTGGAGGCAAGCATTTTTTGCAACAGGGCCAATGAGAACTTAGTTACACCACTGCTACTGCAATACCAGTATCGGAAAGGCCAACATCATGATAATGCATAACAAACAATATATTGCGCAGCCCTACATTCATATAGCTCCCCACTGTTTGTCTATAAAACGATAGGGGACGTTCACTCTTTCTCTGTTCTATATGAGGTAATTCATGTGTCGTTAAGGTCATTTGCATCTCTTGGGATACCTGTGTGTCTAAGTGTCTCTCACAGCTGTATGTCCACTACAAACATCCCTCATTTGTCCACTTTTTTACACCCATTCATTCTTCTTTCACTCCCTTTTGGATACCAAAGCGACTCCCGGAGTTTCCCGGAAAAAACCCCACTGAACACAACCAACAACCTGAGAGGATGCAACCCCCCCACCACACCCCACCCATACTTACACACTGGAGTGGACTTCACTGAGGGAAGTTCTAAGGATGGGGCATTGTCTTTATCCTAGGCACTTCATTTATGAAGCAAAAAAAAACAAAAAAAAAAACAAGACTAAACTTCGTAGCCAACCGATACCAAAAAGTCCACAGATTCACAGAAGCAAACCAAAAATGAAAAAAGTTACCAAGCCAAAATTTGGAAGGAGTTGAGGAAGAGGAGGCGAAAGACAAAAAGTGTTCCCATCCCTCCATCCCGCTGTATGCGAGGGTTGGTTCCACCCTCTTCTTCCTCCTTATAACTCAAACTCTCCTTGGTTTGGGACGGGATCTTTAACGACCTCATGGAAGATGTGACTGGGTTTGTTTTCGTTTGGTTTCGGGTGGGATGTTCTTTATCTTCCTTTTTCGACTCCTTTATTTCTTTCCGTCCGTCTGGCTTTTTTTTCGTGGGAGTTTTTCTCTTCTGCGTGTGTAAGGCGCTGTTCCCTTTTTCCGTTTTTCCGTTCGCGTGCTATCATTTGGATATTTGATTATTATGGAAATTGTCCTTTCCTTTCATTTTAAGTGTTCCTAGTTGTGCTAGAGACTCTATCAGGATGTTGGAAAAATACTGTGAACATTCATCTAAACAGAGAAACTAGGACAAACACGTACACAGACACAACAAGCCAAAGCCGAACAGTTTTTTAAGCTTTAAATCGAAACCAAATAGTAAATATGCTCATGTAAAGACACACAACACTTGCACACCCAAAGATCCCCCACAACTACCCCCACTGGACCACCCCCCCCATGACATAGACGATGGTCCAGTGTAGGTGGTCAGATTACGCGGAAGCAGCTGTCCGCATTGCCGTTTAGATGGAATGGATCAGTTAGTGCTTCTATAGATTTTGTAGTAAATCATCTATGTTATACTGCTTACTTATTGCTAATGTATAGAAAAAAGAGAAAAGTGAAAAAAAAAAATGTTGCAGATACTTAATTTTAGACCAAAAACGTTTCTTACTATCTCTTTTGGATTTTGTGTTTCCAACCCCTCCCCCCACATACATTTTTGTGGTTTAATTTATTTTATTTATTTGATCCCGAATGCATTTCAAAGAGGACGGTCACCGATTTTTCAGAACGTCTGCATAATCGACGATAGTTGAGATGTAAACGGAATGTCGTTCAGAGTTTCTCTGTGGAAAACTGATTTCTCTACAGTGGTGATAGGAATCAGGGTTCGCATTGCAATGATAGCCATTCTACTTACTATCCATAACGACTAGTGGGTACTATTTTGCCTTATAACACCCTGCATGTACCTCTCCGCCATGAATGTATGTAAGAAATCCTTTCGAAAACGACGTCTGAGTCATCAGGCAGCATATTCGGAATTGGTTCATGCTGTAACTCGAGCATTAGACGTTTCGGACGTCTGGTTCCCATCACCACCACCATGATTCGCTTTCTCTACAGCGACGCATTTCGCGTCCAACAGCTCTGAATGACTTTAAATTCTGCAGGACTTCTTGAAAGATCGGCTCGGTTCCTCTTGTACGCCAGGTTTACGTTCGAGGCGTCGGGTTGTGCCAGTGTGTTTAATTCTACGTCGCCAAGGCAACCTTTCGCAAAACCAAATCCGTAGAAGAATGCAGCCATTGGTCCTGAGAGGCCGGTGACGTCGCGGGGGCAGACTCTCGTCCCTTTTTGATCCTCTAATGCTCCTCTGTGGGCGGAGCCTGTGGAGGGTTTAAACCAATCAGGGTGAAGAGCAGCACTACGTCAGACGAACGGCTTTTTTCTCACCTCTGTAAAGCAAAAGAGTACAAGCATTATAATCCGTATAAAGAGTGTTCTTGATCTAGACCTGCTGCTGTAGGAAACCAGCACACCCTTCTGCTTTTTTTGCTTACTTTTGGTCAAATTCATGTTTCAGTGTCCTTGAATTTACTGAGAAGTGAACTGTCTTGTTGTGGTTGACGCGTCGGACGCAGTGCTGCTCAGAGCCCTGACCTGAAAGCTTTAAACAGCTACAAAACCAAAAAATAACTAAAAACTGGAAGAGACCAGAACAGTGCGGAGGGGTGCTATGAAGAAAGGGGAGGCGGAGGGGACGTGGAGGACTGGAAAAGAAACATGTAGCTTAGCAGAACCGCGTCGATGCTGTTCTCCATCTTTCTCTCTCTAGCTCCCTGCTCGACTTCCCTTCCTCCTTTTCCGCTTTTGTTTCTCGTTGTCTTGTGTCTGGCCGGGCGCGGAACAGAGACAGTTCCTCAAATACCTCACTCTCTTGGGCGATAAACCAAAACCGATAAAAAAGCTTTAAGCAGAACGATGGTGCGTTTGCGTCGAGGGCTGTTCTCGGGCAGGCCGAGGGAGGTCAGGGGACACGCTGGAGTCAAAGGCAGAGGGCCTTGTGCTGCATCCATGTCCATCTCCTAAATTGTAGTGAGTACTGCCTGTTTGCTCGCCAAAATGAAAATGCAAACACAATCCTGATTCTTCTAATATACCTCTGAATATGTGTTGACATTTTGTAGTCAGTGACACGCCCAAATAAGGAACTAAGCCATTTTCTCTATGGGGTCAATGAATTGCGTTATCCATTATCCATAAGGTGCTACAGGGAGATTCACTCGAAAGAGGCCCCAAATAATCTGTTGTATCTCCCGTTAGGATGAAGCAATCTGAACCAAAAAAACACCACAACCCTTGACGTCTGTGTAATCGACTGCATTACATGCGATGCTGTAAGTGATCTCCGTTCTCTGCCAGACGTGGCGCTCCATGCAATTTTGCCCTTTTTGCAGCTCTCTGACATGTTGAGTAAGACCTCCCAGTCTCCTGTACGAGACGCTGCTGCACGTCATCTATTGTGTTCTCCGACGTTTTCGGACGGCCTCCACCATGAGAAGGGATCAATGATCCCATCGTTTCCAGTTTTCTAGACCATCTTCTGAATACCACTCTTTGAGGGCACATCACGAACACCGTATTCCTTCCTAAATTCACTCTGACATCGCTTAAACAAATTGGTGACCCAATAGGATCACACCATGAAGATGCGCTGCCCAATACTGTACACCACCATCCTGATGAGAAGATCGCACGTTGTTTCGTTCAGATTGCTTCGTCTTAGCGAGAGTTATTACAAAATATCCGGGGCCTCTTTCGAATGAATCTCCCTCTAGCATTATTATCCTACACGTGCAGAGATATAAAAGAAGGTTTCTCTTGAAAGTGAGATTAGAGAACTAAGGATGTTTTCACACAGTTTCAGACAGTTTTTGTCCGGATCCAGGATCGCTTGCTCTGCAAGTTCGGTACATTTGTTAAGTTAGTGTAAAGCTGTTTTTGAGCCCAGGAGTGGTGGTCTCATGCTTCCGCCGCACACGAGGAAGCTATCTGCTCCCGGCGCCGCGTGTGGTTCATTTTGTAACGTGATGCTGGCCTGCATGGCTAAAAATCTAAAAGACATAAGCATCAAGAGAAGGCTTAAATACTGCTCTCCCCCTGCAAAGCATTGATTTATTATATTTGGCAAATTATGACAGAACTAAATTTCCCTTATTCAGAGAGGCTTTTTTCCTCTAATCATGCTACCCAAGTACTCTCCAAATACTTGCAGCATTGTTTGGCCAGAGTGAGCATCAAATTCCCTTGTCTCTTTTGTCCGGGTGGATTGCGATGTTACAAGGCTACAAACATTCGGCATTCTGTTTATACCGATTTGCTGCTCAAGGTTAGCCAAGAGTGTCCTGTTTTTCTTCGTAATGAGGTGCAATGAGCTGTAATGAGGCAAAGGTCACCTCTACAGCAACCTTTAAGGTGGAGCGGAAGGTATGAATAAGAAGCCAACATTGGCCTTTTCTACTTAGCTGTACCACCTTCACAGGAATTCGATGCAGTTGACCAGTATTAATAATACAAGTTACTTCATCCAAAGCAAAACTTCACAAGACTCTCCGAGTGATAAAAACGTATCTACTTGATTCGAGATGGAAAGTCGGCCATTCGAACAGTTCAACTCTTTATATGTGTCGCGTTTACATACCTGTCCACAAAGACACCTCTGCGTCCAACTTCATCCCCTATCGTTAAGATGATGGAAAGCACTTCCAGTCTTAATACCTTTTCAGCATATTTCTTGTTAAGTTCTATGGCAGCACAGCACGTTTTCCCCCACAGTGCTAGAACTTTCTGGCGCAGACCGCTGACCCGATTCTGCCGTGTAGAGAGCCAGTCGTTTACATATCACAACACAGACCTCTTGCATGATTTTCCAGCTGGTAATTATGACTCAGAGTGAAACCCCAGCAGTCATCCCAGTTGTGCGAACGTCTGGCAAATGAGAGATGACTCAAATGCAGCACCTGTCCTCCGTCTTTGAATCGGTGTAGGGTCGGTATAAAGGAAGAAAGCAACAGAGCTGCGTAAAGTTTGAGGGAAACTCCTGCTTGCCTGCTTGACCTCTTCGGCCTTATTTCAGCCCCTGAAGCCTCTTCCACAGTCGCCAGGCCCTCGGCACCTTCCAGCTTGAACCTCCACACATACAAATGCGAACGTAGCACACTCCCTGACTCCGTAGAAGCATCTAAAGCATGTAGTGACTTGCTGAGTCATGAAACTGACACTGGTTGGAGGTTCCATCAGACAGGGTGCTGAGGAGTGACTGACTGAGAAGAGGCCGAAACTGCTGTTGCTAGGTGACAAACTAGGACTAAATCTATAGAGTTGGAGTAGGGATGGGCGTGGCTTTTCAAAAATGTGGATATCAGGTCTCATCTTAGTATTTGCGTACTTAATCAGGCTTCCAAATAAAGCAAGAGTTGTTTGATATCAAAACAAGTGAAATAAACAGTGTAAATTTGGATCATTTTGACTGAGAATGTGGGAATAGAGGCCTGTGGCAGTGAATTGAAGGGGAATTCTGATGATTTTTCAACAATTCAATAATTGTAAACAAATTTAGAGAGGTTTGATGTGAAATGGATGACTTACAGTGGTGGTGATAGGAACCAGGGGTTGTGACGTCTACCACATTTTTCAAAAAAATTTTCAAATTTTGTCATTGAAATTAATTGTAGGGAAACTTACTAACTCAGATGTCTTTACAGTGGTGATGATAGGAGTCGCCATGACTACAACACAAATATAGACCTTTTATTTACTATCCAAAACCACCAGTGAACCGACACGAGTCTTCTGAGTTTTTAATAGTGATGTTGGTGATAAATAAAAAAAAATGTTTATCTGGGGACTATTTTGCTTTATAACACTTGACATGTACCGCTTCATCACTGATCTGTCTTAAAAAATGCTAAAATGGCTAAAATCTTACCTAAACATTATCGCAAAACAATGCAGTGCATTTCACATAATTTATGTGATGTAGCTTCTAAAGGCATTAAACTCTTCAGACGTCTGGTTCCTATCACCACCACTGTGAACGATTCTGACTAGGGAAGTTTGTCTAGAACAGAGTATTTCACACCAACCCACTCTGAATGACTTCGTTCAGACTGAGTTAATTATGCAGAAATATATACAATATACAGTTTTCTTCTTGGGATGTTCAAATACTGTTCACTTAAAATATTCACACAGCAAAAATACTCGCCATGCTCATCCCTATGAGGGAGATTTTGGCACCTGCAAACACCTTGAACTGACAGCATTTCTCTGTATAATAAATACTGACACACACTGTCTGCACTACTCAGAGATCAGTATATGCAAAGTGATACAAGCTCATCCACTTCAGGAGCTGAATAATGGTCCACGAAATGCAGACAACAGCAGATAGAAGGCACGGTTTAATGGTGGCTTGAGATGGGGCCAGCATCTCTCTCGCTACTCCTCTCTTCTCTCCTCTTTTCCTTTCCTCTTCCTTGCTTTCTCCGAATACTTCCTGAGGGAGGCTAGTGTGGCCCTGAAAACGGAAACCCTTAATATATGAGGGTCTGTATGTGGGCCTGCAGTTCAATTCACTCTAAAAATGTACCAAATTAGTTTAATAGTAGTTAGTGAATAATTCATAATAGTTAGTGAACAAACCATTGTAGTCACCAAATATTTCATAGCTGTTACTGAATAATTCATGATAGTTACTGAATAATTCACAGTAGCTACTAAATAACTTTCTACAAAATAATTAACAGCACCAATAAATAATTCATAGCAAATTGATTCATTTATAGTGGCTACTGCACAATTGATAGTTACTACTGAGTAAGTCACAGTGGCTACTGAATAATTCATAGCAACTACTGAACAAGTGATAGTACCTAATGAATAATTCAGAGTATTATATGAATTGTTTAGTAGTTATTCATATGAGCTACTAAATAGCTCATAGTAGTTAATGAATAAATTATAGGAGCTGCTGAATAATTCATGGTAGTTACTGAACAGTTCACAGAACCTACTGAATAATTCATAGTAACTACTGAATAATTCATAGTAGTTACTACATTTTTCATAGTAGCTACTGAATAATTCATAGTAACTACTGAATAATTCATGGTAGTTACTAAATTATTCATAGCAGCTACTTAATACTTCAGAAGTAACTACAGAATAATTCGTAGTAGTTGCTAAATAAATCAGAGTAACTGCTGAAAAATTCAGAGTAGCTGCTGAATAATGCATAGCAACTACTGAATATTGCATAGTAACTACTGAATAATTCATAATAGTTACAAAGTAATTCATAGTAGCTACTGAATAATTCATAGTAGTTACTGAATAGTTCATAGTACCTACTGAATAATTCTTAGTACCTACTGAATAATTCGCAGTAGTTATTAAATAAATCATAGTAGTTACTAAATAAATCAGAGTAACTGCTGAATAATTCATAGTAGCTGCTGATTAATTCTTAGCGGCTGCTGAATAATTCATATTAGTTACTGAATAATAATTTCAGCAATATTCATAAACTATTCATAGTAGCTGAATAATTCATAGTAGCTACTAAATAATTAGTTTTCAATATCAATGACTAAATAATGACCTAAAGTTTAAGGGAACTGAGGCCCTTCTCAGTTTATGGATCCTCTATGGTAGCATGTGTGAAGCGTTTTGTGGTCTCTTAGTGGTGCGAAACACAAGAGAATGATACCAAAGCAAACACACCGCTAGGAGACCCGACATGTCACACAAGTTCACCTGAAACCTTTTACGCAGTTACTCCACATGTAGATCAGCCAAGACATGTTTAGTGTCTAAAGTCGGCTTCATTAGTTTTAAAGGAAGCTAATGTAGCTAACGAGAAATGGAAGCTTCCTCCTCAACAGTTAGCATCGTGCTAACTGCACCTGTGTCAAGTTACCTCAAACAGACTCGCTAATGTGGCTAATGACACAATATGACATACTGTTATCTACAATAGCATAACAATGTATGGAAAGAATGGCTGCTACTACTGTTTTTAGCTATGCTACATACTTTTGTATGGTGCCTCAGGACTTTCTCTGATCTTAGACCAGAGAGCTCACATCATTGCTAAGCTCAGATTCTGGGAGACTACTAGCCGTAGCTAAAGCAGGCTAGGCTAAAACTGTTAGCTTTACCATTCCACAGAGCTGGTCAGTTTCACCTCCCTACTAATGACCAAACTGATTATAGCAAGGCAGAGGAAGGGATCCCTCCCCTTCCTTCCTCTCTTCCCTCTCTCTTTCTCTCCTTCTTTGTGTTCGATTGAAACAAACAGCTTTAATCCAAAGGCGTGTGAAGAAAGGAGCAAGTATCTTAAACTCATCTAGCGAAACCAAAGATCTCCACTAACGCATCTCCTGTCGTTTGTCCTTCTGTCTCTGTCTCGTCCCCCCCCGATCACCTAGCAACCCCAGTTTCCCGGACAGCGGCCTCGGCTATCCAAAGCAACTCATCGTAAAAATAATGATTTTGATAAGAATTTATATTTTTAAATTATTTGTTATTGGGGAAAAAAAAAAAACTTTAGCTTTTCGTGAAAGGTAATGATGGTAATGATGACGACGATGATGATGGTAAAATAGTTTTATGTTGATGATTTGTCTGTGATTTTTTACAGTGCTAATCTGTCCCATGGCCCACCGCCATGTTTTGCTGTCCTCTTCGTGCGTGCTTGTCTATGTGTGGGTGCGTCTAATGATTCTTCGTACGTATGTGAGCGTGAATGTGAGCGTAAGCGTGAGCGGGTGTGACCTTCGTAGGCCCTACTGTCGTTTCCTTTGACGTGGACTGTCCTTTTCTTCCCTCTCTCCTTTTCTCTTCTCTCTTCCCTATGGTGACAGGTTAGCCTTTTAGTGTATTTATCTCTGAAACCAAAAAAAAAAAATAGATGAAACTAAACTTGCTTGTTCATTGTACAGTGTTGTTCATTTTAAGTCATTTTTGTAACTGAAAGTGTTTCACTCATTAAAATAAAAACAGTAGAATACTATCAAGAGTATCACTGTGTCTTCTTTTTTAAAGCATAGTCCATGACACTATGTTTAAACCGGGGCTGCCCAAAGTGAAGCCTGTAAAGACGTTTGATTTGGCCCGGTAGAAGGTTGCCGTAACTCTGCTGCAGGGGTACACGACTCCGCTCGGTGATTTACCTGCTCCAACACACCTGATTACATTTAAGTGGGTATGTCTGAGCTGGGAAACCTCCAAACTGTGCTGGACCCTCCAGGAGGCCCTCCAGGACCCGAGTTGTGCACCCCTGCTCTACTGCCAAATTTGAATCCTGAATCTGATCCGAACCCACCAACAGGGAAGGATTATCATAGAGCTTTACTTTGTTACTAAGCGCAGAAAATGCCATGATGGGATAAACTGGTATTTTACATGTCTGAAATTCAAAGCCAGGCTTATTTTGGTGACACTGCACGCTCGTGATGGAGATTTTGAATAAATACTCCCTTAATCAGTAATCAAATAGATTAGATATTGTAATCAATAACCAAATAGGTAGTATTGGCTTACAGAGAATATTAATTCTCTCACAGAGGGTCGGCCTTAGTCTGTCTGCATAGGAGATTCTAGACACTAGAAAGCCCCTGGGTTCACAGAGAGGCCTGTGTGTACCTACTGACCCAGTGAAGAGAGGGGCAAGTTGACCTTGAAAGGTAGAGCAGACTGGTAAAAACCTGTTGAAGCCAATTTTGAGGAGTGAGCTCATCATGCGATGGCCAAATTGATGGACAAAGAGATGCACCTGTTAGAGAATGAGCTAATATCAAAATTTGAGAAGTAAGATGGGCGGATATCAAATTACCCCAGATAAATGGTATAAACTGTTGTTTGGGACACTGTATTTGCGCAGTTGGGTCGCTGTGTCACCTGATGCTGAAATAAAGAAGAAGCCTTTTTCCCTCTTCCACAAACATCTTTTGAGAACTTAGACTTAAAACAGTTATTAGTGCAAGTGTTCAGCCGGTATTAAAAGATTTCTTTTGTATTCATAATATTATGTTGGAGGCCTGGGGTTGAAGGGGATAGCCATTGGTCCCGACACTTGAATTATTTGTCTTGATTAAAAAGCTCAACTGTACAAAAGAAGTCAGTCTGACTTCTTCTTTCTTTTCTGGCATGACACAACGTGCAGGGTAGGGTGATCAGACGTCCCCATTTTCTGGGGACAGTCCCTGTTTTTGGTGGCCTGTCCCCGGGTGGAGCTGTCCCCGAAATGTCTTCGTTTTTAACTGTAAATTTTAAACACGCCGGAAAGTCCTAAGAAAGATCTGGCAGCAGAGCAGATCTCATGTAGTGCTTGTTGTGGCCAACAGAGGGGGCTCCTGCTGCTATCTACTAACCACTTCTACTACTTTCTCGCCTAGGTTTAGAGAATACAGCTGTGTAAAACTCGACCAGAAGCTAGCAGGTGTCCATGGAGTCCACAACATCACCACATACATCTTCACAAGGCACTGGGATTAAAAGCAGGGGTGGGGTTAGCGGACTTGCACCGTACGACCAGGTGTTAGGTAGGCCATCTGATTTGTATAGGCATAAAATCTATTGAAATTCTCTGACACAGTTTATGAAGTTAGTTAGTACCCCATTTTATCACTTGGCCTTCACAATAGTTTATTACAGTACAACAGTTACCATGGTGAAAACACATGAAATCGGAACTGTCCACTCCTTTTTTATTCCATAGATAAAAACATTGGATATTTTAATGATATACTGACCACCGAACTGGAAATGCCCCTGGTTTTCATTGCAAAAATCTGCTCACCATAGTGCAGGAGCACCACCAGAGGTTTATGAAAAGAGGGGCTAAGCCTTTACTAGGGGGGTCCACGGTCATGCTTCTATGCTAGTCATGCCAGTCTTTCTTAATGAGTGGCAATATTCTGAAATTCAATCAAAAATGGCTATTTGGTCAAGTTGGCAGAGAGAAGATCTGTTTCCTGATAGTGGATTAATCACCAGGGGTTGTACAGACTAGTCAACTAGTCTGCTTCACTGCTCCACAATGGCGCTTTAAGCTTGATGTCGACTAGTCGCTGACCACGTGAGTATGACACTAACAACATGGACACCTCAAAATGGCAACAGATGAGGAGAATGGTGATTTCAGGGTCCATATCTCTTGTTTCCTGAAGGCTATCAATGCAATCCAGGACTCATTGGAAAGGGCACGTCACACTGAACAGTGTCGGTCTTTTTGTACTTTGTAGACAAAGATTCTCATCAAACAAACTTTTGCTTAAGTCATATCCTTTACTAATGATTCTATACTTCAATCATTTTTGTTCTATAATCAGTGAACATAGTAAACATGTTTTACTCCCAAAGGAAATGACTTTAAAGTGAATGCCAATTTAGGTTCAGTCATTGAAAAGCTGTTTTGTTTTTTTTTTTGCTTTAAAATAAAATAATTTTGACACAGAAAACACAGAGTTATTACTTTACATGTCACTGCACTGGATTTAACACCGTGTAAACAAATCACCCTTTTAAGTGGCCAAATACAAGAATCCAAAAACAGAAATGTATTCATTACTATAAGCAGTCACTCAGGAAATCACCCTCTCAGGATAAATCATCAAGGCAGTCAAGCACAATAATTCCTGTGTAGCTGAAAGTGCGGTCATTCCCAAGTACCTGGAAGCTCAGGCAGCACAATGGTGCACTTGGTAGTGCTGTCGCCTCACAGCAAGAAGCGCTGGGCACTGTCCTTTCCGTGTGGAGTTTGCATGTTCTCCCCATGTCTGTGTGGGTTTCCTGGTCCTTTGGTTTCTTTCCACAGTCCAAAGACATACATTTAGGCCAATTTGAGACACTAAATTGCAGAAAATGTGTATGTCTGTGTGTCTGCCATTCGATGGACTGGCGACCTTTCGAGGGTGTTTCCTGCCTTCCGCCCAATGAGCACTGGAATAGACTACAGCACCCCATTGCCCACCCACGACCCAGGAGGATAAGCCGTTGAGAAGATGAATGAATGAATGACCGGAAGCGCAGTAATTCCTGAGTGACTAAAAGTGCTGTAATTCCTGAGTAACTGAATATGCAAAACACAGAAAATAAAGGGAAAACAATCAAGAAGTGGTAGTCAGGTTTGATAACGACAGTTTGAAATACAGTTGCTGTTGAGCATCCATCATCTGTAAAGAGGACAGAAGTTGAGTTGGGAATGGGACTCATGGCTCTGGGAATGCTATTGATGGATCTGTAAATGTGTCTGGTGGTTATGGGAGTGAAACTGGAGGCTCAGCTGGGTGTGATATGGTGAATGTGGCATCTGAATCTGATTCAAAGAGGCATCTTTAAAATGTTGGCAGCGTCAGAGGACCGAGCCTTGGTCTTCTTGGTGCAGGGTACTTTGGAACCATTATCTATACATAATGTGATGTAAAATGAGGAGGATTCTCCCTCTAGAGGAACAGGGGCTGCTCAACAGCAGATGAATATGATTCAGTTTAATAGCTTGGTGGTGACATGGTTGCAAGCTGCTTAAGAGACATCCAGGTCTGAACCCCTGATGAACAAGCCAAAGGGAACAGTGGCAAGGAAAACTCAAGGGCATGATGAAGAAACCTTTAGAGAAACCAGGACTCAAGAGGGGACACGGGATTGCGGAGATTGTGTTTAATGTGGAAGGGTGTTAGCTATGAAAATCATGGCAGGTAAAGGGTTAGATGAGAGTAAAGCAGATTATAACTTCCTGAATGGAATGGGCATGGATTAGGGATGGATGTTAGAAAGCAGTGGCTGCAGGAGGTAATTTGGGCATGGAGTGTCCTGTTGGCACCACAATGGTTGTTCAGTTATGACAGTGGATGAGGATCACTTGCTTGAAATTCAAGCCCCGAAAAGGCCAATGATGGTGTAGGGACAAGGACTGAGGTCAAAAGTACAGGAGGAGTCAAATCAGCGATGGCAGAAGAGCAGACGAAGTGACAAGCAGGTTCCCAGGGGCACAGGCAGCAACTTCACAAAATAACCAATGTTTGTCCGGTCTGAGGGGGAAGGGGTGAGCCATACTGAAGGGGTTTTCTATAGTGAGATGCAGTGGTGACCCAGGGAGGAAGTAGTGGGAGTAGTTGAAAAACAGAGGCAGTCAAGCTCAGCCGAGCTGGTGCAGAGGAGGGACCTGAGAAGAAGTGACATCTGGAAGTATGGTGAATCATCAGATGTGGGATGAGTGAGAGATGGAGCCAGCACAGAGGTGGACAATCTGGGGGATGGAGCAGATGAAAGAAGATTGGGTGTGAGGTGGAGAAGAGCTGCAGTGGTAAAATATGAAAGGTGTGGCTGAAAGGGTTGAAGTTTAGTGCACTAGGGTAATGAGATGAATGGTGAAGAAGTCTGTAGGAGGGGGCTTAAAATGGAGAATGCTAAAAGGACAATGAAGAGATCCAGTGAGGTGGGAGACCCGTCCCCTGCTGCAGAGTTGCGAGTAGCAATGTCCCAGGGGTCATTTGTAGGTTTGGAAAGAAGAGATGACAGGAGACTAAAGAGGTAGAATGAGAATGCTGGCTATCAAGAGGGGATGTGTGATGCTTGAGAAGGTAATGATGTTGTTCCAGATTCTGGTAGCACCAGTAGGAGTGGGTGTAGTTGA
This sequence comes from Colossoma macropomum, assembly GCF_904425465.1. Classification (NCBI taxonomy): domain Eukaryota; kingdom Metazoa; phylum Chordata; class Actinopteri; order Characiformes; family Serrasalmidae; genus Colossoma; species Colossoma macropomum. The sequence continues at coordinate 40,826,405 of NW_023494785.1, forward strand.
AGGCAGAGCTGAACGGTTTATTTCCTATTTCCTACTTGACCAATGAGCCTATTGTATCTACTCTTCCTGGCTTGAGGCTTACATAGTGTGCCAGACTGCCATTTAGATGTGCCAGGGATCATTTGTCATGTTCACAGTGTCACAGCATGTAGCGTTACTTCAGAGTAGCCCAACTCCTCTTTGTCCCAAGTTGGAGGTGCACCACCAAGGGCTGAGAACGTGCAGTGATGAGTGCTGTCTACGGGGGGAAGTTTGGTCAAATGATGTTCTGGTAGATGGGAGAGAGGGCAAGCTTGGGAAGCTGTGAAATGATGGATACATGAATTGAGGCACTTCAGAGAAGGAGGGAGTGATAAAGCCAGTAGAGTGTTAGGGCCTGGAGAAGATGTGAGTCCTAGTCTTGAGGATTCACCTTTTCCTGCAAATCCTCAAGACTAGGATTCACATCTTCTTCATGCCTTAGCACTATCATGTTTTGGTTACTTGCTAGGGAGAAGAATGAGGGATAAACGTGAGGAAAGAGAGGAAAATGGCAGCAGGCAGAGGAAACAGACAAATAGCAGGACAGTGGAGCCATGGGGGCTTGTGTGTTGCTTGAAATGACTGTTGATGGGGTGAGGTCATAGTGTAGAATGGGCACTGGCACGGTGATATCAACACATAGACATGTCCTCACATGGCTTGCATGCCCGCATGAGCTGAGAGCGGTTGAGCAATGGCGGCAGGGTGGACATTGTTTACCTCCACTGGAGCTGAGACAAAGTATAATAATTCAGTTTGGGCGAAGCAATTCGTCCGACACAAGGAGAGTTTTCTGGTAAGGTCCTCCCCTAAATTTCAGGTATTGCACAACTCCATTTATTATTAGTATATTTTTGGGGAATTGCTGATCGTACCTGGCAGAGAACTGCATCCACCCTCGTCTGATCAACTGTTAGCCCTGCTGTACTAAAGTTCTTCTCACTACTGTTGCTACTGCAAACATGCTTGCCACTCTATGGACGAGCTTAACAGGCAAAAAGAAAGATGGATGCACCAACTCAACATCATCCATGGTTTCATTCAGGGGCACGTTTAGCCACTCTTCACACTTCTGCAGCTATAGACAATAACATTACTGGAGATAGCATAAGACAGAAAGTGCATGACATCTACATATGTATATTCCTTCAAATAAAAAAATAATCATTAGAAAGCAAACCTGAACCCAATATTGTGTGTGAAAAATCAGCTGAACTCAGCACAAAACCCGGTGTCTTATCGGGACCCATCAGACTCAAGGCGAGTTGCCAACCTCTTAACACAAAAAATGGTTACAAAAACGCTTTTTGTTTTACATTAGTTTTACATTAGATTTTTTTTATATATTCATGATGAACAGATACATGAAAGGTGTTATAAGGCAAGATGGTATCCAAAGAAAATTTAAGCATTGGCCCTATTGTCATGAGATCGCAAGTTTGATTGCTGGTGATGCCATAGCTGTCTGTGGCCAGGAGTCCAAGAGAGCAATAATGTCCTCTCTCTCTCTGTCCTTGGATATGTCCCTGCCTCTCTCCCATCACTAATGTGTGTAAAGCTTGTTTGATGCTAGCCAGTTAGAAAATCTGTTAAGTGAAATAACAGGATTGCCAGTTAGTGTTCTCCTCCAAGCGTGTTGAGCTGTCCAATGATGTTGTGTTAGCGGCAGCTTAAGGAAATGGCGCTTCAGGTGAGTCAGAATTGGACTGTGAAGGGAAAAAATACATAAAAAACATGTGTAGGTCCACTGGTCATTTTAGATACATGTGTTGTGACAACACATATGTAGCTACCAACTATAATCTGATAATAGAAATGGACAATTTGTGGACAACAACAGGCAGCAGTGTATGGATAAGAGGACATTTTGGGACCACTGTAGTGAAGAATATGGTTTTAGGGAATTTACAGACAAAACAGTCCGCTTCAAAAGAAAACATGCTCCAAACATGAAGCTAATAAGCTACCTAGATTTTTGTGTTTTAGCCTTGTCCCCCAGAACAACTCCTGGTCTAAACCTTTCAATTTATTTCCATCATATGGAAAAGTGATTGCTGTTACTCTGTCTAACCACTAGATGACAGCATCTGCTAAACTCTATTTTCTTGGTCCAACAGACGACCTTCCCTCAAAAACAACAAAAAAAGGTTCCAAAGTATGAAACACCATATTAGTCATCATTCCTCTCCCTCTGTCTCTCCGTCCTTCATTTTTCACTCTACTTTTGTCTCTGTCTGCCTCTTTCTCCACCTTCACTTTGCTCTTCTGAGTCATGGGACATCTGGTCTTCGGTGGTCGGCGGAGCTTTTCCTCATGTTCTCTTACTCTCTCACGCTCTGTCATGATGCACACACAGTAATCTTCCTGAATTCTGCTGTTTTTGTGTCTGTGAGATTATTGATCTGTTTCTTTGACTGCTAACAAACATGAACTGTAGCAGACGGTCAAATAAATATGTGCCCAGACAAACTGCACCTGTTGGTCTAAGAAATGTCTGGTGATAGGAACCAGGGGTCACTGTGTCTACAACACAAACATAGCACTTTCTTTTACTATTGAAAATCACCAGCGGACCTTTATGGCCCAGTCCCATTTCACCCCTCGCCCCTACCACTTAGCCTTTGCGCCTCCATTTTGTGCGTTCCCTCCGAGGGGGTAGGATGTCCCGACTTTTGTTGAGATAGAGGGGGAGGACAAAGTGTTAGGGCTACATGGCCCTCCAAATGGAGGTGTTTCACTATTAAAAATTTACTACAACCATTGTATTACCTTAGTTTAATGTCTTTTCAGTGTATTATGGTCCTTTTCTTCATAGCAAGCATAAAAATTGTTAATAAATTTCCCGTTCCACCTTAAACAGTCCAGAATGGTGCCAGAATGCACCTGCTGCACCATTTAAGGTGGAATGGGAAAATTCGAACAAGAAGCTGGTGAATATCTGATTTCAGCTTCATATCACTGAAGAATTAGGGGTGGGTGATAATAAATAATTGCCCCCCTCTTTGAAGGCATATGATGCCCTAAATGTAACTAAAGCCCAGCAGTGAGGAGCTGAACTTTACCCTCCTCTGCTGTCACTGCAGACTGGCAGGGTCGCCTACAGAGCAGCACTAGTAGCTGTTAATGAAGTAATGCTCTTTATTTGAGGACCCATTTCATAGGGAATATTTCAACCACTACCCCTTGTAACTCAGTTCCAAGGGGCAAAGTGACCCTCAAAAAAAAGGGGTAGGGATAAAAATCAGAAATGGGACTGGGCCTATGTGTCCTCTAAGATTTTATATGTAATGTTGATGTTAAAATAAAGTTAAATCAGAAAAATATGTTTTCTTTTGGGATTATTTTGCCTTACAATGCAAACTTGCATGACCCCTCCACCATGAATGCATTTTAAAAATACATTTAGGCCAAAACCTTCTTAAATCTATCATAAAACAATGTTTTAGACTTCAGGCAGTGTATTAACCCCTTCAATGGCCAAGGCCAGCCGGTGGGCCCAAAGTTTTAATACACTTTTCTATACCCTAAGAATAGCTCAGACATTGCATTGCAGTCCCTGTAGCTACTGAGTAATAAGCCTGAGATTTTAAGGGGTTAAAGAGTTCATGCACTAACTTTCTGTGAGGGAGCTTTTAGAGGTAGACGTCTGGTTCCTATCACCACCACTGTGAACAGTTCTGACTCAGCAACCTTCTCTAGAACAGAGGTTTTTAAGCTATGTTCACATTACAAGCCTCATTTCTCAAATCCGATTTTCTGCTCAAATCCGATCTCTCTGACAGGATGGTTCACACTCGCTTAGGTAAGCGATTCGAATCTGTCATTAATGTGAAAGAACCGGCGTCCTGAAATGACCCACATGCGCACATCCCACTCAGTAACGTCACGTGAATGAATCACGTTCATCATCAGCACAAACTAACGAGCAGAACGAGCTTCACTGAAGATAATTAACTCTGATCAGCTCTCAGCTTCATTATTAGAGAGAGACGAAGGAGAAAAAGGTGAGATGAGCTGCTTTTCCACCGTTTACAGGCTTTAACTTCTGTTCGGCGCTGCTGCCATGGTAACGCTGAATGACAGTGTGAAAAAAAGGCCACGAATCGGATACGTATCCGATCTAGGACCACATATGAAAGTGACTCAAGTCGGATTTGAAAAGATCAGATTTGTGTGTCCATACAGCCCTGAAAACATCAGATCTGAGTCACATTAGCGCAAAAAATCGGATTTGTGCCACTTCAACCTGGTAATGTGAACGTAGCCTTACAGCAAACCACTCTGAATGACGTTATAGTGGCTGAATTATGCAGATGTTCAGTGAAACATCAGTGAATCAGTGAAATTCGCCTTTAAAGTTGCCATAAAAAGCATTTATTCAGTATTTTAAGTCATTCTCTGATGTCTGTATAGAAGGTATATGACTTTGGTCAGGGTGAAAAATGCCCGCATGTGATTTTACATGCCCATTTACAGCCCTATGATGTGACCATAGAATGAAACAAGCCATTTTCTCCCTTTTTTTTTGTGGATCAGGAATGATTTGCTGAGCTCCCTCTGGTTTGCTGGTTTACAGAGAGGCACCACGACGCCTCAAACAGAAGCAACACATTGAAATAGACACGGGCAGGACAGTAAAATGAACTTCAGTGTAAATAAGCGAGGTCATCATACTATTTAATTAGCTATGCTAGTTACTTGAAGCTTGCTAGCAGCTAACGCTACATATACTAGCTACTCGCTTTCAATCTCAACACAAGTAAATTAAAGTTGTTAGCTCACTATGAAGCTTTCAGTTTAATATGATCTACTTCAACACTCAAAAAGTGGGTAAAATCACACAGCATGGCTACTTACAGGTCGCTGTTGGGTTTGTGATGCTAATAATGTTAGCACCACAGAACTCTGTAATGTCTTCTGGGTTTCTCAAACACTAGAGGGCGCTCCCGAGCGAGTCCAAAATGAATGGGAAGATGGAGCGTTTGAGTAAAATCATAGTTTATAAATGCTTAAACATTTTTAATGTAAAAGAATACAATCATTTCGTGAACACCGAACAGCATAAAACATTTTAACACTGCTGTTATATTTTTAAGAGCTTTTGAACTCTTATAGAGGTTGAAAACGGAACCTCATGTTTATTCATGTCGTCAGTGAGCACGAACAGCCAATGAGCTGCTCCGCTCGCCAACCAATCAGCACTCAGTAACAGTAATGTTCGTGTCCTGCTCCCCAAAACCCGTTTGCTGTAGAGAAAAGGAAACATACAGGTGAGTTTTCTTTGCTTTTCTAGTAAAATACATTCTTCTACTTTCTAAAATTAAAGGGAAGTTCTGGGCGAGGGATTAGAAACTTCGTTTTTAACCGTTTAGCTCCATTCACTCACATTCATTGAGGACTCATTCAGGGGCGCCCTCTGCTGTTTGGCAGTCCTGTTTTTGATATAACGGGGGAAATAGGAAGAGGCCAGGATCCTCATAAAGCTTCTCTGTTAGCACTGCCTGAGTGAAATGTGCAGAGCAAACTAACAACTTTAAATTAACCTGTCTAGGATCGTATTAAAGATGTAGCTTCCCATTCGCCAGCTAGTTTTGCGCACTTTCTGTTCCACCTTAAATGGTGCCTGTACAAGCTGTAGCATTTAAGGTGGAACAGAACATTCGATTAAGAAGCTGGCTAATAGGAAGCCAACTGCAGCCTCATTTAACCCCTTGAAATCCCAGACTTGTTACACACTAAGGCTTATAATTCTGTAATTACAGGGACTTCAGTGCAAACTGGTTGAGCTATTCTTAGGTTATAGACATGTGTAATAAAACTTTGGGCCTGCCAGTGAGCCATAGCCTTTTAAGGGGTCAAAGATGAACATCACCCATGCCCATTGAAAGTTCGGTTCCTTGAGAAAGGTATGAAAAGTGCCGACCTGCCCTTCACAGCCTGGAACGACACATTTCTGCATATAGTCTGCCAATTTCATTGCTGTTGCTCGGTTGTCCTTGTTCTGTTCTTCATAATACCTGCTGGGCTACAAGGTGGGCTGGTTTATGTACATTCTGGGGGCATAAATAGTACATTTTACCGCCCTCTTTTACAAATGAGGGTGTTTAAAGGAGGAAACAGCAGTGTTTGAGGTCCACCGAATGTCGGTTCCATGTACCGAACTCTCCTTATTCACTTATACCAGTGTAAACACAGTTTTCCATTCTTTGGCACCTTTAAAAGAAATGTTTGTCAAACACAGCCAAGACACATTTGATCTGAAGTTTGCTTCTTTAGTTTTGCACTGGAGCTATGAGGCTAATGTGGATAACAAAGCAATGAAAGCTTATGTACCCCAGTTAGCATTGTGCTAAGCGCATGCCTGAATCAGTTGCTAAGCAGTCTCCTATAAACTTGCTTATGTGGAGACTTTGTGGCCTCACCAGAGTAAGAAAAGTATAAATACACGTCCTGAACAGCCTGGTGAGTCAGATATGCCGTGAGTTTTGCTGGCGGCATCATGCTGTGATTGGTCACAGAATGCGTCAGTCATTTCTGCTCCCACTCACAATCTGTCACTGTCAGACTTTCCCCACCTTCTCTTCGTCTTCTCACTCACACAGATTTTCAGTGCTTCACTCCAGAAGGCACAGGAGTGATGCACACTACTGTTCAGAAGTTTGAAATCACTTATTAAGAACTTATGTTTTGTTACAAAATGTATTATAGATCACTTTCAAAAATTTTTTCATGATATACATTGTTGAAAGCGAGTGGCCCCACTTTATATTAGGTGTCTCTAATGACTGTGTAGTTGCATGTGAACAACATGTGCAACAACAATGTAACTACAAATGATTTAGTCACTGTTACAGATGGATTGCAGAAGTGCACCTTATGTAATTACACATGTGTATAAACCAGTTTTGCTTCATGTAATTACACAAGTGTATCTTAATAGTTGTAACAGCATATTTTTTCTTCATGTAATTACACAAGTTTAATAACATAAATGTAATTACATTTGTAATGTAATAACTTACATTAAGACATTACTGACACTGTATCTGCCAGCTTTCCTAACAGTTAGCCAGCATTTATGTTGCTAGTGCTGTGACACTGTAACCAGTTTCAGCTTTAAACCATTCTGTAATGTGACAGAACAGCAGACGCCCCCTTATATTAACATGTAACTCTTATTATATTAAATAAATGTGTTGCATTTCCCCCAAAGCAGGGTCTATATTACCACTCCATTATTACACAGTAACTACATAACAACTACCCAGGAACTGTCCACTTAATTTAAAGTGTAACTTTAACGCTACACTACAGGAAGGTTCCTGTGTAGATTTGTGTAATTACATGAGGCAAAAGTGAAGTTGATACACATGTGTAATTACATAGGCTGTGCTTCTGTAATCCATCTGTAACACTGACTAAATAATCAGTAGTTACATTGTTGTTGCATATATTGTTCATGTGTAACTACACAGTTATTAGAGACACTTAATATAAAGTGGGACCAAGCGAGCTTAAGTTATACAAGAAATAACAATGCTATATTATGATTGATACCACTTTTATTAGAAGAATAGAAATGTACAGCTGCTATTCCTTTCAAAAACTCCTTAAATTCAAAGTCGTTACAAATGGATATGCAGCATTTTGGAATAAAACTTTTTTCACTTTTTCTCTATGATTCAATTATTGAAATAAAGTAATTACAGTGGTGATGAATGGAGCCAGGGGTCACCATGACTACAACACAAATATAGACATTTTGTTTACTATCCAAAACCACCAGTGAACCTGCACAAGTCTTCTGAGTTCTAAATGTAATGTTGATGATGGTAAAATCGTAAAAATAAGTTTTCTTTGGGGACTTTTTTTGTGTTTTAATGCAAAAACTGTACTTGAATGCTATACGTCTCAGTCATCAGGCAGTGAATTCATAACCATATGATATAATAACTTTCTGTGAGGGAGCTTTTAGAGGTGGATGTCTGGTTCCTATCACCACCACTTGACTCTGCAAGTGTCTCTAGAACAGAACATTTCACACCAAACCTCTCTGAATGACTCAGTTCATGTGTTTTGATGTAATTATGTAGATATTTTGAAAAAATTGTGGAATTTCCCTTTAACATTTTATTTATAATATTTTACAAGATATTATAGATTGATTAATAATTAACAGTAATTACCTGTTTTTGAAAGGAGATTCTGATTTTTTATATCATAATTTTATTCTGAATATTCTTTTTATCAGGACTTTATTCTAGATATTGATTTTATTAGAACTTCAATCTAGATTTTTTTTTACCAGGACTTCATTCTAGATATTATTTTATTAGAACATCATGATAGATATTATTTTATTAGAACTTCATAATAGAAATTAATTTTATTAGAACTTCATGTTAGATATTACTCTGTAAGAGCTTAATTTATTAGAATCTCATAGTAGATATTATTTTATTGGAACGTAATTCTATATATTATTTTATTGGAAATAATTCGGATATTAATTTTATTAGCGCTCCATTCTAGATGTTACTGTTATTAGGACTATGTTCTAGATATTAATTTAGTGTGTTACTCTAGACACGACCTTTTAAAACTTCATTGTAGATATTATTTTTATTAGAACTTCATTCCACATATTAATATTTTTCTAGATATTATTCTTATTACAAATTCTATCTTGATATTCTTTTTAATAAAACTTCATTCTAGATATTAATTTTATTAGAAATTCATTCTTGATATTATTTTTATTAGAACTTGATGTTATACAGCTTTCTCAGCCATTATAGAATTATCTACAGCTCTGTCCATCATACTGGACTCCTCTAACATTTATTCTTTTTTACTCCTTCCTGCTAGTTATTTGAAACCTCTGAAATCGTGAGTACTATATTTCATTGAAAATAGTACAAAAAACAACAAATCAAATGTTGAAACAGAAATTTTATTGGTTTGTGAAAAATATACTTTGAATTTGATGTCAACAACACGTTCCAAAAAAGTTGGGACGGGGCAACAAAAGGCTAGTGGTTAATTAGCAACAGGTCAGTAACATGATTGGGTGTAAAGAGCATCGTAGAGAGCAGTAAAGATGAGGAGGGGTTCACCACTCTGTGAAAGACTGCATGATCAAATAGTGCAACAATTCAAAATAACATTTCTCAACATAAAATAGCAAAGAACTTCTGCTTTTCATCGTCTACAATACATAATAACATTAAAAGATTCAGAGAATCTGGAGAAATCTCTGTATGTAAGGGACAAGAACAAAAACAAGTATTTGCTGGTCGTGATCTTCAGGCCCTCAGGCAGCACTGCATTAAAAACAGACATGATTCTGTAGTGGAAATCACTGCATGGGCTCAGAAACACTTCTGAAAACCACTGTCTGTGAAAACAGTTTGGCACTGCATCCACAAATGCAAGTTAAAACTCTAAAGAAGAAATCATACATAAACAGGATCCAGAAACGCTGCCACCTTCTCTGGGCCCGAGCACATGGCTAAGGGGAAGTGGAAAAGTGACCTGTGGTCCGACGAATCTACATTCAAAATTCTTTTTGGAAATCATGGACACTGTGTCCTCCGGGCTAAAGACCACGCAGCTTGTTATCAGTGCACATGGCATGGGTGACTGGCACATCTGTGAAGGCACCATTAATGCTGAATGATATATATATGTTTTGGCAACAGATGCTGCCATCCAGACGACGTCTTTTTCAGGGAAGGTCTTCTTTCAGCAAGACGATGCCAAACCACTTTCTGCATGTATTACAGCAGCATGGCTTGTGGTAAAAGCGTCCAGGTGCTAAACTGGCCTACCTGTCACCAGACCTGTCACCACTGAAAACATTTGCTACATTATGAAATGAAAAATATGACAAAGGAGACCACGAAAATGTTGAGCAGCTGAAATCCTGTATCAAACAAGAACAGGAACACATTTCACTTTCTAAACTACAGCAGTGTCTCCTCAATTCCCAAACACTTACAGAGTATTGTTAAAAGAAGACCTGATGAAACACAGAGGTAAACAGGCCCCCGTCCCAACTTTTTTGGAACGTGTTGTTGGCATCAAATTCAAAATGGGCAAATATTTTTCAAAAAAACAACAAAATTTCTCAGTTTCAACATTTGATATGTTGTCTTTGTAGTATTTTCCTTTAAAAATATGGTTTAAATGATTTGCACATCATTACATTCTATTATTTACATTCTGCACAGCGTCCCAACTTTTTTGGAAATGGGGTTTCATATTGTTCATAACAGATTACAAGCTTTACATATGCATATACATGACTCTGACTGCCTTTTTATCGTACATCAGAGCTGTTAGCCTGACCTGTTGAATTAGAGAAGCTCAGCTGATGAGCATATGGAAGCGTAAACTAATTCGGCTCCATCCGCAGACACACGTGGTCCAGAAACACTGGGGGCGTCTGAAGTGGACGTATCCACAGATGAGTCATTAGATTAGTACTGTGCCCACATCTCACACAAGCACACTCCACACAGATATCACATCCCTCATTCATACACACACACACACACACACACACACACACACACACACACACACACACACTCATTGCTTCTCATGGTCAGAGCTCTTCAACACCATGAAAGAAAAACAAATCATAAATACGGTTCCTACACCACTGAAGCTGTGCGTCATTCTGTAGTTGGCGTCATGCCCACATTAGGAACTCTGTGTCTAAGCAGGATTTCTGTATGGCAAAAAAAAGAGTTTTTTTTTTTTTTTAAATAAGCTCTACTGTGCACTGCAGTAAACAAAAACGTTCAAATCTGAAATATTTTGCACATTTTTTGTCTGAATGTCACTGGATGCTCTGAATTTTGAGGTTGAAATATGAATATTGCAAGCAGTGCTGATTTGGCATCATAAAAAAATACCCCACACAAACCAAATAGCTCTGTCAGGTTAGTTTGGCAGTAGATTAGGTAGTAGCAGTACATTAGGAGTAGCTGGTGTTATTATATATAGAATTAAAATATATTATATTATATTATATAGTAGACATATGTGCATTGTCAAGTTCTTCTAGCTCTTTTTCTTATAAATTTTGTATGTCATCTGTGGGACAGAGAGCATATACAAACCCTCATGACCCACTGTCAGCAACGGAGAAGAGCAAAGAACGACAGGAACTAGATATCAAGGACATCACCCACCAAAATGGGTCAAAAAGAATGAGGTGAACTGGCTCAAGTGTAACACACTGTCAGGAAAGTGAGGAGCTATACTTCAGTAATAAAAGGAGTCACTATGATGAAAATGTATTTTTCACCAAACAGTGCTGGACCCTGGCTGTCCAGGCCTGGGGTTGGTCACCTCTCCTATAAACCTTGGGTGAATGGTTAATACTCCTAAAGAATAGTTAATAAGGAGCGCTCTTCTCCTCCAGACCACCTGGATGGTTGTGAAGGTGAGAATGGCTCCTTTAAGAGGGAATGTGGGTAGCGCTGGTGCCCCACAGCAAGAAGGGCCTGGGTTCGATTCCCCAGCCGGGCGGCTGGGATCCTTTCTGTGTGGAGTTTACAGGTTCTCCCTGTGTCTGTGTGAGTTTTCTCCCACAGTCCAAAGACATGCGGTCAGACTAAATGGAGATATTAAATTGCCCTTGGGTGTGACTGTATGTGTCCATGCGTCTGCCCTGTAATGGACTGGTGACCTGTCCAGGGTGTTATCTAAATGCCTAAATGTAAAACTTAGAGTCCAGTACTCAATTTACAGTTGTGTTTTTTCCACTTTCCAGATTTGTCACAGCTCGCCTAAAGAAGAAGTCCACCAAGTTTTCAAAATTTCAGATTAATTCAGTGCGTGACAAAGTCATTCAAAGCAGTTTGACGTGAAATGGTTCATTTGTAGAGAAACTTCTCGGCTCAGATGCCTTTACAGTGGTGGTGATAGAAACCAGGGGTCGCCATGACTACAACACAAATATAGACATTTTATTCACTGTCCAAAACCACCAGTGAACCTACACAAGTCTTCTGAGTTTCTATATATATAATACTAATGATGATCATAAATCTGGAAAAATAGGGTTTTTGAGGACTATTTACCTTTACAGTGCTCTACATGTAGCCCTGCGCCATGAATGGAATAAAATAAATGGATTTAAGCCAAAACTATGATACAATAATGTCTCTGGCATCAGGCAGTGAATTCATAACTATTTCCTGTAATAACTTTCTGTGAGGGAGCTTTTAGAGGTGGATGTCTGGTTCCTATCACCACCACTGTGAACAATTCTGACTCTAAGTTTCTCTAGAACAGAGCTTTTCACACCAAACCACTCTGAATGACTTTGTTTACATCTTAAACATTTAATTATGTAGAATTTTTTGAAAAACGGGTGAAGTTCCCCTTTAAGATGTTTGTGCATGTGATCACAGGGCTGGACCTCAGTGAACAGGTTGTTCTAATGTGCTAATATGTAATGGATG
>NW_023494785.1:40841404-40868904 GCF_904425465.1 Colossoma macropomum
AAGGCCTGGTGATTGAATCCGGTCAAACGTGCTTACATTTCGCTCGAAACCAAGGCCAACGGTTCCCAGACATCCAGAGGAGTTGCCCATTCAAGTTAGCATTAGCATCAGTTAATTCATGATTTTAACATTCAGTGGTTAAAACTTCGAAGGCAATGACTTCATTCTGATTTATTATTTATACATGACAGTTAATTGTATTGCATAAGAGTTCTGCTGTTTTAAAACTGCACTTAAAACAAGCCTAAGATTTGCTAACCTTAGCATTAGCATGGATGTCGCAAAATGTAAAATGCATAATTTCAACACCTTTTTGATTTTTGTTTACACTGATAACCAGCTATAGATATAAAATCATAAAGATCTACAAGTTGTCGTTACATAGTAATGTTTAATGTTTAAGCAGCCTTTCATTAGCCAATTAGCCGCTATCATGATGCTAATTTTCACTAATGCCGCTATGGGGATTTGCAGTGCCACTGGGTCCACTCACTGTCCACTCTATCAGACACTCCTACCTTCCTGGTACACCTTGTAGATGTAAAGTCAGAGACGATAGCTCATCTGCTGCTGCACAGTTTGTGTTGGTCATCCTCTAGTCCTTCATCAGTGGTCACAGGACGCTGCCCACAGGACGCTGTTGGCTGGATGTTTTTGGTTGGTGGACTATTCTCAGTCCAGCAGTGACACTGAGGTGGTTAAAAACTCAAGCCGCACTGCTGTGTCTGATCCACTCAGACCAGCACAACACACACTAACACACCACCACCACATCAGTGTTACTGCAGTGCTGAGAATGATCCACCACCCAAATAGTACCTGCTCTGTGAATAATCTTCTAGGCATGTAAATAGTTCTGAGTGTTCATGGTTTCAAATAGAACCATTGTCTTTATTGAAGAACCCTTGGAGAACCATCTGTTTTAAAAGTGTAGAAATCACAAGCGCAAAAAAAAGCTTTTAAAAGTGTTGGTAATGGGATTGGTGGCAGATTTGTATGACTTAGGATTGGATCTAAAAGAAGGTCATCTGCATTGTCCATCCCTGATCGGAAGACCATTCCGTGTTTTTCCTGTACTGACCTTTTTGCATGCATCTTTTCCTTCCGCTCTCTGCACATCACTCTATTACCCTTCTCTCTAATATGCCTTCCAATTTCTCTCTCAAAACCCACTGACCACACTTCCTTCTCTGCAGGCCCTTTTCCACCCAGGCTGAACGAGATACAAAGAATCGGTGGGAAAGGAGAAGGGAAGGAGCTGGTCTGAGCCAGAGCAGATAGTGTTTACGGCCTAGACGAGCGTGGGAAACTGATGAGCACAGTAGTCGCTCTGTTTCCCGGGAGGTAAAGGGAATGGCCGTTTTCCTGTACGCAGCATTATTAGGTTGAGCTGTTCTTCTGAGTTCCGTCTGTTTCCTGTCTGACCAGAATTGCGGGCTGACGCTTTTCAGCGCTAACGTAAATAATAACAATCACAATAGGGGCAATAGGGGTTTCCCCTCCGCTCTCCCCTCAGTGTTCTGTCCACAGGGATATAAATCATCTATACTCACAACTTGTTGTGTTCAAAATAGTCCCCTAAGCCCTTTAGCTTACATTGGAGCACTATACAAGACTCTTATAGTGTACAGAAATGCCCCCTAATCACTATTCCCTACCTTGGAGCACTGTGTACCATATGGAACTGGTAACATTAATTGTCCCTGATTCACTATTCCCTATATTGGCGCACGATATAAAACACTATTATCGGGAACAGTAATGTCCCCTATTTACTATTCTCTATATTGGTGCACTATATAGAACACTATTATAGGGAACTGATAAGGCCCCTTATCACTATTCCCTACATTGGAGCACTATATAAACACTTATAGGGAACAGAGATACCCCCCAATTCACTGTTCCCTATGTTGTAAAATCAAGTGCACTACATAAAACACTATTAAAAGGGACAGAATAGGCCCCTAATCACTATTCCCTACATTGCAGCACTATATAAAACACCATTATAGAGAACGGTTTTGGTCCCCCATTCACCTACATTGGTGCACTGTATAGAACACTATTATAGTGAACAGAAATGGTTCCCTAGTCACTCTTCTCTACATTGGTGCACTATATAGAACATTATTAGAGGGAACATAAATGCACTCCCGTTCACTGTTTCTTATATTGTGAAATCAAGTGCACTACATAAAACACTATTAGAGTGAACAGAAATGGTATCCCATTCAAGCTTCCCTACATTGGAGCACGATATAGAATACAGTTATAGGGAACAGAAATGGTCCCCTTATCACTATTCCCTACATTGGAGCACGATATAGAATACAATTATAGGGAACAGAAATGGTCCCCTTATCACTATTCCCTATATTGGAGCACTATATAGAATACTATTATAGGGAACAGAATAGGCCCATTATCACTATTCAATAATAAAGCATATCAGAAGCTCTATATAGAACACTATCAGATACGTTTGGGACATTTTTGAGTACCACAGGGAAAGATAGCGGTGATTTTACTCTGCACACTCTGGAGCTGGTTTTGTGACTGAATGGGGAATTAGTGACAGCTGGTGGAAAAGAGAGGTACTGCTTAATGAATGAGAAGTGTACATTTTTCTAATAGTCAGTTCATCACTACATTCAACAAAACCACAGAGTATAGTATAGTATATTAGTAGCATGTATTTGTCACAATTAGAGGACTTGAATAATCTAATCAAACATAAGTGTGTCTTCACATGCAGTTTTCGAAGAGCATGAATGGTTATTAACAGGTTATTCATGGGCTTTTTCAATCCTTTGATGGGGAAATATTGGAATGGAAATGTGTGCACCCACAATCCACCTTGATTTCACTGCAGTGCTATGATTTATGATGAGAAACAGGCGTGTGACTTTTTTCATAAATCTGAAGTTCAGAATATGGGGGATTCTATGTGCACTTCCCTATATATTGAGTTCCTGATTTGGGAACGTCAGCAACCACAAAGTAACAACACCTCGTCAGCGGCCTATTATGGGGAACATAAATGGTCCCCTAATCACTGTCCGCTACACTGGTAAACAGATGCTGGTAGGAATTTTGAAAGCTTTATGTATGGGCTCCTTGCTTCACCTCATATCCCTTAGCATAAAAAATGACCCCATAGCATTAAAAATGTGCCTACATTTTCATTTCTCTTCTCTTTATTTTGTTATTTTGTTCTCAAATGCGCTGCACCTCGGCTGTCGAAGCAAAACTCTATAAGGAACTGTTTTTGACTAGTTTAAGGCAGATACAATATTCAAAGCCCAGTAAAATCTCCACAAACATGCTTGTTTATCCAGCAATAGATTGTGAAATTCAGTCATAGAATAGAGGAGATATTATAGTTTTACTCCTTGTATCTAGGCCAAAAGACAGAAGAAGAGGCCACAGAGCGCCCTTAGCATACACAGTGGACACTGAACCACTTTCTCACTTTCACTTTCAAGTTAAACTTTCAGTGATTAAGAAGAAACAAAAAAGGTCCCCTAATCACTATTCCCTACCTTAAAACACTATATAGAACACTATCATAGGGAACACTAATATAAGGAACAGAAATGGCCTTAATCACTATTCCCTACATTGGTGCACTATATAGAACACTATTAAGGGAACAGAAATGACCCCTAATCACTATTCTCTACATTGGTGCACTATATAGAACACTATTATAGGGAACAGAAATGGCCCCTAATCACTATTCTCTACATTGGTGCACTATATAGAACATTATTAAAAGGAACAGAAATGTCCCCTAATCACTATTCTCTACATTGGTGCCCTATATAGAACACTAATATAAGGAACAGAAATGGCCCCTAATCACTATTCTCTACATTGGTGCACTATATAGAACAATATTAAAGGAACAGAAATGGCCCTAATCACTATTCTCTACATTGGTGCACTATATAGAACAATATTAAAGGAACAGAAATGGCCCTAATCACTATTCTCTACATTGGTGCCCTATATAGAACACTATTAAGGGAAAAGAAATGGCCATAATCACTATTCTCTACATGGGTGCACTATATAGAACACTATTAGGGGGAACAGAAATGGCCATAATCACTATTCTCTACATTGGTGCCCTATATAGAACATTATTAAAAGGAACAGAAATGGCCCCTAATCACTATTCTCTACATTGGTGCACTATATAGAACATTATTAAAAGGAACAGAAATGTCCCCTAATCACTATTCTCTACTTTGTTGCACTATATAGAACACTATTAAGGGAACAGAAATGGCCCCTAATCACTATTCTCTATATTGGTGCCCTATATAGAACACTATTAAGGGAACAGAAATGGCCCCTAATCACTATTCTCTACATTGGTGCACTATATAGAACGCTATTATAAGGAACAGAAATGGCCCCTAATCACTATTCTCTACATTGGTGCACTATATAGAACAATATTATAAGGAACAGAAATGGCCCCTAATCACTATTCTCTACATTGGTGCCCTATATAGAACATTATTAAAAGGAACAGAAATGGCCCCTAATCACTATTCTCTACATTGGTGCACTATATAGAACATTATTAAAAGGAACAGAAATGTCCCCTAATCACTATTCTCTACATTGGTGCCCTATATAGAACACTAATATAAGGAACAGAAATGGCCCCTAATCACTATTCTCTACATTGGTGCACTATATAGAACATTATTAAAAGGAACAGAAATGTCCCCTAATCACTATTCTCTACATTGGTGCCCTATATAGAACACTAATATAAGGAACAGAAATGGCCCCTAATCACTATTCTCTACATTGGTGCACTATATAGAACACTATTACAAGGAACAGAAATGGCCCCTAATCACTACTCTCTACATTGGTGCCCTATATAGAACACTATTAAGGGAACAGAAATGGCCCCTAATCACTATTCCCTACATGGGTGCACTATATAGAACACTATTATAAGGAACAGAAATGGCCCCTAATCACTATTCTCTACATTGGTGCCCTATATAGAACACTATTATAAGGAACAGGAATGGCCCCCAATCACTATTCCCTACATTGGTGCCCTATATAGAACACTATTAAGAGAACAGAAATGGCCCCTAATCACTATTCTCTACACTGGTGCCCTATATAGAACACTAATATAAGGAACAGAAATGGACCCTAATCACTATTCTCTACATTGGTGCCCTATATAGAACACTAATATAAGGAACAGAAATGGCCCCTAATCACTATTCTCTACATTGGTGCCCTATTTAAACATTATTAAGGGAACAGAAATGGCCCTAATCACTATTCCCTACATTGGTGCACTATATAGAACACTAATATAAGGAACAGAAATGGCCCCTAATCACTATTCTCTACATTGGTGCCCTATTTAAACATTATTAAGGGAACAGAAATGGCCCTAATCACTATTCCCTACATTGGTGCACTATATAGAACACTAATATAAGGAACAGAAATGGCCCCTAATCACTATTCTCTACATTGGTGCACTATATAGAACACTAATATAAGGAACAGAAATGGCCCCTAATCACTATTCTCTACATTGGTGCCCTATATAGAACACTATTAAGGGAACAGAAATGGCCCCTAATCAGTATTCTCTACATTCTCTAAAGAAGTAGCACTATGAAGAACACTGTTCCAGGTAACAGAACTGGTCCTATTCTCATATTTAAAAAGGTTAAGGAACACTACACTCTTAAAAAAATGGTTCTTCAAGGGTTCTTCAGATTGTTGGAAAATATGTTGTACAACTTATAAAACATGGCAACAGTGGAACCAAAGGTACCTGGAGATACTGCAAGAATCTATAACCTAAGAGATAAGCACCACAGTATAGCTTGATCTATGTAAATACATACATACATACATACATACATACATAAATACATACATACATACATAAATAAATAAATAAATAAATAAATAAGGGGAATTAATAAGTGCAGCTTGCATTTTTCTCACTATATTCATACTATTTGCTAATGTACAGTATATAGTGAATAGGACATAGTTCCAGACCTTACACATTATCAGCCATTATAAAGTTCTCCTGAAGATGTATGAACATTGTGGTGGTTTGGTTAACCTATAACAGCAAATATAAAGTTATGTTGAAAGTTTGTCAACATCTGTGTATCATTTACAAAACTATATCAATAGCTAAGAACGACTTTGTTTACATTTCAACAATTGAATTATGGAGAAATTTTGAAAAAATTGGTGAAATTCTCCTTTAAAATTTCAGACATGAACATAAACAGGTTAATAAAGTGGCCATGTGATTGCGTGATCTCAAAAAGTTCAGTGAAGATGGGTTTCCAGCTGAGAAGCAGGGCAACATTTTGTTCAGGGTGAAAAGGGCCTCATGCTCATCTACAAGAAGGGGATGAGCTACACTTCCCAAGTGTGACGTGTGTGTGTGTGTGTGTGTGTGTGTGTGTGTGTGTGTGTGTGTGTGTGTCTGTGCGAAAGAGAATCTGTTACGGTTCAAGTTATCGGCACTTAAACAGGATATGTATGCTTGAGCAAACAGATCACATTTAAATATTCACACAGGAATCACACAAGCATGCTTTCCAACATGGCCATACCCCCACACCCCCCACCCCGACCCCGCACAGAGGCACAAACACACTGTAAACAGTCTTTAACAGTAATGTACAGCATTAAGTAATATTCTTATATGAATCTCTTTGTGCTGTTGCCAAAAGTCAAACGCATCTTAAAGGGGAAATCCACTGCTTTATCATTAGGTGGTATCACAGTGGTGGTGATAGGAACCAGACATCCACCTCTAAAAGCTCCCTCACAGAAAGTTATTATGCGATGTGGTTATGAATGCAATGCCTGATGTAGGTTTGATGAAAGCTTTTTGCATTTAACATAAATTGTTTAAATATAATCATGGCGGAGAGGTATGTGCAGGGCACTACAAGGCAAAATAAAGCAAATGAAATGCCTATATCAAACCACTCTCAATGACTTCTTGACCTTTGGATTATGTAGAAAATTTGAAACGTTGGTGGATTTCCCCTTTATATCAATTCGCTTGTAACATAGATTCATGATGTAAGTGTGTGTTTGAAGTATCCTCTTTTATTTATTTACTTGTGTGTTTATTTATTTGGTTGGGGGCTGCAACGTGTTGTAGGTGATCTGTATTATTGTTTAAAATAATGAATAATGCAAATTAATATTGTGTGGAAATTTCGAAAAGTCAGTGGAATTCCCCTTTAAGTAAATCCCTTGTGACATAAATTCATGATTTAAGTGTGTGTTTGAAGTACCCTTTTTTATTGATTTCTTTGTTTGTTTATTTATGTAGTTGGGGCTGCAAGTGTGACCTGTATTGTTGTTTAAATTAATGAATAAAATAATATTATACAGAAATTTTGAAAAGTCGGTGGATTTCCCCTTTATAGCAATTCACTTGTAACACAGATTCATGATTTAAGTGTGTGTGATTGAAGTATCCTTTTTTAATTATTTACTTGTGTGTTTATTTATTTGGTTGGGGATGCAAAGCATTGTAGACGGCCTCTATTATTATTCAAAATAAGGAATAATCTAAAATAATATTATATAGAAATTTTGAAAAGTCGGTGGAGTTCCCCTTCAAGAAAGTCCCTTGTCGCATAGATTCATGATTAAAGTGTGTGTTTGAAGTACCCTTATTTATTTGTTTGTTTGTTTGTTTGTTGATGTAGTTGGGGCTGTAATGTATGGCCTGTATTATTGTTTAAAATAATGAACAACCTTAAATAATTTTATTTTCCTTTATTGCCAATAAACTTCAAAGTAATAAACACATTATGATTGTTTTTTTTTTCCGTGAAAAGTGAAGGTTAAAAAAGTGAAAAACACAAGCGGGCTGACGTGCAGCCTTTCGCGAGGACGCTGATTGGCTCGTCGTCGACGTCACCGCCCCGGTCTCCATGGCGACGGCGCGTCGAGTAAGTACGGTACGGCACGGCGTGTTTGACGCTGCCTGCGTGACCCCGCCCACACTCGCGCACAGGCCACGCCCACCCCGTCCACCTCCTCCCTCTCCTCCTCCTCCTCATGTGGGCGAAACACGACACCAGGGTGAGTGAGTGAGAGAGAGAGAGCTAGGGAGAGAGTGAGTGAGAGAGTGAGTGAGTAACGCTAGTTGCGGACTGTGGAGACTGTGGAGGGGTGGAGGAAGAAGAAAAGGAGAGGGAAAAAGAAGAAAAGAAAAGTCGGTAGGGGAGCTTTTTTGAGACGAGAGAGATGCGAAAATGTTAGAACAAACGACAACAAGCAGAACAACAAGTCGCGGAACCGGGCGCAACACTGAGCGAGAAGCTCGGCTTCCTCGGCCGGGACGGCGCTGATCTGATCGGGACTCGGGGCTGAGCAGCAGCCGTGTGGGGAGCCTCCGGATCAACTTCCACTCTCCAAAACTCTGCTGTTGGGGAGGGGGCGTGTGTGTGTGTGTGTGTGTGAGGGAGAGGAAACGAGGAGGAGGAGGAGGAGGAGGAGGAGGAGGAGGGGGACGACGGCGGCGACGACCCACCCGGCGACTGTAGGTTAGCGTTACCGGAGGCTGGAAGTTGTCAGCGAGACGTTTGAAGTGAAAGTTTCGGCGTGTTGTTGTTTTGTCTTCAGCGCCGCTGCTGCTCCGGGACGCCTCTCTCTCTCTCCGCTCTACACCCCAGCCTGCTAACTAACAGTTACACAACTTTCAAAGATGAAAACCCCGGGGGACTCGGGTAAGTTCAGCCCCAGACCTTCCTTCATTATGAATCGAAACGTTGTTGTTGACACTCGCTTAGCTGCTTAGCTAGCCCAGCCGTTTCGGTTCCACACTGCAGCCGAGCCGAGCAGTTCACATTAGCAACAACTTCGGCCCTGCTTCGATTCAAACGACACGGCCAAAACAGGTTAAAACGGACACAGCGGCCGTATTTATGCTTCTTTCGGACGTGTTTTTTATCTGCGAGAGCAAAAGTGGTCGCAAACTTGTCACGAAGTCTTCTCGTTCGCCAGCTTCTTGTTCGAATTTTTCCGTTCCACCTTAAATGGTGAGGCGCCAGAATGTAACTGCTGCACCATTTAAGGTGGAACGGGAAAATTCGACCAAGAAGCTGGCGAATTAGGAAAACTTGTCTTACTTTTCTTGTTTATCCAGGGTTTCGGAGTAACTAGACATGTGTTGAGTGTAGATTTGGGCAC
The DNA here is from genome assembly GCF_904425465.1 of Colossoma macropomum. NCBI lineage: Eukaryota > Metazoa > Chordata > Actinopteri > Characiformes > Serrasalmidae > Colossoma > Colossoma macropomum. Next base: position 40,850,651 of record NW_023494785.1, read on the forward strand.
TTAGCTGGTGCCATTGGCTGGATTAGGATAAAAATATGACAGACAACCTGCACTATTCTCAAAACCCGCCTCCAGCCAAGTGAGCAGAGTCTCATGTCAGGTCAGTCAGTCTTAAAGGAGAATTCAGATTTCAAAATGGACGCATGATTCAATCACTGAGATGTAAACAGAGTTATACAGAGTGGTTTGGAGTGAAACGGTTCGTTGTAGGGACAGTGGTGGTGAACGGAACCAGGGAGTCGCCATGCCCACAAGACGAATATAGCCATTTTATTTACTACCCAGAAGCACCAGTGAACGTACACGTGTGTTAATATGTATTAGTGATAAATCTGGAAACAAAAAGTTTTATTGGGGGTCTACTTTTCCTTATAACAACCCTACACCACCACGGATGGACCTCAAAAAGTACACCGTAGCCTCAGAACTATTATAGAACCATGTCTCATGCTGTTCATAACTATGTCATGTGGCTTAATAACTTCCTGTGAGGGAGCTTTTAGAGGTGGACGTCTGGTTCCTATCACCACCACTGTGAATAGTTTTGATTCGGTAAGTTTGTCTAGAACGGAGCATTTCACACCAAACCGCCCTGAATGACTTTTTCCACTTCTCAGCCTTTGACTTATGGAGGAATTTTGGAAAGTGGGTGGAATTCCCCTTTAAAATGGCAGGCGCTCTGCTTTATTATTGACTTTGTGGTTGAGTTGAGCTCAGATGAGTTACAGCAGCAGAAATGTTGGCGGTTGGCCGGTGGCACGGTTCGTAGAGTTAGCCTAGTCTGGGCTGCTACCTGTTGAGTCTGTTGGAACGGGTTATACACGCTGTGAAAATGGTGACCGACGTGTGGCGGTTTGTTTTTGTTTGTTCGCGCTCTCGCGAACATTTTCGCCCGCGTGAGTGGCTGTGGAGCGAGCGCGAGCTCTGGATAGATTCGAATTCCAACCGTCAGCTAACGAACTAGCGTTATTTCGGCCACTTTTTCTCTGAGGGGCGGCTGTTTTACCCCAGTTTTCTACATTATTCTCGCAAAGTTTCATATTTAAGCACTTTCTCGTCTCCGTTTGAGCCTTTTTATCGTGACGTTTAACGTCCTCGTCGAATTTTTTGACGGTGACGCGCGTTAAGTTGTCTTCAGGTTTAGTCAGGCTAGTTACATTAAAGGGTAACTCTATCGACTTATCAAAATTTCTGCATGATTAAGAGGTTAAGATGTGAACAGAGTCATCCAGAGCGGTTTGGTGTAAAACGGTTCCTTCTGGAAAAACTTGCAGAGTCAGAATTGTTCACAGTGGTGGTGATAGGAACCAGACGTCTTGAAACGTTTTTAATGCTTCTGAAAGCTCCCTTACAGAGAAATATTACACGAAATGGTTATGAATATGTTGCCTGATGTCTGACACATTGCTTTATGATAGTTTTGTGACACAGTTTTGGCTTGAAATGTATTTTAATACGCTTATTTTGACCCATTCATGGTGGAGGTTGTGAGGCAAAATAGTCCCCAGTGCAGTTTTTTGTTTCTAGATTTACCCCCATCATCAACAACACGTATAAACTTACACGTTTACTGGTGGTTTTGGATAGAAAATAAAGTAGCTATGTTTGTGTGGTAGACAACATGATCTCTGGTTCCTATCACCACCACTGTGAGTCTCTACAATCTCAACCATTTCACACCAAACCACACTCTGAATGACTTTGTTAACATCTCAGCCACACAGTTCCCCTTTTTATCCCAAGTGTACCACTTTACAGTCAGACTATCCTCATTAAGATGGTTTAATCTGGTATAGATGGTTAAAAGTACTTCTAGTTGTTATTAATGAAGTCCTAAACACCTTAAAAGCATTAATAAGCAGTTATAACACATACATAAAAAGGGCAACAGTGACCTGTTGCTTGCCAAATACTGAGCCTACATTCATCTACACTGTTAAACCTCAGATCTTGCCGGTTGCTTATCTTACCTTATCTTCTTCATCAACATATCTGTCAGTTTTGTCACTTTCATTTTCATCGGATGTAAGAGCTCAACGTTGCTCTGTTTTAGTTGCATGTAGGACCTGATTACTAAGGTTTAAAGGTGTTCATGGCCTAATTAATAACCATCTTTTAACTGTTCATAATCCTTTATAAAGGTAGTGTTATTGTAAAGTGATGCCGTTGATCCCAAGGACACGTTTAACATCCAGAGTTTACTTCTTTAAGATTGGAGCTACAGGCTTTATGTAGCAGACATGTAATGGGAGTCTGTGTCACCCAAAATAATAACTTCTGTTAACCTCATAGCTCATCATGTCTTTTTGTGGGCCGAGGGCCAATATGACAAGTAAAGAAATGCTATTTTATAGCATCATGCTATAGTTTTTGTCATTAAAAGTACATTTTAAAATGACGATAAGAGAAATACAGCTTCTTTTGTCTCATTGCATAAAGAGATATGGGGTTTGGGCAACTTCTGGTGGGCCCGATCACCCTTGGGTCAGCCGGGGTCTTGGTGTGTATTAGTATTTCCCAACTTCAGTCTAGCAGCCCTGCACAGTTGTGTGTTTTCCCTACACCCTGATCACTGAATCATATCATTATCTAGCCCTCGAGCCCTTCTTGACTTAAATTAGATGTGTTGGAGCTGGAAAAACAAGAAACTGTGCCATGCAGGTGGGACTAAATGACTGGAGTTGGGAAACAGTCAAGTTTTGTCTAGGCAGTTTAATCAGGAACTCTAGACTGGAGGGGGGGGTTGAGAACTTAACCCCTTGAACTTTAGAGGCCTGTCTGTGGAGCCGCATAGTAGTAACTGAGTAATTACCGGTAGATTTTGTTTGACAGTTATATAAAATACATATAAGACTGCATTCATACAGAATCTTACAAGCATTTAAGAATTGTCGAGGTTGAAAACACAGTAAAGTCCCAGGCTTGTGTCCATTATAGTCTCCAAAAAAAGTAACTTTACAGGAGAAGGCAAAAACGCTCTTACCTTTCAATGTAAGTCAATGTAAAGAGACTTTATTCCAAGTGATTTTAGAGCATTTCCACTGGCCCATTCATCATGAAATTTTCACACAGTGTAAAGGACGGCTGGTGTGTTGAAATGATGTAGAAAAATAAAAATCGACAAAAGCGGAGATACATGGTTTTCTTTGGACAGGGACGATATATCAAGATGGCAAATTGTAATAGGCAAAAAACTGCTGTAAACTAGTGCAGCTTCACAGTTTCTATGGTAAGAAACTGGTAAAGAGCTGCAAGAATAATCTATTTTTATGCAAATCGCAATTTAAGTGCGGCCATTTTTTTATAATTATAGCCCATATGATCTAAAACGTATTAAGTTTTAAGAGGGGATATTTAACTTAACAACAGAGCTTGTGAACTACCTGTAGACCAATCAGCAGCAACCAAACCTCCATGTGTTGTCACATCACAGCCACAACTTACTGGATGTCTAGCACACTTTATTTAAGCCTCAAGCCAGAAAAATTGGACCTTCTTGGCAAAAAAAACAGGCCTGAACCTTAATTTATAGAAAGTAATCACAGTTTAAATGACAGTTGCAGTGAGATCTCTTCCCCAAACCGGTTCAGCCCTAATAAGAACAGAATAATAGTCTTACTAATAATAAGCCGAGAGAGTAAAAAGGCAGCAGCTTAAAGGCTTACGGAGATTTTCCCTCACCTTTAAGTGCTACTGCTTAAAATAACGCTGATTATCTACTTACAGTGGTGCTGTGTTTATGTTTAAGTGGTAAAGTCAGCCACCGCCAACTACTACTACTACAAGTGCCTTGTGGTTTTGTCAATCTACGACTCGGCGGGCCGCACCGTGACCCCGATAGTTAGGTGCTGTGTGTGCGCGCGAGTGTGAGAGAGAGATACAGTACTGAGAAGAGGATGTGGTTTCAGGCAGCTCTCTTCATCTGATTTTTCACTATCGCTTCAGTCGGCGCTCGTACCTGCAAGTTCGCACACCCACAGCGGCGCGTTTCGAACGTCTTCTCGCGGCGAGAGGATTTTCTCTGAAAGCACTTAAGTTTTCCATGGCAACAAGAGGCTGAAACAATGCATTATCTTGAGAGCTTGTGCGTCCCGATAAGACGCGCCCGTGTGTGTGTCTACGTAACAAAGACGCTATCGGCTTCATCATAAAGCCCTCGCCACATGAATCACAGTCGATAAGAGACACACACTTAGCATTTCTCCTTCCTCTCTGACGGGCACTTCAATATCCGCTCGTTCCCCGCGCAGTAAATACATCTACACTGGCTTTGAATGCCGTCATTACCCAGCAGGGCTCGTTAGGGATAATTTCAGTGTTTGACTCACTGCGCTTGGTTTCTACTTAGTGCTAAATTGATTGAACTAATTGGTTGAAGGAGCCAAAATTTAAATGACTTTTTTTCTGTTCAGTTTATTAAATACTTACCACGTTGGAAAAAGACTACCCTTATAAGTGGTTTATGAATGGTTTAAAATTAGTTTATTAATGGTTAGTAATTGCATCATAAACACCTTAAAGAGCATTGGTGAACAGTTATAACACATTAATAAAAGGGGAAAATGTGAGCTGTTGTATCTGACGAAGCTGACGCTTATAATGCTCACTGACGAAGGAGACAAAGTAAGATCAGCAATCGGCAAGAACAGCGGTTTATCTACACACTTAAAAATGATGGTTCTGTAAGGGTTCTTTAGTAAAGAAGTTTGTTCTATATAGAACCATGAACACTCAAAGAACCCTTTGTATGTTTGTGTGTATGTAAATGAATGCGGGTTCACTATTAGGCAAATAACAGACCACTATTGACTATATAGACCTTGTTATTTGTGTGTTATAACTGCTTATTAATGATTTTTAAGGTGTTTATGGCCTAATTAATAACCATTAATAAGCTGATGTTAAACCATTTATAAATGCTTTATAAGGGTAGTCGTGTTTTAAAGTGGTACCGGACAGTTCCACCAGTTTTTCAGGTTTTTTTTGCATAATCGGATCGGTGAGATATGAACAAAGTTATTCGGAGTAGTTTGGTTCACTTCAGAGAAACTTACCAACTCTGGTTTTCTCAGTTGTGGCGACAGGAAGGCTGAGGCTGCTCTATCTGCAACCTACACGCATATTCTGAGCTTTTAACCCTGTACTGCATGAACTATTACTTAAACATGATAAGATGTTTTAATGTGTTTTTGTTGTTTGAAATTGCTTGAATAATGGAAATTTTTGGGAAAAAAAATATTTCTAAAAGTTTAATGGGTTACTTGGTAAATTGTTGCCATTTGGCAACAACGTGCAATCGTACCATAGCACCATAAAATTAAAATTTTCTCTAAAAACATCTTTTTATCCTTTTATTGAAAAACAAGAGCAAACATATCCAACTTATACTAAATGAAATGTGTGACCCAATATTTACAAATATTGGAAATTAATACAATTTCAATTGGTATTTGGAACGTATGGTAATAACAACAACATAATAAAAGTTCCTGGTCATGTAATGTCATGAAGTGTTTGTCCTTTCAAAGTAAAAGACCCTTTTTCCACAATTAAATAAGAAAACAGATTTTATATTACTGCTTTTTAGTAAAATTAAGCTAAAGTAATTGTTGCCATATGGCAACATCGTGCGGTAGAGGGTTAAATATGAAGTTGATAGTGGAAAAATGTGTTAAATCAACAAAAAATTCTTTGTCGACTGTTCTTATATACGCCGCTCTGCGTGTACCTCCTAATGCATTTTAAAACATTCGCCAAAAACTACCATCAAACAATGCACCAGTCCCCATATTCATACCAATTTAATGGAGTAACTTTTTTAAGGGGGCTTTTAGAGGTGGACGTCTGGTTCCTATCACCATCAAACCACTCTGAATGACTTAACCATCTAATTATGCAGGAATTTTGGTGAATTGGTGAAATTCCCCTGTAAGATAAGATCCAATCTGATCACCTTTTGTGTCCCAGGACTTCACAGGTAACATCCAAACCAACCTATTATACAGTAACAGCAAAAACAAAGCAGCAGAACTGTTGTTATTTGTGTATTTGGTCAATATCAGTTTACGTCCTTAGACTGTAGCAGATTAATGTGCAATAATTGCATCCATACGTCATCATAATTACACTGAATGATTCATAGCAGCTAAAGCTTTGCTCTGTAGCACTTCAGCCAGGCTGTGAAGGGCATTATTTGATTTCTGAGTTGTTGTGACCTGACTGTTTGCTTGAGATCACTTCACTGACCACCGTAACTAGTTTTCAATCAAAACAGACCCAAATAATGGAGCGTGAAATGCATATGAAGAAAATGGCAAACAAACAAATAAACAAACAATAATGAAAGTCCACTGGTGTGCCCAGTCAGTGCATGATGGAATGGCTTAGTATGGTGAATGACCTACACTGTAAAACTGAAAATTCTGCTTTTTAAAAAAAATTAGAACAGCTTTTTTTGAGTTGACTCAATTTGTGGGCACAAGTTCACCCAACTCAAACTACTCTATTCAGTCAGAAATTCTCCCCACAGTGTATTAAACGTTTATGGGTTCTTCAGGTGTTCCTGAGTGCTGCATTTCCCTTATTTACTAACTGAGAAGCAAGTAAAAAATTAAGACAACTCAATTTAGAAGTTTGATTTTTGGTGAGCTCTTATATCTTTAAGCTGAGGTTCCAAAATGCACTTCGTCATATTCTTCATAACTTTCATATTTCATAAGCTACATTCAGAAGGTGGGGGTCGTATGAGAGCTGTAACTGTCTTCTTTCCAGTCAAATAGGTGGGTGATGTAATTTTAAACCCTTATAATAAAAGAAGCTGAACTCAGTTTTTTGTCTACTGAAAGTCGACCCTTTTTTCCACAAATCTGGGCTATAAACTATAAACAGATGGCGTCTCTTCAGTGATCTGCTCTGTAAAAATGATTTTTATAAAATAATACAAAGAGCATCTAAGATTTTTGGCTTTCAGCAGTAAATTGTAAGCATATAGCAATATGTGTGATCATAAAACACACGTTCTGTTAATTTGAGGGGAGCTTTTACAAAAAAAAATTGACATTTATTTCATGCAGTTACTGAATAATTCGCCTTACGATTAGGTCATGTAAATTCAGATGGGCAAACCGAAATATACTCTGGAGAATAAGAGGTTAAACGTTTATGGACACAAAAGCCGAGGTTCTGAGGTGTTCCTGAGTGGTGCAATGGACAAAGCCATCATCCCAACAGGAGGCTGTGAGTTTGAACCCCACAGCCATCCGTAAGTGAGTATCCAAGAGGAGATGATGTCTGGTAGGATGGTGTGATGAAAAGGCTAGTGGGAAACTGAGTTTAAAAAAAAGCCCAAATTTCATTGTATTTGCCTAACTGAGAAGCAGAACTGAAAAATTAAGAAAACTTTTGACTTTGAATTTGGGGAACTCTTGTGTTCTCAAGCTGAGCTAAGCTCTGTAATCAGTTACCATGTAATTTTAAGTAGAGCCGGCTTCTCATCTTCAACCGAGTGTGGTTTAATTGTTAAATCTTTGTGCTGTTTTCCTGGGAACACTCCCAACTGATCTCAGATTTCTAACCGAGTGCTCATTTGGGATGACTGGTGTTCTCTTTTTGCTCGGGACAGTTATTAGCTCTGCATTTTAGCATGTCAGGGTGTTGTATAGCCGGTATTGGTTACTCTGGAACAAGTTCAGCATCTGTGCTCACCTCTCTCCCCGTGTTTACATGCTGATGCGCCCTTTCAGCGAGCTGTGTGTGCGATCTTTATTTGCCTTTTTTTCGTCAAAGTCCTGTCAAACAACGTCCCGTCATGCTGTCGCTGAGTACAATGAAGGACGGGCCTGTAAATTTGAAAACGTCAAACATGGAAGTTTGAAATATTGACGCATGTTTATAGATGAAGTAGATGAATTTCAGCCTAAGTGAGGTTAAGGAGCACTGAAGTAAGTGTGTTTTAACTGTGGGTTTTCCATCAGTACAATTAGAGCCATGAAGCCATGGAGCTGTTGGTGCTGTGATGTAATGGGAGCGAGCGTGCTGGACGTGTAGGTTTGTTGCCGTGGAAAGGATGGTGCGTACGCTTGCATGACGAATGGGATGTCCTCTGTGGCTGAATAGCGTTTTGTTTATTTTTCCCTGCTGAGAACAATAGGGGGCGTGTGTCCGCTCTGTGTAAGGGGGTAACGCGGCCCCGTGTGTGCGCCCGTCCACTTCCTATAATGGCAGCGATGGCCGCCTAGACTGGGAGCTCGTCCATGTGTTGGTGTCATTTATGGATCATCAGGAGACACAGAGGCCCTTCTGTATGTATTCAGGGCACAGGCGAGCGCATGTGTGTGTATGACCCTGACTTGATGACCCTCTATAGCCGCACCCCCTCACCCTACATTCTAGCACACACACCCATCAGTCACGTGCTGGACATCCGATGACATGCGGGCCCAATGCGTTCCTCCCCCCACAGCAACTCCATGCCATAGGATGAGGTTTACCTTACAGCTACTATTGTTTCTAAAGTCGACCAGCCATTACTCAGTCGACTAATCTGAACTGTTAAGCCTTCTTTGGTTTTTCTTTTGCTTTGCCAGTCGTACTGTTCAAAGTGCTGTCTGTGCAGCAAGTGGTTTCTTCTTTTTGGTAAAACGGAACAGCAGAAGTCATGTCGCCCTGCGCTTCCTGAAGTGCATTACAGTCTGTAAGAATGACAGCATGTATCGTGTGAACATTATAGAACATCTTTTTAATGAAGCAAATATAAACCATATTGGCCCCAACACTTTTTAGTGTTACAGAGCATTGTATAGCACTTTAAATGGAACAATACGAGCCATATCTCCTCCTACATCTCCAACTACATTTCCTGTAGTGTATTACAGTCTGTCAGAATGACTGTGTGGATCATATGAACATTATAGAGCGCTTTTTAAGTGAAACAGTAGAAGCCATATCGCCCCCTACACTTCCTGTAGTATATTACAGTCTGTCAGAATGACAGCATGGATCATATAAACATTACAGAGCATTATAGACGCTTTTTAGATTAAACAGTAGAAGCCATATCGCCCCCTACACTTCCTGTAGTGTATTACAGTCTGTCAGAATGACTGTGTGGATCATATGAACATTATAGAGCACTTTAAATGAAACAGTAGAAGCCATATCGCCCCCTACACTTCCTGTAGTGTATTACAGTCTGTCAGAGTGACTGTGTGGATCATATGAACATTATAGAGCACTTTAAATGAAACAGTAGAAGCCATATCGCCCCCTACACTTCCTGTAGTGTATTACAGTCTGTCAGAATGACAGCATGGATCATATAAACACTACAGAGCATTATAGACGCTTTTTAGATTAAACAGTAGAAGCCATATCGCCCCCTACACTTCCTGTAGTGTTACACAGTCTGTCAGAATGACTGTGTGGATCGCATGAACATTATAGAGCTTTTTAAATGAAACAGTAGAAGCCATATCGCCCCCTACACTTCCTGTAGTGTTACACAGTCTGTCAGAATGACTGTGTGGATCGCATGAACATTATAGAGCTTTTTAAATGAAACAGTAGAAGCCATATCGCCCCCTACACTTCCTGTAGTGTATTACAGTCTGTCAGAGTGACTGTGTGGATCATATGAACATTATAGAGCACTTTAAATGAAACAGTAGAAGCCATATCGCCCCCTACACTTCCTGTAGTGTTACACAGTCTGTCAGAATGACTGTGTGGATCGCATGAACATTATAGAGCTTTTTAAATGAAACAGTAAAAGCCATATCACCCCCTACACTTCTTGTAGTGTATTACGGTCTGTCAGAATGACTGTGTGGATCATACTACGTATCACAATGCTTGATACCAAAATGATGACATGGCAAAAAAGACATTTAAACACATATAGAGTGGTCTGAAAACCTGTGTTTATTGTATCGATCCCAGAAAAATATTCTAGTTGTTTCCGCTTAATTAGCATCTCTGATGTTCAGACTCATTCATTACGTCTATACAAATCCCTTCGAATTAAGTAAGTAGCTAAATATAAATTTGGCCCTGTTCAGCATGTTGTTAACTCATGATGACAGTGTAGTTTCACTTCCTGTGATGAAATATAATAGCTTTTAAATTGTTTCCACAGTAGCACCCGCTCCTCTCAGCGCAGTTCTCAAAAGCTCATACAGGTAGAGTATCTGTGTCATTCTCTCACACTCACTTATCCCACACACACACACAGAGCTGTGGCCAGCTGTTGGGATCAGCGTTAAACAGAGGCTCCTGTGACGGGATATGACCTAGTTCTGAGACTGGCTGAGCAGGACACTCCCTGGTTTTACTGGGTAAAGCATGCAGGCTAATGGCTTCACCAAGGTGACTGCACTGGGGTTTACTCAACACAGCAAAAGCAGGGCCTCCTGCTGAGCCTCCCTCTCTCTCTGTCTCTTAAGTACTATCGAGATGGGATTAGTTTAACAAAAAGAGGTGGGGTAATGCAATTACTCCTGAGGTATCACTGTGATTTAGGTCCTGTCCCGATCTGTAATGTAAGTAGCTTAGCCTTCCCACGTTTGTAGAGAATCCCGCAGCTTTTTCCTATTACAAAAATAACTGTACACACTTAAAAATGATGTTTTTGGTTTCTTCGAGGGTTCTTTATTAAAGAAAATGGTTCTGTATAGAACCATGAACATGATGATTAAAGGATTCTTTGCATCGTGAAAGGGTTTATCAGATTAATGCAAAATGTGCTTTTTGAGAAGGGTTCTGTATAGCACCGGTAGGGTTCTCTCAAAGTCAAGCTTGTGACAATAGAAGATCCCTTTTTGGTGTTAGACAGAACCCTTCTCAAAAAGGTGCTATATAGAACCATCTCCATCAATCTGAAGAACGCTTTCAGGATGCAGAGAACCCTATAATCATGCAAAGTGTTCTTAGAGTGTTCATATTTCTATATAGAACCATTTTCTTTACTAAGGAACCATTAAAGAACCATCATTTGTAAGTGTGTAGAAATATGCCCAGGCTACTGTCATGTTGGTATAGAGGTGGGCGATATGGCAAAATACAGTATCACGATACTTCAGGACATGTTCACAATACACGATATGTCTCAATTTTTTTATATCTGATATGTTGGAACAGATAAAAAAAGGAGCATAGTAATGTCATATTTAAAAGAATACTTTAAAAAATTATGATTAAAATGGTTTTATTCAATGTTTCACATCCTGTTCTGCTATAAATCCAGTTAAACAGGACTAAAGAACCTGTCACAGTAATGGAACGTGTAGTGTTCTACAAATAGTGATGATGACGATATGCTCAGGAAAGCATATTGTAACATATTGTGATGTAAATTATCACGATAGCATTAAATATTGTCATGATGCCCAGCCCTATGCTGGTAAATATTCTGTCATTTTCTGCAGGAGTCACTCAAGGAGGCCTTTACTTTTAGGGTGTGTTCACACTTGGCAGGTTTGATTTGATTAAAACAAACCCTTTTGCTCTAAGTGAGAATGCTGGTGCACACCTAATAAGTGCACTGAGACCCTGTGAAAAGGTCCGTTTCTGTACTCTGATGCGGTTTATTTCAAGTGTGAACACCAAACATGTCCATACGGACCAAACACAGAATGATTGAAACATCTTAAAATCCACGCCTAATAAGTGCACTGAGACCCCCTGAGAAAGAACGTCTTGGTCCGTTTCTGTACTCTGATGTGGTTTATTTCAAATGTGAACACCAAACACATCCATACAGACGAACACAGAATGATTCAGTTTTAAAACAATGCTGAAACATCTTAAAACCCACCCAGTAAGTGCACTGAGACCCCCTGAAAAGGAACGTCTGGGTCCATTTCTGTCCTCTGATGCGGCTTTATTTCAAGTGTGAACACCAAACATGTCTATACGGACCAATCACAGAATGATTCAGTTTTAAAACAATGCTGAAACATCTTAAAACCCACCCAGTAAGTGCACTGAGACCCCCTGAGAAAGAACGTCTTGGTCCGTTTCTGTACTCTGATGTGTTTTATTTCAAGTGTGAACACCAAACAAGTCCATATGGACCAAACACAGAATGATTCAGTTTTAAAACAATGCTGAAACATCTTAAAAGCCATTGTAAAATACTCAGTACACACACATGTATTAGCACAGAGTTTCACAGAGCTGCTCGAGGCCTTGTGTTACAGTGATCTCACCCCACTTAGCGTTGTGGTTATGCAGTGGTAACATGCAGCCCCTCATGGCTTGCTTCTTTAGAATATCACAAGACGTACTCACTGTCCCATTTAGGCCAGCGCGGTACAGACCAAAGAAACCAAACAACACATATAAACACGCCCCTATTCTGCAGCCCAAGACAAACCGAAAAGTACTGGGGCGCATTTAAATCTCAAAATGTTGTGCACTGTTTAGCTACAGTTTCCTGGTTGGACCACATGTTTCGTGCGAAACTGTGTGCAGCGGGCTTTGAGGTACATTTTCTCTCGTTTGATAGGTCAGACGGGTTAGGCCAACCAGCAGGGACGTGCTTATAAACCCTGTCGTATTAAACTGTATCACTCCGCTGAGACGCCGTTGCTAAGCAATGACTTAGCCAGCTGTAGGAGACGCTCAAGCCATTTGAACGTTTTTTACTTCTTACTTTGCCACAAACAGAAAATGGACGCTTTTAAGATCACATTTGACCGACAGCCGATTTGGTCAGACTCTGAAGATGAGACGACACTAAATTCCCAAACTGTCATCACCACTGAGCAGCTTTTCAGTCGGCAGCTGAGACAGAAGAACAGCTAAACAACCTGGAATCAGCCAGAAATGAACCCAACACCATTCGCCAAACTAAACGGGCTGTAAGATGCTTTACAGACTGGCTGGAACAAAACAACATTAATACTGATCTGGCAAAAACTGACAAAACTGAGCTGAACCTGATATTGCGGCAGTTTTATGGCTCAGTCTGATTTGGTCAGACTCTGAAGATCAGACTACACGTTTGGCGAATGGTATTGGGTTCATTTCTGGCTGATTCCAGGTTGTTTAGCTGTTCTTCTGTCTCAGCTGCCGACTGAAAAGCTGCTCAGTGGTGATGACAGTTTGGGAATTTAGTGTGAGGAGCTGGAGAACGAACTGTCGGCTGTGCAGCGAGTGGGCGGAGCTCGTTACTCTGACGTAGCAACAAGCTGCTTGTTAAGGAACTATAATTTGGTGAAGGAACTGCGAACATTAAAACATATTAAACGCCGCGTTCACGACCCAGTTTATTAATTTATTACTTTATTTATTTAACTGTTGTATTAAAGCAGAGATGTGTGAATAATTTAGATATTTAAGTATCTATAAGAAGTAATTAACGAATGTTTGGTTACCTGCGAAGAAAACGTTCATTATCCTTAACATAATATACAAACCTGGTGAACAGTTGCTCTGATTTGGAAACCTGAAAACATGTCTTATACAGAAACAGCCGAGGGAAATCCTTTGTTTACTGTGCTTGAGTAACAAAGGCTGGTCCCTCAGATGAGATAATGAGCTAATGCTAACACTAGCGCTAACGGGCCCACTGCATACATTAACACCTGTTTGCATTGCATTGCATTCACTAAAGGCAGCTAGTTAGATGGTTAGGATAAGAGAAAGGATGATGAGTGCTGGGATGTTTTCTTCTTGTTTTATTTATTATAGATCTGAGGAAGTCAGATCAATTACCTGGGCAGGGAACCTTGACAGCACATTGTGATTGGATGTGTGTGAGTCTATTCGCTTAAACGGTTCTAGATCTAGATCTAGAAGAAGGTGCAGTATTTACAGTTACAGTCCAGTACTTAGTTTATGTGATCAATCCTGCATTGAATTAAATCAGATGAGCTGCTGATGGAATCAAACAGATCAATGTGATCACTGGAGAACAGTGAGGAACCAAACCTGGGTTCTTCTAACTGAATTCTTCAGTGTTCGTCCCACTCACCTTTCTAAAAACAGAAAACTCTTGTTGCTTTTTGCTGTTTTTATGGTTCTATATAGAACCTTTTTGAAAATGGTTCTATTTAGCCCCAGAAAGGGTTCTCCTATTGTTTCAATGTCAAGCTTGTAACAATACAAGAACTCTTATTGGTGCTGTATAGAACCGTACGTATGTGAAATGGTTCTCCATCAATCTGAAGAAATTCACTATGCAAAGAATAAGCTTTTAAGCTTGAAATGGTTCTACATAGAACTGATGTTCCTAAATAGAACCCTTTCCTTTAACGAAGAACCTTTGAAGAGCCATCTTTTTTAAGAATGTAGTTTTAGACAGTTTTCATGTCTACCTAGGTCTTTTTTACAGTACTGTATGTCTACATTCTTAAAAAAGATGGTTCTTCAAGGGTTCTTCAGTAAAGACAACAGTTCTATATAGAACCATAAACACCCAAAGAACCATTCGCATGCTTAAATGGGTCTTTGCATGTTGAAATGGTTCTTCAGACTGATAGAGAATGTGTTGTATATGGTTCTATATGGAACTTTCTCTGAAAATGGTTACAAGACCCCTTTTTGGTGCTATTTAGAACCAAAAGCTTGAAATGGTTCTATATAGAACTGATGGTTCTGTATAGAACCATTCCCTTTACTAAAAACCCTTGAAAAGCCGTCTTTTTAAGTCTTTTTTAAATCGTCTGGCCAAATCTTTTGTTCCTCATTGATTCTTTAGTAAAGGGAATGTTTCTGTTTAGAACCACCAGTTCTATCCAGAACCCTTTCAAGCTTAAATGATTCTTTGCATGGTCAAATGGTTCTTCAGACTGATGGAGAATGTGTTGTATAGGCTATGGTTCTATATAGAACCTTTTTGAAAATGGTTACGAGGCTTGACATTGTAACAATAGCAGAACTCTCTTTAGTGCTCCATCGAACCACATACAACACGTTCTCCATCAGTCTGAAGAGCCATTTCACCATGCAGAGAACCATTTAACCACTGATGGTTCTAAATAGAACCATTCCCTATACTAAAGAACCCTTGAAGAACCATCCTTTTTTAAGAGACATTTTCATGTCTGCCTGAGTGTTTTGTACAGTACTGTATGTCTGCACTCTTAAACAAGATGGTTCTTCAAGGGTTCTTTAGTAAAGACAGCGATTCTGTATTGATCCATAACCACTAAAAGAACCATTTGCAAGCTTAAATGGTTCTGTGCATGGTGAAATGGTTCTTTAGACCGATGGAAAATGTGTTGTATATGGTTCTATATAGAACCTTTTTGAAAATTGTTACAAGCTTAACATCGTAACAATTCTCCATCAGTCTGGAGAACCATTTCACCATACACAGAACAATTTCAGCTTGAAATGGTTCTATGTAGAACGGATGGTTCTAAGTAGAACCATCCCCTTCCAGGGCCATCTTTTTTAAAAGACATTGTCATGTGTGCCTGAGTTCTTTTCAAAGTACTGCATGTCTGCACTCTCAAAAGAGGTGGTTCTTCAAGGGTTCTTTAGTAAAAACGGAAGATAGAACTCTTTTTGGTGCTATAAAGAAGCAGATACAACCCATTCTTAATCTGAAGAACCATTCCACCATGCGAAAAACCATTTAAGCATGCATGCAGTTCTTTAATTGCTAAGTGCTCTATAAAGAACCGTTCTTTTTACTAAAGAACCCTTGAAGAACCATCTTTTTAAGAGCGTAGAAAACCATCTGAGTAGTGTTTCAGGGATCTGTGAAGCTGAGAAACAAAATCTAGACAAGTTAGGCTGAATTAGACCCCTGTGTAAATGAATTGGGTGTATTTTTTAATGAATGTAATAAACGTGTGATTGGTTTGGGGGGCCGTCTGTGGTGGTCCTTAGGTGATGCGATGTTTCTTGGCAGTGTGCCATTTACTAGAGATGCTATCGTCTATATGTACAGTCTATAGTAAGTTATTGATTTTCAGTAATGGCCAATGAGTGTCGGTATTGACGACCAGTAATGGGGGTGTCATTTTATGGTTCATCAGCCATGGATCACACACACACACACACACGCTCGTGCGCGCACACACACTCATGCACACGCCCGCACACGCCGATCTGTTTTGGTGGAAAACGTGGACCTCCCACATTCCTGTTCGGGGCTTAAATCACTACAGCCTGTGTTGCATTACTTGTTCCAGGAAAAGCCTTGCACAAATACACACACACACACGTTCGTCGTGCTCTACATATGAGGACGTCCATAGGTTTCTATTGATTTTTGTTTTACTGTAGCTAAATAACACTACACCTAAACCTAAACCTAACCCTAACCTTCACCTCAGTATCCAAAAGTGTTTAAATAAAAAGAGTAATTGTGGTGAAAACCAACACATGCTCAAGTGAGGACCAGCAAAATGTCCTCACTTCAGCAAGAATTTCAGGCAGTCCTATCATAGTGAGGACATGGGGTCCTCACAAGTATAGCGATACAAGATACACACACACATGCACGCATACACACTCACCTCACACACTTCTTCACATGCATGCAGAGTCTCACACATCGCACTTCTTTCTTGGAAAAGCTTGCTTCCCAAGACACACACACACACACACACACACACACTCAAACACACACACACACACACACACACACTCAAACACACACACACACACACACACACACAGGGACATAACCTTGCGCGTCTACACGCTGAGGTCTCCATGTGTTATCAGGACTGTGTTACTGTGTTGTGTGTGTGTGAATCCCTTGGCTGGGAGCTGGACTGCCTGAGGGCTACTGCTACTGGACTCGTGCACAAAGCCCATAAAATGGACTTTTACCTGTAGAAGTGGACGGTGAAGTCTTTCTCTCAGATTACAGGACCCGTTCACACAGTGTCTGATTTTTGCAGCCCAAAATAAGAAAAACGTACGTCAAGTTTTAATACATGAAAATAACAAGACTGCAAGTGTCTGTACGATTTTAATCAGATGTGTTAAGATCCAAGCTGGCCAATCAGTAGCCACGTTTACATGCAGCCTAATAATCCGTTTATAATCCGACTAATAGCGCAATCGGAATAGAATACGTCTGTGTGAACACCTCAGTCAGAATAGACTAGTCCGATTGAGGCCGTTCGGAATACAGTTTCTACCTGATTGAACGAGGTGGGTAATCCTGTAAATAATCCGTTAAATAGAAGAATAATATCCGTGTAAACGCCTGTATCTGATTACATTCCCTATCGGAAAGTTTAAGTTCTGATCATGTTCGTCGTGTCATAGTGAAAGTTTATACCGTTCACCATGGCGGGGCAGAAACTGGTCTGCAGAGGAGACGAAGTTTATGCTCTGATCTTTAAAAGACGGCGGTGGGACGGACGTCCAGCTTATGTGTCTCAGAACACGACGTCTTCCTCTCGGCCTTCTTTAATAAGGACATGTGAAGGACGTTTTCCTGAGTCTGACATCATTTTAAAGTCATTAAAAACACAAGCGCTGTGTGTGTGATGATATCAAAGCCCAATCCCATTTCATCCCTCGCCCCTACCATTTAGCCTGTTTTGCGTGTTCACGTCTGGGGTAGGGTGTCCCGATTTCTGTTATGATAGAGGAGTAGGGCGAAGTATTAGGGCTGCATGGCCCTCCAAACAGAGCGTTAACGGCAAGATGGCTGCAGAAGAAACCAAAGAAAGAAAAAAAAAATTGATAACCACTGTATTATCTCAATTTAACGTTGTTTCAATGTATTATGGTCATTTTCTTTATAACAAGTGTAAAAAAAAAAATCACTAGTAGTTTGCTGATGTCTCGGTAGCTAGTTAGCTAAATTTCCTGTTCCACCTTAAATGTGGAAGTTACATTCTGGCACCTCAGGCGTCACAACTAATGCACCATTTAAGGTGGAACTGGAAAATTCGAACAAGAAGCTGGTGAATATCTGACTTCAGCTTCATATCACTGAAGAATTAGGGGTGGGTGATAATAAATAATTGCCCCCCTCTTTGAAGATCATATGATTCCCTAAATGTAACTAAAGCCCAGCAGTGAGGAGCTGAACTTTACCCTCCTCTGCTGTCACTGCAGACTGGCAGGGTCGCCTACAGAGCAGCGCTAGTAGCTGTTAATGAAGTAATGCTCTTTATTTGAGGGTCCCATTTCATAGGGAAGATTTCAACCACTACACCTCGTAACTCAGTTCTAAGGGGCAAGGAGACACTCGAAAACAAGGGGTGGGGGTAAAAATAAGAAACAGGATTGGGTCCAATATTAACGATTCCGATATCTTCTTGCATCCCAAGTAGCGG
>NW_023494785.1:40873904-41138904 GCF_904425465.1 Colossoma macropomum
CATAAACTCAATTATGCTCATGCCTTAAACTCAGCTTCGCTCCACACATGAGACTTTTCCCCATTTTCTTGGTTTACTTGCGTATTTTTGTCTTTGATGCTCTCGGTTTTCATTGGCTGTTGCAGGAATCCGTTCAGATTGAGTCGTTCATCAGTTTACAGTAGATTTCGCTCAGAGTCGGGTCGAAAAAATCAAACAGGTCTGATAAAGTCCGACTGGTCTCGATCAGGAGGCCTAAAATCTGAGTCTGCGCCCCTCACACGCGACTCGACTCTCTCCAACTATCGACTCTGACTGACCCAAAAATATGCAGACTAGAGCCGACCAGCTCAGACTGAGAATCGGGCCTCAAATTAGGGTAAATGTCATGTAGTGTAACCGTGGCTACACTGTGCTGCACTAAATCCAATAGTAATTATTAGGACTTTCCCGAATACGATTTTTTGGTCTCCAACAGTGAATATTTGCACCTTCGCTCCACGGACAGAGGGGGCACTGAGGAAGTCGTTCAGAAAATCTATGTCCAGTGCCTGGGTTGAAAGCACAGCCGCAGCTTCATCCGCTGTAAAATCCGAATCTCCAGGCTAGCAGCTTCGCTCCGTCTACCAGGCCCGCTAGCCTCTCTTAGCGGCGGGCTAGGAGATTATAGCACAGTGCATGCACAGCTTAACCAGTGCCTCATGGAGGTGGTCTACCTTGAGGTATGAAGGGCATACACTGCAGCTCTAGCAAGGGTCCAGTATGGTGAGGACTGTTTTCAGCCACGCTGGGAAAACATGCTGTCTAGCACTGCGTTTGCTTGATGTTCACTGCTGTGAGTGAGCAGCATATCAGGCGTCCGAGCTCAAATAGTGTATATTTCCACATTTTAACAGCGCAGTTAAAAAGTATAAACATAGGACAAGAATATAGCAAAATTTGCTGGGGTGTCGCCACACGGCGCTGTGAGTAATTCAGCTTTTTAAAAAATAGAAAAGTTTATGTTGGGCTGCTTTAGGTTCATTCATACAAGGACTTTTATTCTGAAGAGCCTGAATGCGGGTGGAGTGGTGGGTTTTCCAGAGTAGAGCAGAGGACTGTGTTTTCAGCTACTAGCACTGTTTCTTCTCACCATGTTTGCTGCTGTTTTCAGCAAATTAAAAGTAAAGCTGAATGGACTGTAACCTCGAGCCGTTTAAGTTTCCCCAGAACGTTACAGTATTTCGCCGTCACTTTTATCGATAGCCTACATTTACCCCCCCCAAAAAAAAAACAAAAAGAAAAAAATATCCAAATCCAAGAATTAAAAACCAAATACCTCCCCAAGAAACGAATATCTGAATAGTCAGATATTCAGCCCTGCTGATTATACCCGCTTTGTAATCAAACATGCAGGTAGGAAGTGTTTTTAAGCACGGACGATATCCACGATATGCTCAGGCCGTGCTTTTCCAGCTTTCTCCCACTCTCCCATGACGGATTTGTGAAATGTTCCACAGTTTGGTGAGTGTTTGTCACCATAAAGGATAGTTTAAAACAGCAATTCACCACTCAGGAGCGAAAATCAGCCCTCAAACTTGAAAGAAATATTGATTTGACGTTTATCGCTATGTGTATCGATATCGAATTTTGTTTATCGTGATGACATTTTTGCCCATATCGCCCAGCTCTAACTACAAGTATCTCTGTAAAATGGTAAAAGGTGCTACAGCAGGTGGAGCAGCTCATACAGTGAAGCCAGACACTGCAGAGTTAATATATATCCTGCTGTACCTACTACAGCTAAATAATTGTTTACACCACTCAGGCTGCTTTTATTCCAGCTGAGCTGAGTGTGTGCACAGAGCCTGGGTGTAAATGTGTGTGTGTACGAGAACGTCCCTATGGAGCAAAACCTTTTAAACATCGATTATGCCCCACGTCTCTTTTTAACCCTACACACACACACACACACACACACACACACACACACACACACACACACACACACACACTCCCATTTCTGTGCACCCATCATCTCATGGTCTGTCACCAATCCCTGCTGAAATGCCCCAGTGGCATCTCATCTTCCATTACTTTCTCTCTCTCTCTGTTCTCCTGCCGTCTCTCCATCTCTCTCTTGTATCGTAGCTTAGTTAGAGGTAGAGATGGCACAATACCACCTTTTCTTATACCGATATTGAAACCTTGAACATCGTTTGTACCGGTCAGTTATTTTTTCTTTAAAGAATACTGATCTTCAGCTGTTTTTAATTGAAGCACTGTAGTATCTAGAAGTAGGCTGACAGCCTTGTAGCACCCCGTAGGAAGAAATACACAGCTAACAGCGTCACATCATGCAGTGTCAGCGTGTCGGTTTCAGGACAGATTTGTTACAGGATTGGATCACGTTCATTCAGCGTTTTCCGCTGGTATCGGCCCGATACCTGGTAACGGATTGGTGGCGTCTCTATTTTTAGGTTACGCCTTTAGGTTACGCCTCCTATCTGGCCCGCAAAAGTGTTTTCATTTTCGATTAATATTAGCCCGTTTCACAATGCGCTGCACTGCGGACCCCAGCCTGCACTGCGATGTAACGTGAACGAATGACTCTCCTTCCCCAACAACAGTCTATGGGACAGTGGTTCTACCTCAGTTCTACACAGTTCTATGCAAGTCCACACCAGTCCTGTCACCAAATACACTAGCTGCATTTCAGCTGCAGTTCAGCGAGTATAAACACTTAACGTCAGCTCAGCAGCTCAAGTCTTGAATTGAGGACTTGCAGCAAAGAAAGGTTGCCAAGTGTCTAATTCAAGCAAATAGGTAGGTTTCAAAGACTGAGCTCCTGGGGACATTTAAATTTTGAATATTTCAAGTATTCATTCAAAGTCTACTACAAGTGCCTGTATTTTACTGCGGAAGTTCTTGCGTTACTGTGAATAAACAATGGCCAGTTGGGGTTATAGCACAACATTTATTAAAAAAAAATTTTTTGTTTTTTTTTTGGCTGCGGATTTGATGAGATTTTTAATATGGCCCTTTTACTGGTTGAGTTTGACACCGCTGGCCTAGAGGTTGCATGACAGATTTTTAAAGTTGACAGTTATTTAATGAATCTCGAGTCGACGTTGGCTGATCGCTGATGGCATCATGAATAAAACCACAGGAGAAGGCAATGCTTATCAACACGTGACTCTAAAAATCTGTGACAAAGCCAAACTCCACAGGTCAGTAGTGCGTTCCAAAGAGCCCTGCATCGTAGCCCTTCGCCTTCAGGAAAACGGAGATACAGACCGGTATCTTACAAATAGGTATCCTACTTAGGCGCACCCTAGCCGACATGCTTGCCCGCGACGGAGGTCCGGAGAGCCAGAGGATTTCAAAGTGCCAAAACTTGACTCAACGACTTCAAACTTTACAGGATTATAGGGCTGTTCGTTCGAAATCGGACCTTTGACGCACCGTAGATTGGCGGAGAAATGTTAGTAAGAAGTCAAACTCCACAATTCAGTAGACGTGCCCTTTCAAACGAGCCCTGGATCGCATTGCTAGGCTTCCGGAGTTACAGACCCCAAAATCACCAGCCTTCTTCTGATTGCCTGGTTTGAACCAGAAACCCAACGTGGACTATGCGTGCACAGCAAAGGTGGTCATTTCCGATGTCGTTTTATGACGTTCCTGGAAATGCGTTGTCCAGGTCAGGTTGGTTGACATCCAAATTGGCTTTTGGGTCAAATTGGGTAGCGGCTCGCCTCACCTGTTGTCTTCTCTGAAGCATCCATATTACTGTCATAATCTGCTTTTGCACTGCATGGTACCGGCTCGGCTCGACTTGCCTTTTTTGGTGTTATCTGATTATTCAAATGGTCATGTAAACAGCATGCTCTGATTTCTTAGATCAGAGTAAGGTCTAGAAATCTGACTAAAGAGAGCTGGATTTTAGCTCTGTAGTCAGATTTCTCAGTGCATGTGAACTCTTACTCTGATTTCTTTCGGATTTCTCAATCTGCGCATGTGTGAAAACAGACGGCGGTCCTGGAAACAAGCGACCAGCGTTGACGCAGCAGAACACTTTTGGAGCGACTCTGAACTGAATACCTGTCGAAATGAGGGATTTAAATATTCTTCATCTTCTAGATGAGTTATGTTCATATTTTCAGGTAAAGCGGCGCAGTGTTTTAAAAAAAAAAAGCCGCGGTATGAGGTTTTTCATTACGTTTTACATCACGTCTTCTTCTGTGAGTTTATTGGCTGGTTGCAAAGCAGAAATCTGATTACCGTCTGACTCATGTAGACCTGGAGTTTCCCCATTAACTGATTACTCAAGTGCATATGAATGCGTTGATCGGATTACTGACAAAACCAGATTTCCTGCAGTTATTGGGTTATGAAGTCCATGTAAACACACTCACTAATAATATGCATGCGAAATGTAGCATATCAGTCGTCTGGGTTTCGGAACAAGCGTGCTTATTGGCTCATGGATGCTAAGACTGACTACTTGGGCATCGAATGACACAGAATTGATCCGTAATCAGTAGTACTGAAGTAATACGGACGCTTCCAGAACTGTATTGAATTTCGATACCCAGCTGTTCTCCTGATCGTCTGACCTTTTCGATTATAAAAGCGAACAAATCTTCCAGCCCCTCCCCGTTTTCAGAGGGAAGTGTAGGTGGTAGTGAATAATAGATAACTGATTGGAGAAGAGGGCGACTGTATTTATAGGAAAGTATAGGCATTAAATGTTAATGATGCTTGGCCGCTGTTGGGGCTTTACTAGAAAGCGTCTAGTCCTCCAAACACCGATTAGACCGGACCTGCTTCGCTCTTTGCTCTGAGCTGTTTTCGTTCATCTTGTGCGCCTGAGATTTGACCTTTTCCTCTCGTTTGCGCCACTTCCTACGTTCTTTTGTCTGCCCTTTCTCTACTGTTTGCTGGGGTTCGGTAAACTTTCTGAAGTACCATTTTAATGTCCGGTTTAGAGTAGATGTGTGCGATTTTGGACGCAGTGTTTTGGATTACGCAGTTATTTCTCACTCTCTGATCATGTATGGTCAAGATATTTTGGACTAAAAGTGACATCAGGCTTAAAGCTGCTTCTTTGTGTGTGTGTGTGTGTGTGTGTGTGTGTGCTCTCCGGCCAGAGCACTCAGCTCATAATTGTTTTAACCGCGCCATTTTTAGCCGCAGACGTGGTTTGGCCGATTACGCAATGCTCAGGCGCATGCGGGCCAAACTCGAGCGCACAAACACACAACAGGCCGTGCGGCGGCTCAGGACTTGCCTCCATAACAGAGTGATTGTTGTTTAAGGGGATTAAGGCTTCTGACTGAGCCGAGGCCGAGGGGCCTCAAAGGCCCGCAAGGAGCCTCGCCGAGGCTTTAGCTCGAGCGCTACACTAATGGTCCCTGTTACCGTCAACGTTGGCTGACTTGTCTGATCCCTCTGACTTTGCTCTCGAAGATGTTGGTCAGTAGCCCCAGATTTGGGTTGCTGCTTTAAGGCATTTTCATGAGTATTTTTGTTTCTTAGTGATTCTGATACCAATGTTTCATTGTCTTTTTTAGAAAGGTGGAACTCAGAAACATAGTCTGGGAGAAAGTAAAGGAGAAATGTTTCTAAATTCAGTACATTGGAGCATCAGATGCTTTAATTATTCTCATTATTCCTCAGTAGTCCTGCTTTGCAAAGTTTAGCTTGTATGTATTTTTAAGAGTTAACTTAAGAATGATTTGCAGCCATTTTAGGGACATTTTTATCACTTTTATCCACAGTAATCCACTCGATTGAAAAAAAGTTGTGTATATAATGTTGGTATTATTAGCAGTTAAAGCATTTTTCTAAATTTTTCATTAACTCAATCGTTCAGATGTAAACAAAGTCATTCAGAGTGTTTTGATGTGGCGAACATTGTCAAAAAACTTATTGAAACATAGTCTGGGAGAAAGTAAAGGAGAAATGTCTCTAAATTCTCTAAACTCAATACATTGTAGCAACAGATACTTTAATTATTCTGATTATTCCTCAGTAGTCCTGCTTTGCAAAGTTTAGCTTGTATATATTTTTAAGAATTAACTTAAGAATGATTTGCAGCCATTTTATGAACGTTTTAGCCATTTTATTAACTTTTTTATCACTTTTATCCACAGTAAAGTGAGCCGATTGAAAAGATTTGTGTGTATAATGTTGGTGTTATGAGCTGTTAAAGCAGAATTTCAGTAATTTTTCAAAAAAATTCTGTAATTCAATTGTTGAGATGTAAACAAAGTCATTCAGAGTGTTTTGAAATGGCGAACATTTTTCAAAAACTAAAAATGTATATTTTTCAAGAACTAAAAATAATTTGCAGCCGTTTCATGGACATTTTACGCCAAAATGAGTTTTTTTAATCACTTTTGTCCACAATAATAATAAGTCGAGTCGAGTTGTTCATACTATGTTGGTACTGTTAGTGGTTAAAGCAGAATTTCACTCATTTCTCTAAATTTTTCCTCACCTCAGTGGTTGAGATGTAAACAAAGTCATTCAGCGTGTTTTGATGTGAAATACTACATTGTCAAAAAACTTACAGACTCGACTTACCAGGGCTCGCAGTGTTTACAGTGCAAATAAAGATGTTTTATTTAATATCCAAACCCACCAGTGAACCTACACGTCTCCTGAGTTTTATATGTGATGCTGATGATGGTAAAATAGTGGTTAATCTTAAAAAAAAAAAAAAAAAGTTTTCTCTGGGCACTAACTTGCCTCACAATGCCCTGCACAAACCTCTCCCATGTTAACTTTGAAAAAATATGTTTAAGGCAAAAAACTCACCTCAGAATGAATTTTTAAAACATTTTTTCCAGCACTGGACATCATCATCATCACTTTTATTTATAGAGCGCCTTTCCCATGCTTTACAGCCAAAGAACATGAGCACATTGAACAATTAACAACAACAGGACAATCCAGGTAAACATTCAAGTAAACACGGAACAACGATAACATCCGGCCTCACATCAAACGACCTTTCAAGCGATTTCACTGTCACAGACAAATTTCCAACGTCGGAATAAAATCATGAGAGTCTTGGGAGAGTCGCGTCGCTCTTGCGTCATCTCGGTCAGGATGGCGGTCTTTTTCTCGTCTTGACGCTACAACAAAATCAGCCATGTTTAATATTATTGTAAGTTTTAAGTCTTGGCTCATGCAAACAATGACGTGGAGAGGGGAGAGAGAGAGAGAGAGAGCGAGAGAGAGAGAGAATGCATGTGTGAGAGCCTGAAATCTCCGTAAAAACGGTCAATCTACTCCACTTTAAAACAAAAATCATATTAACTTAAAATGTAAACTGGCTGTTTTAATAGTTCAGGTTCACTAAACCTGTTTTTAAACAGGTTCTTTTCTAAACAGGTTCACTAAACCGCTGGTTTCTTATTTTGTTTGTTTGTTTTTATGGCTCCTAACACCCAATCAGCAATGCTGAATCGCTGCATGTTTCACTGATGTGTAAATCTATATGTTCAATAAAATAAAAAAGTAGCTGCACATTTTACAGGTTAATTAAAAGATTCTGGGTGATGATCTGTCAGAGTACACAGCTCTACAGTGAACTGGGCTGAGCCCCAGATCTTTACACGCTCGCCCAACGTATCGTCCCATCTGCACCACTACAGAGCGGAAGGGAAAGCGTTTATCTGCTTGTGAATTTCCACCAGGTGCATGATGGGGAATAATCTCAGAAATCTAGCTGCAGTCTTGCAAATAGTGACACTGCAAGATTCCTGGTCTTTGCAAAATCATAGTCTGTGACTAAAAACTCTGATACTGTCTGTAGATGTGAGAGGTCAGACTTTAGTCTTACAGAAGTCTTCTAGTGTATGGTTAACATAAGTCTTTAACAGAGATCAAATGGAAGACAGACAGGTGGCGTATATATATATATATATATCGCCCCCAGTTGACGTGGGGGGCACGGTGGCGCAGTGGGTAGCACTGTCGCCTCACAGCAAGAAGGGCCTGGGTTCGATTCCCTGGCCGGGGAGTTCTGCCTGTTCTCCCCGTGTCTGCGTGGGTTTCCTCCGGGTACTCCGGTTTCCTCCCACAGTCCAAAAACATGCAGTCAGGCTGATTGGACGCGCTAAACTGCCCCTAGGTGTGAGTGTGAATGGGTATGTCTGTCTGTCTGCCCTGCGATGGACTGGCGACCTGTCCAGGGTGTATCCTGCCTCCCGCCCAATGACAGCTGGGATAGGCTCCAGCACCCCACCGCGACCCAGAAGGATAAGCGGTTTAGATGATGTATGTATGTATGTATGTATGTATGTCCGCCCCTGGGCTGGCAACCTGTCCAGGGTGTATCCTGCCTTCCACCCAGCGACCGCTGGAATGAGCCCCAGCTCCCCCGTGACCCAGAAGAATAAGCGGCTTAGAAAGTGTGTGTGTGTGTAATCGTAAACAGTCTATATAATAACTTTCTGTGTAGATTTTAAACGTCTAGTTTCTATCACCACCACTGTTTACAGTTAATTCATGCAGATTTTTTAATCATTTGTCTTGAATTCTAAATGTTGTCTTACCTGTTACCACACGTCTCGTTTAGACACTGAAAAAGTGCCTCGCTGGCTGGGTAGATTAGAGTGTAACGCCATCACTAGTATGTAGACCTGATTCTTAAACAGAACTGTGCTCCATTTATTTTTAGTGTGTATGAATCGCTGAAAACAGATGTCTAACAGATGTAGACAGACTTATGTAGGCCTACCCCATTTATGGACGGACAGGCAACTTCCCTTTGCCAGATTGGTCAGCGCTAAGTGACTCCTGCATGTGATTTGCATTACTTTTTTCCCCCCCGCTGGTCAGGTTCCCATGCCTGGTCAGGTTCCCATGCCTGGTCAGGTTCCCATGCCTGGTCAGGTTCCCATGCCAGACCCCTGCATATTTATTTGCTGCTCCCTATTGAATGTGAACAGGAGCTAAATTTGAATAGCCGTTTTTGCTTCAGTGTACATTAATACTCTAATAATAGATCTCAACAACACACACTGACAATGTGAATTGTTTAATTAATGGAACTTGGATAGGGCTAACAGGTGGGCAGTGCCAAGACTGTGGCAGGTTCCACATCCGCAGAGCGCTTGTTCAGTTCAGCACATTTCCTGTGGCCTTAACCCGCTAAAAGGCCAGAGGACCAGTTTGCTAGACTAAAATTAAGCCTACCTCTAGACTAAATAGCATTCGTAAAGATAGAACACAATTGAAAGGCAGTTTATTCCAAGACTAGGCTTAATCCATGTCCATAACTCAGCGCTGTGGGTCTAGTCTTCCCTTCCTCACTCACGCATGACTATATAGTTACATATTAGTAGTACCTACTGAATAATTCATTGTAGTTGCTGGATAAAAGGTTAAACTTTACGATTTATGATTGAACACTACATCTGAAGTTAACTACGTAGTCTAGTCACAGATATTAGTTCAAAAGTAGTGACCCAGTAATTCACAGTGGTTATGAGGGGTGTAACGATGCACGTATTTTCAGGTTTAGCACGGTTTTCAATTCTGAGGTCACACAGATTTATTTGGCCCAGTTCAGCTGAAGTTATGTACAGTAGAAAAATAGAAAGACTGCTTTAAAAGTAATTTTTCTATACTGTGTTGAAATGATTACATCCTTTGTAGTTACTGAGTAATTCATAGTGGTCGCTGAGTAATAGGCTGAGTTTAAGATTAATAACTGAATAATAATCTGGCGTTTAAGGAGTTAATTACCTCACTATATTAGTTTCACAGTAGATAGTTAATAAGCCATAGTAGACACTGAATAATTAATAGTAGCTGCTGAATAATGTTTACTAGATTCTGAATAAATAATTGCAGTATCTAAATAAGTCGTAGTAGCGACAGAATGATTTGTAGTCGATACCGAATACCTCATATCATGGATATCTTAGGTACTTATAGAGCATCATATCGCAATATTATGTTTTTGCCATATCACCCACCTCAACAATGAGTTATTCAGTAGCTGCATTATTCAGTAACTACTCATTGTAGAGGTGGGCGATATGGCAAAAATATAATATTGCGATATGATGCTCTACGAGTATTAAAGATATCCATGATATGATCAGAAAAGAATACTGTATTGTGATCTAATTTATCACAATAACTATATATATTGTCATATTGCCAGCCCTAACTTATAGTAGTGACAGAATAATTCATAGTAGATACTGAATAATGCATAGTAGAGACTAAGTAATTCATACTAGCTACTCAATAATTAATAGTAAATACTGAATAATCATAGTAGAGACTAAGTAATTCATACTAGCTACTCAATAATTAATAGTAAATACTGAATAATCATAGTAGAGACTAAGTAATTCATACTAGCTACTCAATAATTAATAGTAAATACTGAATAATGCATAGTAGATCCTGAATAATTCAGAATAGATACTGTTTAATTCATAGTAGATACTGAATAATGTGAAGTGGAGACTAAGTAATTCATATTCAATACTGAATAATATAATGCATACTAGATACTGAATAATACATACTAGATACTGAATAATTCATA
Organism: Colossoma macropomum; assembly: GCF_904425465.1. NCBI lineage: Eukaryota > Metazoa > Chordata > Actinopteri > Characiformes > Serrasalmidae > Colossoma > Colossoma macropomum. Next base: position 40,884,442 of record NW_023494785.1, read on the forward strand.
GTAGATACTGAATAATGAGTAGTGGAGACTAAGTAATTCGTACTAAATACTGAATAATACATACTAGATACTGAATAATGCGTAGTGGAGACTAAGTAATTCATACTAGATACTGAATAATGCGTAGTGGAGACCGAGTAATTCATACTAGCTACTCAATAATTAATAGTAAATACTGAATAATGCATAGTAGATCCTGAATAATTCAGAATAGATACTGTTTAATTCATAGTAGATGCTGAATAATGCGAAGTGGAGACTAAGTAATTCATACTCAATACTGAATAATACATACTAGATACTGAATAATTCATAGTAGGTGCTGGATAATAAGCCTTGCGATTAATAAGTGAATAGTAAGCCTGGAGGTAAAGTGGTCAACGTGAATGCCTCTGTGTGTGTGAGTGCGTGTGTGTGTGTGTGTGTGTGTGTGTGTGTGAGTGCGTGTGTGTGTGTGTGTGTGTGCAGTGTGAGTGATGGGAACAGTGTGAGCTGAGGGAGCTCGCTGGGTTGGCAGCGTGTACTTTAGCTCCTCAGTAGAGCCCAGACTGTAAGCAGTGTTTTTATAAATGACTGTGCTGAGCTCATGAGCACCGTGCGGGCCGCTGTCTGCACAGTGCTGACGTAGCCTGATACCAGTGTGTGTGTCCAGAGGTTGTTGTGGACACTGTTGTCTTTTTCTCAGCTGATGGAACTTTGTCTTCCATTCCCTTATCAGTTAATGTGTGTGTGTGTGTGTGTGTGTGTGTGTGTGTGTGTGTGTGTGTGTGTGTGTGTGTGTGTGTTTGTTTTAAGGCTGCACAATATATTGCTTGTTAAGCGTTATGAGTGCAGATATCACTGAAGGCTATTATGCAAATGAGCCATCTAAACAGTCACCTTGTTGTTTAGTGTGCGCTGTGACACACTTACAAATCTGGTTTCTGTGGGTGTTTAGATAAAACGAGGTATTTATACAGTCCAACCAACGAGTAACGAAGGCGCGAGTCCACTTTCCTTTGCCGGTACTGATATTGAAAGCTATCGGCCAATAATAATATTGATCTGATATATTTTTTTATTTCATATAAAATGACCTGTTCTTAATTAAAGCACTTCACCCAAGATGAGCATCTAAATCTAGGCTATCATGATGAAACTGCTCGTTATTTTTAACAGTTCATTATCCAGCATTTACTTCTGATATCAGCCCAGTGCTGATACTGATATTGATGTGCCGTTCATAAGGCAGGCCGATCTTTACCCATGTCACAGTATTGATTTTAATGTATTGAAGGTGTACTCCAATCACAACATGCAGTTATATAATCACAATACCTACATCTATTTGGTTCATATTGTGCAACCATTCTCAAGGCCCAATCCCATTTCACCCCTCGCCCCTACCACTTAGCCCTACCCCTCCGTTTTGCGTGTTCACGTCTAGGGGTAGGGTGTCCTGATTCTTGTTGAGATAGAGGGGTGGGGTGAAGTGTTTGGGCTACATGGCCCTCCAAACGGAGGTTTTTCAGAGACTCCAAACAGCGTGATATGAGAAAAAAAGAAAAACCAGCAACATGGCTGAACAAGAGACCAAAGAAACCCACAAATGTGAGAATTTTCTGTGTGAAAAATTACAATAACCACTGTTTAATCTTAGTTATTATAGTGTATTATGGTCCTTTTCTTCATAACAAGCATAAAAAATCACTAATAGTTTGCTGAGGTCTCAGTAGCTGGCTAGATAAATTTCCTGTTCCACCTTAGAAGGAGCATCAGTTACATTCTGGCACCTCAGGCATCAGAACTGCTGCACCATTTAAGGTGGAATGGGAAAATCTAAACAAGAATCTGGTGAATATCTGACTTCAGCTTCATATCACTGAAGAATTAGGGGTGGGCGATAATAAATAACTGCCCCCCTCTTTGAAGGCATATGATTCCCTAAATGTAACTAAAGCCCAGCAGTGAGGAGCTGAACTTTACCCTCCTCTGCTGTCACTGCAGACTGGCAGGGTCGCCTACAGAGCAGCGCTAGTAGCTGTTAATGAAGTAATGTTCTTTTTATTCAAGGGTCCCATTTAATAGGGGAAGATTTCAACCACTACACCTCGTAATTCAGTTCCAAGGGGCAACATGACACCCAAAAACAAGGGGTGGGGGTAGAAATAAGGAATGGGATTGGGCCTAAGTGTGCATGATTAAGTGTTGACGTTCAGGGTGTGTATCCGTCTGTGTGAAGCCTGCGGATGTCTGGGTGTCTGAATACATGGCCGGTGCTTGTGTGTTGGTTTACATCTCTGCTCGGTGGACTGTGCTCTCTGGTGTGTGTGTGTGTGTGTGTGTGTGTGTGTGTGTGTGTGCAGCAGCGTCCCCTCTTCACCCTGTTACGTAATGATGTTCACCAGCAGCAAGCGAGGGTAGAAAGTTCACTCAGATCAAGCCAGCCTTTCTCTCTCTCTCTCTCTCTCTCTCTCTCTGTCTCTCTCTGTCTCTCTCTCTCTGTGTTTTTCATATCACAGGTTAATGGTGTGCTGGTTAGTAGGTTATCAGACACCTCTGCCTTAATAAGGCATTTAGCTGTGAATGACTGCCGGCCCTTGGCGAGAGGAGAACAGCAGGCAGCTCAAATGACTGCATACATGATTGAGATGGCAGCAAACTCACATGCGCGCGCTGTCAAAGCGACGGTTCGGCCTAAAATCTAATTTGCGCAATTTTCCTTTTATCCCAGATGTAGCTGATCGGCTGTGGCCAGCCAGGTATTTTTAGGCCCGATATGGTTTTGATTCGATTGAATTTTCAGAAACAATGCTCTAAAGCATCCCAACCCAATAAACAGCCCAGTGGGTGTGAGCATCGGTACAAGAAAATACAGTTTCATGTTTCAGTACGCTGTAAGTCATTCATTTTTTCTTTTCAGTTCCTTTCAGTTTCATTCAGTTTCTCAGGACAGTGTTGAAATACACCTCACAGCCACGTTTGACGCCTGAAATTTGCTTGTTTAGTTTTGCGCTGGAAATTAAAGTTCAGGTCTGTTTGTTTGTTTGTTTATGCCAAAAAGACCAGAATGTCCAAAAATCTGAAAATATCAGATTTTTCGGACTAATATTTCATTTTAAATTGCGGTTTAAACTGCGATTATTTTCTATTAATTAAGGTTCAGACTTGTCGTCTAAAAGACCTGAATGTCCACTTCTTTTCTGTCACAGTATTGATTTTGATGTATTGAATGTCTAATCCAATCACAGTATACAGCTATATAATCTCTAGAGCTGAACGATTTGGGGAAAAGATCTAATTGCGATTTTTCTGATGATTTAAATTTTGATTATTTTCTATAAATTAAAATTCAGACCTGTTTTATATAGAGAAGATCAGAATATCCACTTTGTTCTGTCCTAAGGCTTGACCCCTGACCCCATACTACCAGTTAGTTGTGTTTGTGAGGTCACAACACATGGAGGTTTGGTTGGATCTGATTGGTAGTTCACAAGCTGTTATTAGATTACAGTCCCCTCATAGAAGTTGAAACTCTCTGATAATGTAGTTTGAAAAAAGTTCTATATAGCGCCAAAAAGGGTTCTCCTACTGTTACCATGTCAAGCTTGTTACAGTAGAAGAACCAATTTGGTGCTATATAGGATCACCTACAGCACGTTCTCCATTAATCTGAAGAACCCTTCATCCGATGATGAACCCTGATCAGATTGATGGAAAATGTTATGTGCTATAGGTGGTTCTATAAGGAACCTTTTCAGATACCTTCTATGTAGCACCCTAAAGGGTTCGTCTGTTGTAGCAAGCTTGACATCGTAACAGTAGCAGAACGCTTTCCAAAAAGGTTCCATATAGAACCATCTGCAGCACATACTTCATCAATCTGAAGTACCATTTCACCATGCAAAGAACCCTTTAATCATGCAAAGGGTTCTTTGAGTGTTCATGGTTTTATATAGAAACGTTCCTTTACTAAAGAACCCTTAAAGAACCATCATTTTTAAGAGTGTAGATCACTGACCAGCTTCAAGGTTCAGAATAAAGAGAGCAAAATTAGCCCGTTTAACTGGATTTAATGCAGAATATGAAATAAAAATCACTGTATTCACAGGTTTTGATAGTATTTTTAAAAATGCAGCATGACTGGTTCTTTTTTCTCAGTTCTAGCTGATCAGATGTCTGAAAAAATGAATATCGTGTATCGTCTTGATACTATCGCAGTATTATATTTTTGCCATATCGCCCACCTCTACCTTCACCGCAACACTAGAGATGCAGACGTCAGACACCAAACAGGTCTTGGCTGATCTGAATGCCTGTGAGGTTGAGAGGATTGTGGATCTGATTGTCGGCTGAACTGATGCTTTAATGTGTTTATAGTGTTTAGGTGTGGAGTTTCCTGCTCTGGGGGGCTCACAGAGGTCTTTCAGTTGTGGATTTGCAGGATCACATGTGGTTGTGTGTGTGTGTGTGTGTGTGTATCAGTGTGTGTGTGTGTGTGTGTGTCTGTGTGTGTGTGTGTATCAGTGTGTCTGTGTGTGTGTGTGTGTGTGTCTGTGTGTGTGTGTGGTTGTGTGTGTGTGTGTGTGTATCAGTGTGTGTGTGTGTGTGTGTGTGTCTGTGTGTCTGTGTGTCTGTGTGTGTGTGTGTGTGGTGTGTGTGTGTGTGTGTGTGTGTGTGTGTGTGTGTGTGTGTCTGTGTCTGTGTGTGTGTGTGTGTGTGTGTCTGTGTGTGTGTCTGTGTGTGTGTGTGTGTGTGTGTGTGTGTGTGTGGTGTGGTGCTAACTGTAGCCGCGCTGATTGTACGAGTCATCAGTGCTGATGCTGATGCAGTCTGTTTTGATGCTGTGCGTCCGAGCGCTGATGCTGGTTGCCATGGTGTGGCCGCTGCGCCGCTGCTGTGTGTGCGGTGAGTTAGCGAGTGCGGTTACATCATCAGTGTCTTGCGTAATGCAGTAGGCTTTATTTGCTCCAGCTGAGGAGGGTAATCTCTCCCTGGAGGAGAGAGAGAGAGAGAGAGAGAGAGAGAGAGAGAGAGAGAGAGAGAGACAAGGGGGGAGAGGAGAAGAAGAAGTGAGTGATAGGGAGAGGGAGGGGAAAGAGAGAAAAAGATTGAAGGGGAAGAAGAGAGAGAGAAAAAGAAAGACAAGAGGGAGGTGAGGAGAAGAAGAAGTGAGTGATGGGAGAGAAAGAGAGAAAAAGATTGAAGGGGAGAAGAGAGAGAGAAAACAGAGAGAGAGAAAAGGACACGGGAGGAAAGAGAGGAGAGCGATAACTGAGTGGTGGGAGAGAAAGAGTAATGGAGAGAGGAGAGAAAGAAAAAAGCAAGACAGAAAAGAGAGAGAAAGATTGAAGGTTGAAAGAGAGGGAGAAAGGAAAGAACAAGTGTGAGATGAAAGGAAGAAAGAAAGAGAGAAACTTAGAGGAAGAGAAGGGATAGAGAAGAAAAACAAGAAAGAGAGAGAGTGAGGGGAAGAAAAGAGAGATATGAAAGAGAGAGAAATGGAGAAAAGAGAGAAAACAGAATGAAAAGTGGAGAGAAAGAGAAATGCCAGATAGAGAGAAAGGAGAGCAAGAAAGATTGAAGTGGAGAGAGGGGAGAAAGAAAAGAGATGAAAGAGAGAAACTTAGAGAACGAGAAGGGACAGAGAGGAAAACAGAGAAAAGGAAGAGAGTGCTAGAACAGAGAAATATGAAAGAGATGAGAGGAATGGAGAAAAGAAAGAGAAAGCAGAAAGAAGAGTGGAGAGAAAAAGAGGGAGAGAGGGAAGGCCGAGGCAGAGAGAGAGAGAGAGATTAGAGAGAGAAAGAGAAAGCGATAGAGAGGATGAAAAACTGGGAAAAGAGAGAGAAAACAGTGAAAGAGGAGTGGAGAGAAAAACAGGAGGAGAAAGAAAAGAGAGAGAAGGATGAGTCAGGGAGAGAGAATAGAATAAGAGAGATTGAAACTCAGAGAAAGAAATTGGTAGAGAGGTAAAAACAAAAGAACGAGAGTGAGAATAACGAGAGAGACGGAGGATGGAGAGAAAGCAGGGGGAGAGAGATGCGAGAGAGAGTGGAGAGCGAAAGAGAAAGAGGAGAAGGAGAGAGAGAAAAGAGATTAGAGAGAGATAACCTCAGAGAAAGAGAAATAGGTAGTGAGAAAAAAAGAGAGAGTGAAAATAAAGAGAAAGAGGGGATGGAGAGAAAGCAGAGGGAGAGAGAGATGTGAAAGAGAAAGGAGAAAGAGAGAGAAGGAGAGGAAAGAGAGAGGGGGGTGGGCTGAGGTGGCTGACATGAGGCCAAGATGGACAGAATGCTTGAAGGAGAGGAAAACTCCTCCAAGCTTTCTGCCTGGTTAACTCGATCCTTTCTCCTATTAATTAGTCTGTTGTGGGGGTCCGGGGGGGTGGGGTGGGTGGGGGGGGTGGGTGTGGGGGGGCAGTAGCATTTGTTGCACACGCACTCGTTCAACAGGGGATAAAAGTGATTATGTGGACTGTCTGGAGTTCCACTGAACTGATACACTGCAATCAGGCGAAAACACACACACACACACACACACACACACACACACTCACACACACACACACACACACACACACACGCTCACACACACACACACATACACAGACACACACACACACACGCTCACACACACACACACAGACACACACACAGACACGCTCACACACACACAGACACACACACATACACAGACACACACACACACGCTCACACACAGACATACACACACACAGACACACACACACACACACGCTCACACACAGACATACACACACACAGACACACACACACACACGCTCACACACAGACATACACACACACAGACACACACACACACACGAGGATGTGTGCTGTAATCCAGGCCCCCTATGGTGTGAGTGAGGTGAGTGTTATGTAATGAAGATCAGCAGGACTTAATCAGCTTTAGCAGACACATTTAACCAGCTCACACAGAGAGACAGAGAGAGAGAGACAGACAGAGAGACAGACAGAGAGAGAGAGACAGACAGACAGACAGAGAGACAGACAGAGAGAGAGAGACAGAGAGACAAAGAGAGAGAAAGAGACAAAGACAGAGAGAGAGAGAGAAAGAGAGAGAGACAGACAGACAGAGAGAGAGACAAAGAGAGTGACAGAGAGAGAGACAAAGGGAGAGAGAGAAAGAGAGAGAGAGAAAAAGACAGAGAGAGAGAGAAAGAAAGAGAGTGAGAGAGAGAGAGAGACAGAGACAAAGAGAGAGAGAGAGAGAGAGAAAGAGTGTCTCAGTCACCTGCTCTTCCTTAACCATCGCCACTGTAATCAACAGTCAGCTTAGCCTGCCTGTCTCACCTGAGGCCCCTGACTACACACACAGGCCAAGTGCCGAGGGCGCAGCAGACGTAGGGACGCAGGGAACAACCCCTCACCGGCGAACGATCCTGTCTCCTGCCCTTAATTGATCAGATATGTCTGATAAAAACCTGGCGCTCGTTCACCAGCATCACCCTGAGTTTCTTCTCAGCTTTGTTCTCGAGAAAGGCCCAGAGAAGAAGTCTGCGTCAGAGTCACGACGTGTTCTTAAACCGCGGAACTGCTCACTCCTCACTGATCAACAATCCCAGAGAAAACACTGGTGAATGTCAGGAACTGCATAAGTGGGTTTTGAGAGGTTTCTTCTTAAGAACGGCTGGAGAACGAGGCCTGTTGTTCTCAAGATCAATATTTAAGCAATAGAACATGAGAGGGAGTGTGTTCTCGCGAAATAACATCACGGCTGTGATTTGGTCGCCGTAGATCATCACAGCCGGGGTGTTATTCGCGATAACACACTCCTCGAGTGCTCTACTGCAGTAATAAATTAATAAACTGGCCCGTGAACGCGGCATTTAATGTGTTTTAATGTTCACAGTTCCTTCAGCCGATTTATAGTTCCTTAACGAGCAGCTCGTTGCTACGTCAGAGTAACGAACTCCGCCCACTCGCTGCTCAGTCTGCTGTAAGCCTCGCCTTCTGAAGTACAGACTGAGCCATAAAACTGCCACAATATCAAGTTCAGCTCAGTTTTGTCAGTTTTTGCCAGATCAGTATTAATGTTGTTTTGTTCCAACCAGTCTGTAAAGCATCTTACAGCCCGTTTAGTTTGGCGAATGGTGTTGGGTTCATTTCTGGCTGATTCCAGGTTGTTTAGCTGTTCTTCTGTCTCAGCTGCCGACTGAAAAGCTGCTCAGTGGTGATGACAGTTTGGGAATTTAGTGTCGTCTCATCTTCAGAGTCGGATCAAATCGGCTGTCGGTCAAATGTGATCCTAAAAGTGTCCATTTTCTGTTTGTGGCAAAGTAAGAAGTACAAACTCATCAAAGTCGTTGCTTAGCAACGGCGCGTCAGTGGAGTGATACGATGTTTGTGAAAAACCCGTGATGTTATGGCGAAATATCAGCGCGGTTAGAACGCATCTCAGCCAATCAGCTCGCCTGGCCGGAACTACCTGTTCTATAATGTTTCTTAAAGTGTTTGTAACTTTTGTGCTGACTGAATCGAGACCCAGTCACAGTGAAGCTCTGCGGGACCGAGTCAGAACAAAGGCATTGCAGGAAGTCAGTAAGAGTGTTGAGAGATTGAAGGTAGGAATATGTTCAGTTTGACTGTGTTCTGGTAAAGTTCTCCTAGTATCACCACATGTTTGTGAGCTGGTTAACCCTCTGGGATCTGAGGGCATTTTCTCGATTTGCTCATATCTTCTTAAATTCTCCTTTAAAGGCTCTTCATACGACACGATACGAATATGTTTCGTGTCAAAATGCTCCGTTATCTTCATCACTCGTTTCCAAAACTGCCGCAGCAACTTCAGCAGCTGTAAACTCTCTGCACGCCATTTCACACGTCTCACACAAACATCTGCAGTTACACGGAATTATGTAGAGTAATACTGTGGGGGGGGGTTGTGTTTGTGATTGATGTGTCACAAAAGGACAAAAAGTGACTCCAAGGCCCAGTCCCATTTCTTATTTTTACCCCTACCCCTTGTTTTCGAGTGTCTCTTTGCCCCTTAGAACTGAGTTACGAGGTGTAGTGGTTGAAATCTCCCTCTATTAAATGAGACCCTCAAATAAAGAGCATTACTTCATTAACAGCTACCAGCGCTGCTTCTGTAGGCGACCCTGCCAGTCTGCAGTGGCAGCAGAGGAGGGTAAAGTTCAGCTCCTCACTGCTGGGCTTTAGTTACATGTAGGGCATCATATGCTTTCAAAGAGGGGGGCAATTATTTATTATCACCCACCCCTCATTCTTCAGTGATATGAAGCTGAAGTCAGATATTCTCCAGCTTCTCGTTCAAATTTTCCTGTTTCACCTTAAATGGTGCAGCAGTTACAATCTGGTGCTTCAGGCGTCAGAACGGCTGGACTATTTAAGGTGGAATGGGATATTTATCTAGCCAGCTACTGAGACATCAGCATAGTACTAGTGATTTGTTATGAAGAAAAGGACCATAATACACTGAAACAACATTAAGCTAAGATAAAACAGTGGTTATCGTAATTACACACAGAAAATTCTCACATTTGTGGGTTTCTTTGGTCTCTTGTTCAGCCATCTTGCCTGTTTGTTCTTTTTTTCTCATATCACTCCGTTTGGAGTGTTTCTGAAAAACGTTTGGAGGGCCATGTAGCCCTAACACTTCGCCCTGCCCCTCTATATCAACAACAATCAGGACACCCTGCCCCTAGACGTGAACGTGCAAAACGGAGGGGTAGGGCTAAGTGGTAGGGGTGAGGGGTGAAATGGGATTGGGCCCAACTCTGTCAGACGGCTGCCGTTGATTGGTCAGAAGTTCGGCCCTGACTGGTCCAGGAGCCGTTTATGGTAGTTAGCTGGCTAAGCAAGATATCCTGACTTGTGAGATGTGTGTGTGTGTGTGTGTGTGTGTGTGTGTGTGGTGACAGGCTGTGTCACTGCATGGGCTCCCAGCTAAGCTCATGTTTACCAGTGGACACACACACACGCTGAGTTCCATCCTTTATGTCTCCCACCACTTTTTCCTATACGCAGACACACACACACACACACACACACACACACACACACACACTGAATCTTGCCCTGGGCGATGGTGGTTGACATCTCTCTCTCTCTCTCTCTCTCTCTCTCTCTCTCTCTCTCTCTCTTTACTCATTGGAATGGTTAACAGATGTAAGCAGTGTTTTTCCCCCTTATCTAAAATTAGAGTGGTGAAAGAATGGCAGGAAGAGAGGGAGCAGGAGCAAAGGAGCGAGAGAGAGAGGGAGAGAGGGGATTGATGGAGGTGAAGGAAGGAGGGGTGAGGAACAGGGTGATGGAGATAAAGGAGGAGTGTGTATTTTTGGATGGTCACACACGTCACACAGACGCAAGTCAGCCTGCCGTACACAAACAGAGACGGAGGTGACAAAAACACGCCGCTTTCAGAGGACGTGTGTGTGTGTGTGTGTGTGTGTGTGTGTGTGTGTGTGTGTGTGTGTTGGGACCCTAATAAGCAAATGAATGCTCATAAAAGTAGGAAGGAAACACATTTTTACTGCACAGTGGTGATAACAACTTGTTTTTTTCCATGCGAAATCATGTCTGTGTGTGTGTGTGTGTGTGTGTGTGTGTGAGTGTGTGTGTGTGTGTGTGTGTGTGTGTGTGTGTGTCACCTGTAGCAGGTCCAGTTTTTTGAAGTAAATGGACACTGGAGAATTAGAGGCAGACTAATAAAGGTCTAGTAAAAGCCTGCCAGGGCTGTGAGGATACACATGTACACATTAATATACAATAAAATACAGTTCAGTGCAGTTTTTATGTGTTTTTAATGTACAGAGCTCTAATTTAATTCTACACTGATTCAGTTGAGATAAAATAAGTTCTCCAATTCAGCTTTATCAGTACACCTCTTTTACTGCCCTGTTGTGGCTCCACAGCAGAATCAGATTTGTAGGTAATAAAATAATCCTCCTTTACAGTAAAATAAAGCTCTGCTGATCGTTCAACACAGTTTAACAATAAATGGTCTTAAACTCTGGAGTTAATGTAGAACTGCTAATTCACCCTTTAACCCTGAAGATCAGTGCAGACTGCTGATCACCATAGCAACACAGACAAGAATCTCACCTAGCTCTAGTAGTTAACGAAAACGGCAGAGAGAAAGATTTAGGACAAACACTGATTATTTGGAGACGAATGGACTTAATTGTGTTTATAATCACTCCAGCTGGTTTCCTGATACGTTTAATCTGCAACGAGAAACTGTCAAACACTAAAAAGTCGCAAAGCTTAAGTCAGTTTCTTGTTCACATTTTCCCGTTCCACCTTAAATGGTGCAGCAGTTACATTCTGGCGCCTCAGGCACCATTTAAAGTGGAACGGAAAAATTCGAACAAGAAGCTGGCGAATGAGAAGCGACTTCAGCCTCATAAAAAGTCAAACGTTGAGAGACGTTTTACAAGAAACTGTTCTAATTTTGAGGAGAAGTTTCCTGCCAGAGATGCGAGAAAAGCGGCTATAGCTGAGCTAAAGCTTAAAGCAGAGCAAAGTAAGTCTCTGTTTTTGTCTGTATTATGTTTTTTAGGCTATACTAGTTAATTAGCACATACTTAGACGTGTATAAATATGTGCTGATGGTCCGATAGGATGCATTTGGCCTAGTTTTGATCATTGACCGTGTTTTTTCTCTGAATGACGGTAAAAGAGAGTAAGCTTTTGGAGATGCAGCTCTACACGACACGAAGCAGAAGACAATCTCATACTTAAAATATTTTTGTAAAAAAGTTGTGTTTGCTGTGTTGCCAGCGGTGGAAACAACTGTAATGAGTCGAGTGAGTTCATATCGCATGCAAAAGTTTGCAGAAATCAAACTGAGGATAAATTCAATTGTGTTGCATTTCTGATAGTCCGAAAATCAGATTTAGTGGACGAGGGATCGTCACTTGTGCACATGTTAGAGTTCATTTATTGCACAAATAAACTGTGCTTGGTGTGTGAAGATGGTGGGAAAACCTGAATGCCTGAAAATGTGTGTATCTTCATGGCCTCCCCCCCATAGTGATCCCTCAGGCCTTTACAACAGGCAGTTTACATACAGACGAAACGAACACTATGATGCAGCACATCAGAAACAAAATGGAGAGAGTCTGTAAAGTCAGTCTGGTAAAACAGATGAGGTAGTGTGTGTGTGTGTGTGTGTGTGTGTGTGTGTGTGTGTGTGTGTTAGGTGGGTGTGAGAGCGAGAACTGTTTGAATCAGGTGCCTCAGTTTGCTCTGAAAATGGTAATCCTGTCAGGAATGCAGCAGCGCTTTCAACCTAAGGCATGTGTGTGTATCAGTGTGTGTGTGTGTGTGTGTGTGTGTGTGTCTGTGTGCCAGCAGTGGACCCAGAACAGAGGTTCCAGTCAGCCCTGGGTGATGTCATGGTGATTTTAGTGCGGCATAGGCTAAACACAAACACACACACACACACACACACACGCACACACACACACACACACACAGTTTTGTGTGTACTTGTGGGGAGATGTGTATCTCACCACGGTCATTTCAAACCTCATAACATTAATACCTTGTTTTACACCAACTGATCTTTACATTGTATGAAGAATTTGTAATGAATGCATCAACAGAAATAGTCCCAAAAATACTTGGTATTAAATTCTGTCGTATTAACTATGAAGATATACAGGCTTCAAAACAGCGACGATTAAGGCCTGATACAGGCGGAAAGTCATGCTTTTCATTTCGGTGCGCCATGTTAACTGGTCAGCCATCCACACAGGCTGCGCAGGCGAAGCGGCAGAGCATCCCACACGCCGCAGCGACGCTATTAGAAAAATGACCCAGCGCCGTTTTTTTCCGTCTGCGTCACGCAGCAAAATCCACAGAAATAAGCCATGAAAATCTGTGAAAATTAAATAGAAAACTGTAAACAAACATTATTTTTCTTTTCAATTTAATTCATGAAGAGATACTAGTTAAACGTTCCGTGCTGCAGACGGATTTCCCGACTGGTCCACCTTGAAAGGCTTGAAACTTTTGCCTAATCACGAGTCAGAATGCTGTCGAGGATAAACAAACATACCGTGCACTTTTATAAAGGATATTTAAGGATATAAAGCAGAGTGACTGATGTGACCATCTATCCATTTGGAAACAGGAATGTTTGAATGAGTTTCTCGCTGCATGTATGAAAGGCCAGCGCGATCGGACTGTAGCGCTCACGCTGCACGTGGCTCGCACCACGCGGAAGCAGTATGGGTGGCTCCCAAGGTGGTTTGATTTTTGTTGAAAGGAAAAAATAGCTCTTCTTTACATTTGGGCTGCGACCTCTGGGCTAAACTTAATGTAGTCCCTGCGCTCATTTGCATAATGCACTGAACTTTTCTGCTGCGTGACGAGGCAGATTTCGGCGCGCTGCAAACCTTCATGCACTGAGTGATGTGGCAGAGCTCTACGTTGAAGTGAAGGGTGCAGCGAGGCGAGGCTGCAGGTGGGCGCATACCGAACTACTGACCAAAACCTGGTCTGACTATTCACAGTCGTTGACTAGAGCGTCCAGAAGGCCATAGTGGCGTTTCTAATTACAGCATTGGTCAATCAAAGCGTGGTTGATTCCACTTCCAGTTCGTAATTGTTGGTAGTTAACCCCATAAACTCCCAGGCTTATTATTCAGTCACTACAGGGACTTCAGTGCAAACTGGCTGAGCTATTCTTAGGTTATAGAAGTGTGTAGGTGTGTGTGGTGGGCCCTGACCGTTTAAGAGGTTAATCTAACTTGCAAGGCTTTCAGTTCAGCTTCTGCATTCTTAACCAATGCGAGATCTCACTTGGCTGGTTCTACCTAGAAACCACAGGGAAAAAAAAAAAACATCCTGATTGAATAATTTTCTGTTTTGAGATTTTAACACTTTTATTTCCAACCAAAACTTAATAAAAGTGTTCTTACAATGATCACAGAGTTTAAAAACAAGCATAAAGACGGTATTAGATAAACGAAAAATGAGATAAATATTACAGACATGCAGCTCCCAGTAGGCCTGTGTTTGTGTAGAAGTCTGTACTCCTCCCTACAAGGCATCGGTTCAGCCGAGAACTCACAAATACCTGTTGCTGGCTCACGCACTCTTCCTCTCTTTTATCTCTCTCTCTCTCTCTTTTCCTCCTCCTCTCTCGCTCCTACCTGTTCTATTTGGAGCCCGGCTCTCGGGCTGAAAGGATTAATTGTCGTTTATGTTTTATTTTTTTGTTCTGTTCATTTCTAGGAGTTTATTTTTAGGCCTGAAGTGTCTGGTTGCTAAGAGACGGTGTCCAAGAGAGAGAGAGAGAGAGAGAGAGAGAGAGAGAGAAAGCGAGGGAACAGAGAGAGAGAGAGAGAAATGTTTGCGTTGTGAAGGCTGAATTACAAACACGCTCACGCACTGAGTCAGCGTTGGCACGCACGCACACACACTCTCGCGCTCGGTGTGTGTGACTTGTTTTTCTGGATCGTAATTTGTCACGTTGCCGCGCGCTAACTGCGTCGTCGCCGTTTTGCTCTCGACGTAAAAGTTTTCAGCGGGTTGCGCGAGGCTTTAAACGTGGAGAAAAAGTGACAAACATCTCAGTGCAGATGCTGTGAGTCAGTACGACTCCCACAGACCATCACACGTGCACACACACACACACACACACACACACAAACACACACACACACACACACACACACAAACACACACACACACACAGGAAGCCGTGTTGTTGTGGTGGTGCAGAAGACTTGCTAACTTCCTGCACCGCAATGGTGACACATTCCAGGAAACACCGAGACACACTCGCACAATCACGTTATATGCGTGCATGCACATGCTTTACTGTAAGCCGTGCATTTACACAAAGTAAGACCGCTGAGGACTGATGGGTTCAATCCTCCAGAAAAATATAGTTTACACGTTTCCCCCCCTCACATCAGCTGTAGTCCATCAGCCAGTACATGTTTTGTGTCTGAAGTTTGCTTCTTTGGTTTCGCTTGGAGCTACGAAGCTGATGTAGCTAACAAGTAATTCAACACCAATAAACTCTTTTCACACTTCCATATCCGATGCAGCGCAAGTCGTCGTACACTCTCAGAAATAAAGGTACTAAACTGTCTCTGGGGTTGGTTCCCTCAAGGGTCCATCTCAGTACCTTTAGTCAGGGAACATAACTGGACCATAATCCACTGAAATGATATGTTCTAAGCTGTACTGACTCCACACACCCCGTCTCGTCTCCAGGACTTTATTTTACTGTTCTGTTTTAAAACGTTCGGTTATGAAAAAGGTACAAATCCGAACTTTTCACCTGGAAAAACTTATTTAAGGTTCACAATCAGACCTTAAAACCACTGTTGTACCTTTCTTTGGTGGAGCAGTTATGCAGCACTTGTTAGCTACATTAGCCTTGTAGTTGTAGCTCCAGTGCGAAACTAAGGACACAGACTTCAGCCACCAGACGTGTTTTGGCTGATCGGCTCAAGTAAGACTCAACAAGGTAAGCTTTAACCTTTGAAGTACCCACATGGTAGCGGTTGTGTTGGCAACACTAGTTCAGGAGGGCGTTTCAGAGCAGATCACTGGCAGAATGAAGCGGCGCACAAACACGGCTTCTGAAAAAGGTCAGTCAGGGTGAAGAGGGCGCTGGGAGAGTGAAGAGAGAGATGAGTTTCTCACCTGTCTGCCAGCACATTACCACACGACAGAGAGAGAGAGAGAGAGAGAGAGAGAGAGAGAGAGAGGTTTCAGTCTTTAGGGAGTGTGTGAGTAAGTGATGCGAAGATGGATGGATGGATGGAGGAATAATGAGGCTAAGGAGGAGTGCATGAGGTAAAAGTAAATACACCCAGAGCGGTGGGACTGCCTCCGCTCAGTGGAATAATATTTTTCACCTACAAGAGGAGTGTGTGTGTGTGTGTGTGTGTGTGGTGTGTGTGAGTGTGTGTGTGTGTGCGTGTGTGGTGTGTGTGAGTGTGTGTGTGTGTGTGCGTGTGTGTGTGAGTGTGTGTGAACTGTAACCGAAAGGGTAAAGCCATTCCTTGCTGATTCCTGTGGTCAGGTTTAGGGTTGGACTTTCCAAAATTCATATTTCAAATAGATGGACTATAAATATAGTCACAACTAAATATACAGTCATACACAGATGTTTGAAGACTTTGATCAAATGGCCTGTTTTGTTGATTGTCTAAGTGAAAATAGGTAAATACATCCTTTTCAGGGAACAAACTTGAACAAAAATCTGGAAAGTTTAACCCCTGTGTGGTGTTCAGGTCTGCGAGACCCATTTTCAATGTTTACTAAAGAAAAAATGATGCGGTTTATTGTTATTTCAACCTCAGATTCTTGGCCTTTGCTCATTTTCTGTGAAGAACATATAAAATAACCCTTTTTTTTAGTGCCTTCACTCTGTAAACACCCCCCACACATTTATATTCCACATGTGCGGGGAGTAGAAGTGTGGAGGTGCTGTGTCCTTCACTCTGTTCTCCTCCTACATGGCCTGCTGTTAGTGTGTGTGTGTGTGTGTGTGTGTGTGTGTGTGTGAGGGTGGACAATGTGGACAGGCTGCTGACTGGCTACAGCTGCTAAAGGAGAACCCTACGCTGGCCACTTGTGATATTTTAAACATCTGGTATTTTTACATAAATTGTTATGACTGTATTGATTAAAAACAACAATAATGCGGGGGGTCCACCAGACCACTGAGTAACACACACATCAACACCACACAAGGGTTAACATTTTGGAAAACAATATGCTATAATTTCTGCACAGACCACATTTTATGGCCTCTTTTTCCCCAGTATATTAAATTCAGCAAACAAATCGCAGTTGTACATTAAAGTGTACAGAAGCGTCTTCTCCATAGAGGAAGTCTTGACTTATTTTCGCTTAGATAATGAACAAAACATGGAATTTGACCAGATGCGCCCAAACGTTTGTGTTTCAGTGTTTATTGTGTTCACTCTTCACCTTTATTCCAGCTTCCATTCTTCACAGGAGACTCGCTTTCAGTTCCTCAAAGAATCTGCAGACACACCTCCAAAGTTCAGTCTTAGAAGCTGGTTGATCATTTTCTGAAGTAATCAAACACATTCAGTGGTGTTGAGGTCTGGACTCTGGGGTGGTCAGTCCATTGTTCTTTGTTTGATGTGTCCGTCTCCTTTTCTCACTGAGGTTCTTCTTGAACAGCTACACATCCTTTCAGACCCACAGCGCTGAGTCGTCTTCTCGCAGTGGAAGGATGGACAGAAACACCTGTGGATGTTTTCAGATCTGATCAGCTTGATTTTCTCCTCTCTCTCAGAGATGAAAGCGTTAAGTGCTGTTTATCTGATGGGGGCAGTTTTGGTGTCGACCAGCTCTTCCAGGTGGTTGTTAGGAGCCCCAATTTCTCTGTAGCTTTTAATCATTTTTGAGCTCCAGTTTTGTTTTCCGTCGACTTTTTCCTCCCTTATGTAGGTGGATTATCTTATATCTAATCTCCTGAACAACTTGTACTTATAGATGAAGGGTGGTCTCATTTCCACAGTACTGTCTGTATATGGGACACATTATTACTAATATAGGCATAGTGCTGTACATGGTAGATGGCAGCTGTGCGATACTTTAAAGCCTCTCTCTCTATGTCTCTCTCTCTCTCTCTCTCTCTCTCTCTCTCGTCCTTGCCTTCAGGAGTTCCTGGAAAGGCAAATTTGTTTTGTTGGAGAAGTGCAGGAGTGTGAGAAAGTTATGAAGGTGTGAAAGCAAATCCTTCACCTCCGTCTCTCCTCCACCTCCGCTCATCCCTCTATCTCTTTGTCCTCTCCCTCTCCTTCTCTTTTCTCTTTGTCAAACAATAAGTGTGTGTGTCTGTGTGTGTGTGCGCGTCTATTTTTGGACACCCAAGGCCATCTCACCATCTCTCTCTCTCTCTCTCTCTCCCTCTCTCTCTCTCTCTCTCTCGCACTCACTGACTTCCCGCATTCTCAGAGGTTAAAAGGACGTTCTGTGATTTTTTAGAACATGTGGTTTCCTTGCCCACTAGGGCGGCACGATGTGGACAAAATAGCACGACTGTGATTATGTTGCTGCATATTACGGTTGCGAGATGTCCTGCAGTGTAATAGAAACACACTGGTGAGTCAGTAATGTGAGGAGGACTTGTTGAACATCATGAATACAGAGTTGTGTGGTGTTCAGTTTTCTCATACCTTCAAACCGTCTCAAAAAATGACCGCAGTATGTGCTACTTTTGTCTGCATGTCAGTGTAATCTGATCATAATTGGATTTCTGCAGTTATCTGATTATTCAAATGGTCATGTAAACCGCACGCACCGAATTCCTAGATCGGAGTGAAGTCTAGAAATCTGAAAAGAAGTCTGATAAAGAGGCTGGATTTTAGCTCAGTAATCAGATTTCTCAGTGCATGTGACTCTGACTCTGTTTTCTTTCGGAGTTCTCAGTCTGCGCGTGTGAAAACAGACGGCGGTACCAGAAATAAGCGAGCAGCGTCGCCGCGAGACGCAGCAAAACACTATTGAAGCGATGCTGAAACTACATTCTTGACGAAATGAAGGATTTGAATGTTTTTCATCTTCTAGATGATGTTTGTTCATATTTTCAGGAAAAGTGACGCAATGTTTAAAAAAAAAAGCCGCGACATGAAGTTTGAGGTTTACATTACGTTTATGTCGCATGTTCTTCTGTGAGTTTATTGGCTGGTTGTAAAGCAGGAATCTGATTACTGTCTGACTCATGTAGACCTGGAGTTTCCACATTATCTGATTACTCAAGTGCATGTAATCGCGTTGACCGGGTTACTGACAAAATCTGATTTTCTGTAGTTATTGGATTATGAAGTGCATGTAAACACACAAGAAAAGCATCCAAAATGGTTTTCTTTAAAGATAATAAATAAATAAAAAATGTGTGTGTATATATATATATATATATATATATATATATATGCAAAACTCTAAGGCACCTAAACCAACTGTTCACAACCATTTAGCTTAACCGCAGTAATGGGTAAATATATATAAGTAAATATAAATATACTGTATCTCCAGAAAACTTATCGTCTAAATATTAGATCGCATTAATGTTGTAATGCAGCACAAAGGTGCATCTGACTCTCTTCACTCTTTTCGTTCCACTTTTCTACACCCTGTTGTCTCTCTCTCTCTCTCTCTCTCTCTCTCTCTCTCTCTCTCTGTTGAATCTTTAATGTGGTTGTGGTTGGACTGTGGTCACTCAGAGGTTCTGATTTTGTATCCACTCATTTTTCACCTCTCCTCTTTTTTTCTCACAATCATCACATGACCTTCCTTCTCACCCCTGCTGTGCAGTCTGTGTGCAGGGTGCACGGAGTAAGACAGTTGGTCAGTGTGTGTGTGTCTGTGTGCGAATCCTTGCTTCAGCATTGTGTCCTTCAGAATTCCTTCAGTGTTGTCTGAAGGGAATCGTTATAAATAAAGGGGAATTCCACCATTTTTAAAAAAAATCTGCATAATTCACCTGTTAAGATGTAAACAGAGTCGTTCAGAGTGGTTTGGTGTGAAATGCTCTGTTCTAGAGAAACTTAGAGAGTCAGAATTGTTCACAGTGGTGGTGATAGGAACCAGACGTCCACCTCTAAAAGCTCCCTCACAGCAAGTTATTACACGAAATAGTTCAGACTTCATGATATTTTAAGAAATTTTCATGATTTGCAGTGTCACGATATTTTATCAGACATCTGATCATTTGGACGAGTGACGACATACATAGTATGTTCAGAAAAGCATATTGTATAGTATTGTGACATAGTTTATCATGAGATATATATATATATATCGCTGTTGTCAGAAGAAAACCTCGAATCTCCAAAATATTAACTTTACCCTACTTTACTTTTAATGTAAGTCAATGAAACCAGACTTTTTTCCAAGTCATTTTGGGTTGTTTCTTTTAGTCCATTCATCATGAAATTTACGTACAATGTAAGAGCAACAGGCGTTTTCAAATGATGTCAAAAACTGAACAACGTCCGAAATGGAGATATGAGGTTTTCTTCCGACAATATATATATATATATATATATATTAGTGCCGCCCTCAACCATTTCTCATCAAACCGCTTTGAATGAGTGAAATTAATGCTTGTATTATGCAAAACTTTTGAAAAATTTGTAGAATCCCCTTTTGAATGTATAATCAACCATCCGGTAAGAAATAATAAATCTAAAATAAACAAAGTAAAAGAGAAAATACTTATTCATATATTTGTGTTATCATAACTGTACCAACTAGTGTTGGTACAGTTATGGTAATACATACTGTACTGATACTGATACTGTATCGGAATCGGCGCCGATGCTGCCACTTAAACTCAGTATCGGTATCGGTGATGGGGATACGCCGCTGTGTGGTCATTCACAGTCTGAGTTAATGTCACTGAGAGAGCCGAAGGAACCGCCGGACTCTCGGTGTAATAATAGCCTTTAGCCTTGATTTGCCATTAGCATAGCAGCCTGCTAGCTGGGCCCATGCGTCCACTACGGTGCGCCTCCGTCGGTCAGCCATATCACTCAGCAGTGGGGTCTCGCAGCCCGTCGCATTTAACAGTCACTGAAAGTCACTGACATTTACTGAACTGACGCTCAGAGATGCAGCACGAGACAAAAGACTTGAGACATTTTGATGTGAAACAACATTCAGCTCCGTTTTTGAGCCGGAGAAGCTGCTGTGTGCTGATGTGTAAACACCACAGGTTTATCTGTTTACTGTTCAGTTCTGTTTTTAACTGTTCTTATTGCTAATTATATAATGGTAAATACTAAATATGTAAGGTAAATAAACATAAATTAGTTTTCTTAAGCATCTAATAAATATAATCCAGCCGGTAAATGCCATCTAGCCAAGCTGAGTGTGTTTTATTTGTGTTGCAGAGCACAGATTTTTACCAGAATAAAATATTTTAAAATGTGACTGTATAAATATCAGGACTTACGTGTGAGTTAGGTTAGACAGAGTTAGTATCGGTGCCGATACTCAGTGTTGGCCGATACTAAAGGCTCAGGTATCGGTATCGGTATCGGTATCGGAAGGGAAAAAGGTGATATCAGTGCATCTCCAGTACCAACTGTTCTGTTACCAAAGCATAGAAAAGTTGACATGTTTATAGCTAAACATGTAATAGAGATCATAGACAACAACAGTGATAACAATAATCATAATAATTGTGCCAGTAATAGAAATACCCCCCTCCCTCTCTCTCTCTCTCCCTCTCTCTCTCTCTCTCTCTCTCTCCCTCTCCCTCTCTCTCTCTCTCTCTGAGGAATTTTAGAGCTGACCGATGTTCCTGAGTGCAGAGCGGAGATAATGAGCGAGTGATAGAGCGGTCCTTTTTCATTTTAGAGCTGCAGTTCAATCGCTCTTCTGTGCTGCCTCACAACAAACTCTCTAGTGTCATCAATTTAATTTTTGCAAATCTACACCCCCCCATCCTCCCCAATCACCACTCTCTCTCTCGCTCAGTGGTGCTTCCTCGCCAGAACAAAGCTGTAGTATGCTCGATAGTGCGCTCCGGATTCTTCAGATACCTTCGGTGTGAAAAGTTCAGCTGCGGACAGCCAGCGTACTCAGATTTACATACTAGGAAGAAAAGCCAGAGAGAGAGAGAGAGAGAGAGAGAGAGAGAGAGAGAGAGAGAGAGAGGAGCAATTTGACCTGGATGACAACAGACTACTAGAGGAGCTATGATCTCATCCCTGTCTTTCACTCTTTCACCCCTCCTCCATTGTTTCCCTCTCTTTTTCTCCCACTCCCTCCTCAGGCCCCTCTCCTCCAGCTCTGCTTTTTTCCCCTCCTCTCTTATCTTGATCCACCGCTCGCTCTTGCTTCTTTTCCTTACCTTTTTTTTTTGTAATTAGATAACTCTTCTTTCTTTTTAAGCTCCTACTTGATACACCCAGATCATAAAGCATTTGCTGACAGTCAATCCAGGTTTATAACACACAAAGGCTTATTATTCAGTAACTACAGGGACTTCAGTGCAAACTAATGGAGCTATTCTTAGGTTATAGAAGTGTGTAATAAAACTGGGCCTGCTGGTGGGCCCATGGCTTGCTAAGAGGTTAATTGTCACATAAATAATTGCGATTAACAATAAAATTGTTAAAACTGTTTTGTTGTTCATTGTATGCCATTGTGTGTCAGTCAACGAAGCTTCATGATGGCTGCTGTGACGCTGGCGAAGATGAAGCTGAAAGCTCCGGGAGGGACTGACGTTAGTCGGCAGTCGTGATCGTTTACCTGTGGATGAGCCGCGTGAAGCAACGTGGCACGTTGTTCTTTTGCGCGTGAGGGTCGGTTCAGGAGCTGATCTGTTTAGACTGATGTGACTGAGGTCACATTTAAAAGATGTTGTGAACAGCCAAACAAAAAAAAAATCAGATTTGGTGAGAAAATCAGATTCGGGCCACTTTTACCTGCTGTGTGAACGTAGCCAAGGAGCCAGTCTGATGATGTGCTGAAACAGATTGAATCTTGTTTAGTAACCTAAAGAACTTCATTCAATTACAGCTGATGATGTCGTCTTTAATTCGGCCCAAAAAACAATACTTAACCTCGTAAGAAAGAACAGAATGGCGAATGCCGTTCACGCTTTCCCGTCGGAGAGTTTGTAACCTGCCTCTCCAAAGCCATTTTGCGTGAGGCCGTTTGAGACAGCCTTGAGACGTTTTTACTCGTGTTTTTCCTGAGACCCGGAGTTGTTTGGTCTGGTGTCTGAAACCTGGCGCTGTGGTCTGAGGACGTCCTAAGATGTCCACTGTAAAATTTCGACGGCTTTTTTGTGCAGGAGTGATATCGGCCTGACGCACCATCACGTTTAACCAGTGCAGCCGTGTTTCTAGAACGGGGGTTCTTAGCCTGGGGGTCCCAGTGTGGTCCCAGGGGTGTTGCAAGAGCAGTTCGACAATACACATAACTTATCAAACACAGAGAAAACAGTTTTTACAAGTGCGTACAAGCTCTGCTGAACGGCTCCACCTACAGGCCATGGAAGACAGGCTAATGTCAATTATTGCCTTGATTGACTGCTGAAGTAGTTTTGCAGCACCAGCCTAAAGATTCGTGATTTGTGGTGAAGTGTCTTAGGAATGCGAGCTCAGTAAGACTATTTGATTATTCTTATGTATTTTATGTAACATATATATAAAGCAGGGGGAGGAGGGGTTGCTGGGGGTGCTGTTGGGGGGGGCGGGTTGTCAAAGACGGGGCTGGATACAGTAAATGTGGCGTTAATGTATGATATCGCATCACCCAACGTGTTTAAAAGTTCAGTTATGTGTGCGGGAGTAGTAATGTCTTGCTGTGATTTGCATGATTTAATGTGATTTAAACCAGCGGTAAGCAACTTTTTACCTTCACTAGGGGCTGTTACTGCGGTCACTTGGTTGACCGTCACCGGGCACAGGCCCAAATGTAGTATATCGCTGCTGTCAAAAACAAAAACAAAAAAATGGACCAACAGAAATGACTTGGAAAAATGTCTGGTTCCATTGACTCACATTAAAAGTGAAGTATGTTTTTTGCTTCTCCTGTAAAGTTACCATTTTGGAGATACGAGGTTTTGTACAATAGACCTACAATACACATTTTCTAAACCTAATCCTAATCTTAATCTCAGTTACCAAAAAGAAATAATTTTGCTCTGTCAGTTTTAAAAAATGAGACTTGAGGTTTTTGTAAAAAGTACTTTACAGGGTCAGGAACGTTCTGTTGGTTCTGTAGGTTAATCTCATTTTCCTCTGGTTTTCAAACAAAGTTGGGACATTTTTTGTCCTGAAAGTGTACAAAAACACACACACACACACACACACACACACACACACACACTTACGCTCACTCTGGTGTCCCAGGGCAGAGATTACTGCTCTTATCCCAGAGATACTCACCAAGGCAGGCAGAGCCCTGAATTATTGATGAGGTCTACGTGTGTATACGTGTGTGTGTGTGTGTGTGTGTGTGTGTGTGTGTGTGTGTGTGTGAGAGTGAGTGCTGTGTGTGTCCTTCTCTGTGGTGAGGATCCAGTATCTCCCTCTGGGGGGCTGAAAGACAGAGAGAGAACGAGAAAGAGAGACAGAGAGAAGGGCTGGAGGTCATAGAGGTTAAGTGAGGGGGGGGCCGGGGGATGAGGTCATACACACTCTCACCCACAACACAACCCTTTGGTAGAGCATTGAAATCCCCAACACACACACACACACTTTCATACGGTTACTTGCGCTATTTTTCACAGAGCACTGATTATTAAGGCTGACCAGTACAGACAGAATACCAGTATTGTGATTATAATGATTGGTCTGCATTAGTTTGACCTGAACAGTTAACTTTTGCTGGATTACGTTTGCCTTGATTCATCCAGGCCCCCCCAGAAACTCATCCGGAGCTGTGACTGGCCAGGATGCTCACAACATACAATAAAAACTCTGATTGATTAGAGGTCTTATTTGCATATCGCAGCCGAACTGCTTTATGTGATTTTTTAATAATTGAGTATTCTGAAGAGTTAATGACCGGACATTCAGTTAGCTGGACGGAATGGAGAACCAAACAACAGGTTATAGGCTCACTCTCTGAGGTTATAGCACTGATACTTCTGGGCTAAAAAATGAATGATTATGTTTGAAAACTTGCTTTACTGTTCAAAAATAGTCAGGAAAATCTTTAATTGTAGGTATAATGTTGAATAAAGAGGAGGGCTGAGTAACTGAAGCTGCCCCTTCAGATGAGCTGATGAGCTAACACTAGAGCTAGGGCCAACCAAAGCTTAGACTCCAGCAGCACTGCTGTGTCTGATCCACTCAGACCAGCGCAACACACACTAACACACCACCACCACATCAGTGTCACTGCAGTGCTGAGAATGATCCACCACCCAAACAGTACCTGCTCTGTGAGGGTCCATGGGGGTCCTGACCACTGAAGAACAGGGTAAAAGGGGGCTAACAAAGTATGCAGAGAAACAGATGGACTACAGTCTGTAACTGTAGAACTACAAAGTGCACCTATATAGTAAGTGGAGCTGATAAAATGGACAGTGAGTGTAGAAACAAGGAGGCGGTCATAAAGTTACGCCTGATCGGTGTATATATTTGTAATTAATAACACACTAAATTAGTTTTTTATTTATCAATTAAAATTTGACTTAGCAGGACGTGATTTAATGGGATGACGCCGGGGAACGTCTTCGTTAACGCCCACATGCGGCCAGCTGAAGAGGGGGGAGCGCGCCGGAGCAGCGTTAGCCTGTTGTCTATCTGCCAGGCTGTTCAGCAGCAGAGGGCAGCACCCAGAAGTCTCACATTGTCATGAAACGGCTCTTTCGGGAAACTGGCATTCAAAAATATTTAGGCTTGATTGGAAAAAAAAATAAACAGTATAACTGAGCTGTTACCTCAGATAAGTAAACATGGGTGGATGTACATCACTCCAGTTCACAGTAAAGCTATGGGTCTGAGTGGTATATAAGCTGTCGTAAACCGATATGTGCATTGATGCTGCGGGATTGTGTCTATCTAGTAATATGATCAATAACCCATACATACTCATAACCCTGAGAGGTTTTGTCCTTGAGCCTCTGCGTCCGATACGCTGTAGCGTGTGTGCCACCCGTGTAATGGAGAAACATGGGATGAGACATCATGCCTCCAGAAGATTTTCAGTATCGTTAGTTCAAACAAGCGCTACCGAAGGCCGTCAGCGTGTGTAATGTTTCGTGTGTGTGTGTGTGTGTGTGTGTGTGTGTGTGTGTGTGTGTGTGTGTGTGTGTGTGTGTCACATCCCTGTAAGTGTATCTGTTATTGCCACAGGGGCGTGCGCGTTGGTGTGTGACTCTAAAGGCTCCTTTTCATTGTTCCTCAGGGAGTTTGACAGACATTGAATTTGGCTCAGACTTCTTAGTGGAGATCCTTTTCACGTGTGTGTGTGAGACGTGAAACCAGATCTGTCTGTCAGAATCTCTGGAGCATGGCACATTTGACTTCTTAAAGGGGCGGTCAGCAAGGCCTTTCAGCGTGTTTGTGTTGTAGCAGCTTTGGGATCACTCAGTCTTGCCCAGTATCTTTAACAGCATTAATGAAAAAAAGATTCATCCGATTTCGAAATGATTTCACTTGTAAATCGTTACAGATCAATGCAGTAAACTGTGAATGGTTTAAATGAGCATAAAGTTTATTATGTAATTGTACAAGGTCTCAGTATGAACCTCCTCCAGCTGTACGGACATCAACGCCATAGTCAAATTCACCCCATACTGGATTGAGCATGTCGGGTGTCGCTGCACTCACGGCTCTTTCAGTGCGATTTCGGAGATCATCCAGTGTTGTGGAACCAACGACGAACCCTCTGAGCTGTTTCAGGTTCACTGCCCATGAAAATCACACTGCACAGTTGTGACGGATTCACTCTTATTGAAGTGGAGAACGCAGAACGCTTTCTGCTCAGGGGTCTCATCTCCCCGCAGACTGAAGGGAGCCATCTTCCCCTGACAGTCAGAAACTCTATGATCCCCCTCTTTCATTTGGATTGTGATTGGTTCCTAGGCGCCTCATGGTTGTAAAAATATGGCGCTTTGAAATCGGATGAATCTTTTTGAATCACCCTGTATGTCTAATGTAGAGTATAATCAGAATGTTTGTAGGAGAGCGTGACCGATATATCACTTGGTTGATAATATCGGCCAGTCTTGATGACCCGCAGTTTTATTTTATCGGCACGAAATATCAGAGATATTGATCGACCGGAAAAATACAATTTAGGCCAGAATCTTATCTCAAAACTGTTGGAAAATAATCTCAGGCGTCAGGCAGCATATTCATAACCATGTCATTTTCTGTGAGGGAGCTTTTAGAGCCATTTTATATCTTAATGATTTAATTACGCATTTCTTTAAATAGATCATTAAATAATGTTTCTGTATGTATTATTTTGAATGACGGTGTGGATATTGTGTATAATAAAACGGATAGTTCCGGTCCTAAAATCTGATTGGCTGAGCCATTGTAAAATCCACGATATTCCCACACGTATGACCACCTCACAGCAACTGAACTATATTACTGTATCACAGCGCTACGGCACGATAAAAACCCTTGTGCTGTTAATGGAATAGTCTTTGATGCTGCTTGCATGGAGCACAGAGTGTACAGATGAAGTAAGAACCCCTTTTTTTGTTTAAACAGAGGGGCTGAAACTTATGCTCTTAACTAGAACCAGGCTGGTCAGCGAGCTAACAGCCTAAACAAGCCCATCATTAATATCACAGACGTCCCAAATGACTGTTTCTTAGCTGTATTTTGCTCTGTTGGGCTGCAGGATCCAGTATTTAAACTCCTACGTAGTGCACTATGTAGGGAGCAGGGAGCCATTTGAGATTCAGCCCCAGCGTGAGAAGAGGGGCAGTGCAGGATTGATGCTAAATAAGAGTCTGTGGTAATTTGGTGACCAAGAAGTACCCAAAAAGCCAAAGTTTGTGCATTAAACAGTGCTGTGATATAATATGTTCATTGTTATAAGACAAATTCATGGGCGACCAAACGTTCTCCTCGTTCAGCGGTCCATGGTTGCTTAGCAACGATACCATAGCCTAAAGGAACTACGTTTCTTGGCAGAATACTTGCTGATGCCGATTATTATTGATAATAACTTCAATTATTTTCCGACAAAGTGTGCATTTAATCATATTTCATGTTGGCTGCCGTTTTCTAAAAGCAGTAAGCCACTCGATGCCGTGCGTTACTGTGATTTTATTACAGGGAAGGGAGTTTTACTACCTAAGAACACCCTTCCTGTGATAAAATCGCAATAACCCACAGCCTCTCGTGGCTTATTGCTTTATCAGCTGAGGTCATTTTAAGAGTGGCACACTTCAATAACGTATATCTGTGTGAGTTTGCATGTGCATGTATGTGTGTAAAAGGTTATCTGCCTGGAATAAAGCTAATCCGCTTTAGTGTTGCAGACCTATTAGGTAGACCAGGCCTAGCAGTCTTAAGTTAGCTCCTACCTTACCTGATCTGACCCTACAGTGACCTAAAATGACCCCTCTGGTGCTGCTCTCGTGTAGCCAGATGGCCTTGTTGTTCCTCACAGCCGCTGTTTAATTCAGTCAGTTTCCTTTTTCCGCTGTCTGTTTGATCCTTACTAGTGGATTTGTTTGGTTTAAATGCAGCCATTGTCTGTTGATGGGTTAATCTACAGATTATATATATGATTATGTATCAGACTGTTGGCGAGGCTTGAGATTGACCCCATCTGACCTCAGGCTGATTACACCTGATCAAGACTGATGATTTTGAGAACGACGAGAAGGATGAGAATGATGATATTGGGGACTCGTTCTGAAGGCTGTGATTTGATTACATTTGATTTTAGAAGGTCAGATTTGATTATATTCAAGTATGTTCAAGTATTGATGTCCACGCTTGTCCATGTTCCACTACTATGTAACTAGCCTCATTTGTAGAAGGGTGATTCTGAATCGAGTCGAATCATATTGAATCATGGTGAAATGTGAGTATTGATGATGCACCGAATCGTTTCGGAAGAACCGTAATCAAATTGAATCGGCGGAAACTGGCCTCCCTGTCGGACTGTTTCTGATCTTGTGTCTGTCTGTTTTCTCTCCGTTTAGGGTTCGCCTTTCCGGAATGGGCGTACAAGCCCGAGTCGAGCCCCGGCTCCAGGCAGATCCAGCTGTGGCACTTCATCTTGGAGCTCCTGAGGAAGGAGGAGTACCACGACGTCATCGCCTGGCAGGGCGACTACGGCGAGTTTGTGATCAAAGACCCTGACGAGGTGGCCAGACTGTGGGGGGCGCGCAAATGCAAGCCTCAGATGAACTACGACAAACTCAGCCGAGCTCTCAGGTAAAGCTCTTCGGCTCCGTTCTCCATTTCAGTTACTCACTCTCTTTCAGTTGACTGGAGAAAACCAACTGCTTTTCTTTTCCTCTTCTTATTTTTCAGTTTTACCTCACAATGAGAGCCACTACTGCTCCCCTAACCCCTGTGTGGTGTTGGGGTCTGTGGGACCCATTTTCAATGTTTACCAAAAGAAAAAATAATGCAATTTATTATTATTTCAACCTCAGATTCTTGGCCTTTTCTCATTTTCTGTGAAGAACATATAAAATAACCCATTTTCAGTGCCTTCACTCTGTTCACCCCCCACACATTTATATTACACATGTGGCGTTGGGTGAATCAGCGGGGAATAAAAGTGTGGAGGTGCTGTGTCCTTCACTCTGTTCTCCTCCTACATGGCCTGCTGTTAGTGTGGGTGTGTGTCTGTGCGTGTCTGTGTTTGTATATATGTGTGTGTGTGTGTGAGGGTGGACAACATGGACAGGCTGCTGACTGGCTACAGCTGCTAAAGGAGATCCCTACATTATTTTAAACATTTGGTATTTTTACATAAATTGCTATGACTGTATTGATTGAAACAAACAATAATGCGGGGGGTCCACCAGACCACTGAGTAACACACACATCAACACCACACAAGGGTTAAACTTCAGCTCTCAAACTAGGCACACCTCTTCCTATGATGATGGAGATTGACTTTACTTTTCATGTTGATGAGACTTATAATTTTTGAAATACTAAAGTTTTCCTGTTCAATGTGATTCTAATTCAGTCTCATTGGAAATCGGAAAAGGCATAGGACATAAACCATTGTTTTTAATGGCGCTGTACACACTGGCGCCAATACATTGCGCCTGCAGACGTTTGCCATTACTACATTCAGTTAAAACCATATCGAGACCAAAGAAAGTCACAGTAGATCACATGTGGCTTGAAATTTACACGGAGAAAGGCCATCAAATGCTAATGTTAAGTTAGCTCAGCTAACCTTACTAAACCAGCCTTTTTTCAGCTCGTATCTTCCAGCTCGACAACATCCAGCCTGTGGAGAGGTAGTCAACTGATGCCAAGCGTGATACGTGATGCTGAATGCTTTATTTCATTTAATTTATATGAGTAGAGTGTAAAAATGAACTTGAACCTAGCATACCTACGCTAGGCACCGCACGTCCGGTGGCCTTTAGGCATCTGCCCAGTGTCAGTGAGCTCAGTGTCAATGGTGATTTGGCCATAGCTTCTCTCAGCATCAGTAATATTTGACTGTTATTAATTTTAATTCACATAATTACCAGCTTTAGATTCTGCATTACATTGCATTACATTCTTGCTTGTGTTCTTGGCGGATCCTGGAACTATTTGCAGTATTTAGCAGGGAGTGTTCCTCCACTCACCCTTCCTTGAGAATACTAATAATAAGGAGTCCTGCACAATAAGCATTAACCTTGAGGGACCTGTCTAACTTGACCTGTTTATAGCTGAAACTTTGGACTCTGGCTTTGCCTTAGTGTTGTCAGTTGATGCCTGTTTTTTTACTGAACTCTATTGTCATGCTGCCACGTTAACAGGCTAAACACACTATTATCAACGTAGTCTAATTCCAAACAGCACAGTGGTGGTGCTGGAGTGTTTCAGCTCGGGTTGGGTGTTGTTAGAAGGTTAGGATTACGTCTGAAATATGTTCGAATTTATCACAGTATCTTTCCATCATGGGCTGGATATAGATATCTGAAATTAATTTACTGTATATTTACTTAGTTAAACACCACCATCTTCAGACATTACAATCCCAGTCTCATCCCATTTTCTTCCGATTCCTAAAAAGAATCAGCAGGCTGCACCCAGCCCTAGACCCAGGCCTGAGTGGCTGTTCTCTACCTGTTGCGCTGATGGGGCACACCAGGACACGGCTTGAGGGAGCTTATCAAGAGATGAGGACATGGAGAAAGTTCTGGCCAGCAGCAGTGCCGAAGGCACTTCCAGCACTCGTCCTATTTCTGCCCTGGTCCTGATCTGCCTTTTTTTGTGAATGGCTGAGGCTGACAGCACTATTTATTTTTATCGGACCAGCACTTATCCTCGTGAAGAGCTTACGGACTGAGCAGGGCTTCACCTTCTCCGTTATAAAGCCATCCAGGCTGCTTAGGCGCGATGCGATGCGCTAATGTTATTACAGCACCGACGCCATGTTTTGTACAGGCTGACTCATCGCTGTTGGCGGCAAAACCCGCAACACAGCACTGTCAATATTGGCCACGGGATTGTGTGGAGGCGGTCGCCGTACCTCTATCTCTGTACACGCTTCTGTGTGAGACCGGATCAGTCAGGGGTGGGCGATATGATATGTTATTGTTATTGTAAAACAGTACGTCGCAATACACTGTTCTGGGTGACTTGCGTGTCACTGAACAACTGCATGCACCGTAAGATAGACGACCAGTTGAGCCTGTAAAGAACAACAGCAGCATAGTAACTGCATAAAATATACACTGTAAAAAACGGCTCATCAGATCAACCTAAAAAAATATTTGGTAAAAAAAATAAACTTTTTTTGTTTTATTCAGACAAAATGTATACTTTTGAATGAACGATTCTTTCAAAGTAATTTTTTTAAAATTAATAAAAAGTTATTAAAACTAGTTCAATTGCTTGTTACTACATAAACTATTTTTACAGTGCATATTAAGTAGCTTATTGGGTCTCAGCACATACACTTTAGAATAGGACTACCTTGATAAAGCGTTTATTAATGGTTTAAAATAAGTTTATTAACGGTTATTGTTTAGGTCATAAACACTTTTAAAATCATTAATAAGCAATTATAACACACAAAGAAAGAGGTGAGCTATTGTATCTGATGACTGTGGATATGTGAGGAAGCTGATAGTTTAATGCTGACCGATGGAGACGACAAAGGAAAATCAGTTCAAGGTCAAAATCTGAGGTTTAACAGTATAAATGAATGTGGGTTCACTATTAGGCAAACATCAGATCACTGTTGCCCTTCAGACTGGTTAAAATTAGTTTATTAATGGTTATTACCTACGTCATAAGCACCTTATAATCATGAATAAGCAGTTATAAACCAGAATGTTTCCACTATAGTTTCATTTTCCACCGACTCGCGAGTGAACAACGTAGACTCGAATTTACAGGCCAATTTTTAGACGTAAGGTGGCTCAGACACTCCCTAAACAGTAGCAATGTGGATGTTAGTGATGATCAGTGGAAGGTTTCATATTTCACTGTAAAATAGCTCCACACTGCACTTTCAACTTCTGAAAACACACCTATAGGCTGTTTCCCAAAACTAAAGAAACAAAAGAGAACTGGAATTGGATTACAGCCGATACACAATCCGTTTAAAAAAAACCTGGACCGGATCTGATCCTGATCCTCTTTTTAAAGCTGGTTCTACTGTTTTGCTGGTGCATTTTGTTCGTTCTGTCTAAAGAGAAGGTAAATATCGTGATGCAGAGTGTACAACGTAAAATTGTCTTCAGGTTTTGTGACGTTATATCTTTGCCGCTTGACCCACCGCTAAGATCAAACCTCCGCTGAAGTGATGAATCACTGCGGAGTTTCTCAGTCTGGCAGAATAGTTAATGCGAGCTGTCCGCTGGGGGAGCTTTGAGGATGGCGAGGGTTCAGGCTTGAGAACGACAACAAGTGATTTAACGCGCACAAACATTGAAAGGATCCTGCTGTAGCCGAGCCAGGGGGGATTAAACGGGTGTGTGTGTGTTTGTGAATAAGTGTTTTTCCGTCATTAATCCCGAGTGAATAAGCTCCGTCCATGTCCTTAAGGCTATACCACCCAAGTCCAGCAAATCCGCCGCTAAGTTAAAGTCTATTTTAAGCGCTCTGCCCGTCTGTTTTAACAGATTCTTTGCGCGAATGATGTTCAGTGTAAATACACAGTGTTATGTGGGGCTGAGAGGGAGTTTAGCTCAGGCTGATGTCCTTACTGAACCGATGTCCTTACTCCCTCACCTCAAACTTCGCACTGACTGCGGGTTTGGATCCGCTCCGTTATGCAATGACGCTGATGTTTCAAACTCACTCTGCTTTTCTGTGTATTCATTTACAAAATTCAAAAAACCTATACAACTGGAAAGTAATGAAGATATTTTAGCTTTTCACTGCCAACATTTATTCACCTTAACTAAACTTATGGGGGCAGTAAAAAGGTTTAATTTACTGTCAATGTCATGCACATTGTACACCAGTCTGATTCATCTAAAGAGAGAAATTCTGAAGCACGAACCCCGACTTTAACTTCCTTTACACTCATTTCAGGTAATAAAGTTGTTATGTGCTTTAATCTGTGTACGTGGGGTGATTTTCAAGTCGTGGTGCTCAGTTTATGGCTTTGACCCGCGGCAATCACCGGCGCGGCGCCCCTCGCTTTCCTGCCCGGCGCGTGTGGAAATTCCCGCACTGTGGAACGACATTGTCTCCGTGTTGACGTTCCACAGCAGGTCAGGACGCACACGGCTTCCCCTGGGCTCCAGAGCTGGGGGTGAGGAGGTTTGGGGTGGTTATGGAGCCCCTTCCTGCTCCCGGCCCAGCTCTCATCCCACTCGCCCTCCCACCGCCGGGACACAATGGATTCCGTGTGCACCGCACAAGTGGTCACTCTTTACACCGAGCAGTTCAAACGCAATCAGTAACACAGTAAGACGTTCTGTTATTTTACTTGGTAGCTACATTCACAGATAGCATTTTTCACGGAGTTGTTTATTTACTTTTGCGTCTTTATCATTCTTTGCTTCTTTTTTGGTTTTCCTGCCTTCAGGAACATTGTTTGCATTGCGTTGTCGTTGTGATGTCGCCAAAGAAAGGAATTTCCACTCCAACGCCTCAGCGTACCTCTTGCAAAACGGAATTCTCGAGGGTTGTGAGAAGCCGAAAGCGTCTTCGCGAGCCTACAAGCTCGCATACTTTCTGTGGTTTCGTGTTGCCTGTCACGGACGCTCCACATGACACTATGACATTTTATGACAAGTTTCATGACTGCTGCAAAACGACTCTTTCACTGTTCTAACTATGGTGACATTTGAGTTCAGAATACCACCACCATTTAAGGTGGAACGGGGAAATTCAGACAAGAAGCTGCTGAATAGAAAGCCAACTTCAGCCTCGTTCTCTTGTGAACCTAAACATAAGATAACCTGTATGTTTTGGTGCTCAGTACTAGTCAGTACTACCGAATAACAGACTGAACATCTTACATTTAGGAGGTATTCACTCTTTCACCGCGTTTCACAGTGAATTATCAGTGTGTCTGCCGAAGCCGAAGCTCCTCGAAGTTGTCCGTCTTTGTTTAAGGCACGCCTCTTTTTTACTGACCAATCAGAGGCTTTGTTGTGTTGCGTCTTCGTCCACAGAGTTCGCCCAGCTGCCATGTACGCGACACGGCGAACGAAGGCTCTGTGCAACGTCTGCGTTAGTTTGCTTACATCAATTACGTCATATTGTTCGCTGAAGCCAGGCGAACGTCGTCTCTGTAAGTCTGCTGAGGCCTTAAGGAGTGTAGAGTAGAGATGTACTCGGCTAACCGTCCGAGATGCCGCTGTCTGAATACTGAAATCACTGTGTGGGCATTTGTTACGCTCCATCACAGGATTCATTCGCCCTCTGTTCAATTGACATGAACTCTCTGACCAGTCAGAGCTGTCTCTGAAGTTGGCATGACAACAACCAAGATGACAAATTGGCTGTGTATTAACAACGACGTCAAAAGGATCTGAATCTCCAAAAGCAGCTTAAACTGTGTTATGGACATTTGGGTTGGGCCCAATACATTTTCACCCCCACCCCTTGTTTTCGAGTGTCACTTTGCCCCTTGGAACTGAGTTACGAGGGGTAGTGGTTGAAATCTCCCTCTATGAAATGGGTCCTCAAATAAAGAGCATTACTTCATTAACAGCTACTAGCGCTGCTCTGTGGGCGACCCTGCCAGTCTGCAGTGACAGCAGAGGAGGGTAAAGTTCAGCTCCTCACTGCTGGGCTTTAGTTACATTTAGGGCATCATATGCCTTCAAAGAGGGGGGCAATTATTTATTATCACCCACCCCTCATTCTTCAGTGATTCGAAGATGAAGTCAGATATTCACCAGCTTCTCATTCCAATTTTCCCGTTCCACCTTAAATGCTGCAGCAGTTCTGATGCCTGAGGTGCCAGAATGTAACTGCTGCACCATTTAAGGTGGAACAGGAAATTTAGCTAGCTAGCTACCGAGACATTAGCATACTACTAGCAATTTTTTATGCTTGTTATGAAGAAAAGGACCTTAGTACATTAAAACAACATTAAACTAAGATTAAACAGTGTTACTGTAATTTTTTAATGGAGAAAATTCTCAGATTTGCGTGTTTCTTTGGTCTCTTGTTCAGCCATCTTTCCGTTTTTTCTTTTTTTCTCATATCACTCTGTTTGGAGTCTCTGAAAAACCTCTTGGTGGGTCATGTAGCTCTAACACTTCACCCCACCCCTCTATCTCAACAAGAATCAGGACACCCTACCCCTAGACGTGAACACACAAAACAGAGGGGTAGGGCTGAGTGGTAGGGGTGAGGGGTGAAATGGGATTGGGCCTTATAGTCTGTGTGAAGCACTCAGAGTTTCAGCTTAGTGAACGACGGACCTGCTTGTTTGCTAGTGTACACTTTGCTTTACTAACTACATAGCGGCGTTTTTCATTTCGGTCCGTCGTCAGTTGTATTTTGATGTGTCGATTTAAACCAGCTGAGTGAAGTGGCATCGTCTGTGGTCTTTGATTGAACTTTGGGAACAAAGTCGAGGCGTTTGCCTCTGTTGCTGAGTATCAAACAAGTTTCAAACGCAGCACAAGTGACAGTGAAGTGTAGTTTCATGAAAGTTTCAAGCAGCCGAAGTTGTGTGATGGTTTCATACAGTCTCGCCATCTGTTTGCTCTGCGATCGCTTAAGCATGGCTGCGATGGCAGGATTGTTTAGGTTAAGTGCTTTCAGTGCGTCAGGCGTTATAGGTGTTGGGTTTGAAGTGGTCTGACTTCAAGTCCTTGGACTGGATTGAGTTTGACCGAGTGTGTGTGTGGAGAGAGCGGGTCAGATCTGCGGCTACAATCACCGCCTTTGTTCAGAGGACGGTGACGACTGTGTGTGTGTGTGTGTGATATGCAGAGAGAGAGGAGTGTGCCCGGGGACAGACTTGTATACATCTTATTGTGAAGGGCAGAATGAGTTCTTTATTAGCTGAGTGGGCGAGAGACATGCACACAGTACACACTCGTGGCACACTCTGACACGAGGAAGCTCACGCTTACACACACGCTTGCATACACACGCTTGCATACACACGCACAGCATGATGTTTATCTGCCAGCAGTCAATAGAGACACTGGATGTATCGGGTTTTACTGTCTGTTTACCGAGCTCCCTCAGACACACACACTTCCTTAAACAGCACTCGCACTCTGTACCCTCACTGTTCTCTTTATCCACGTTTTCTTTTCTTCCTCCTTCATTGTGGGTCGAGCAGCTGTCCAACCATTAAAACTACACATTTTAACCGCAATCTTATCATAGCAGGAAATGAATGAAAGAAGCACAAAGAAATAGATCGGAGTGAAACATTCAGATACACAGGTTGGTTTCAGATAAAACTAGTAGGTCAAGAATGACTGAAGAGTGTAATCCTTAATGCTTATCTGTGTTCTAACAAGGAGAAGTTTGAAAAGACTGATATCTGACATGTTAAACCACGTCTTTATTTCTCTAATAAAGGTGGTGTTCATTGTAATGTAGCACTGATATTTATTGCATGTGTGAGATCCACACCGATAGACAGAAACCCCTAAATTCATTTTTATTACTGCCTAATGTTTACCAGCATTTTATAACAAAGACACAACATATAAAATAGCAAATAATCAAAATATCCTGCAGTATAAAACGTTTTAGCCAACGTTAGCCGGCTTGTTGTTACCTAGTCTACTTAACCCATTGTTAGCTAGCTAAGTAAACTCTGTGTTATCTAGCTAAATTAACCCATTGTTAGCTAGCTAAGTAAACTCTGTTATGTAGCTAAATTGACCCATTATTAGGTAGCTAAATTAACGCATTGTTAGCTAGCTAAGTAAACTCTGTGTTATCTAGCTAAATTAACCCATTATTAGGTAGCTAAATTAACCCATTGTTAGCTAGCTAAGTAAACTCTGTTATCTAGCTAAATTAACCGATTATTAGGTAGCTAAATTAACCCATTGTTAGCTAGCTAAGTAAACTCTGTGTTATCTAGCTAAATTGACCCATTATTAGGTAGCTAAATTAACCCATTGTTAGCTAGCTAAGTAAACTCTGTGTTATCTAGCTAAATTAACCCATTATTAGGTAGCTAAATTAACCCATTGTTAGCTAGCTAAGTAAACTCTGTTATCTAGCTAAATTAACCGATTATTAGGTAGCTAAATTAACCCATTGTTAGCTAGCTAAGTAAACTCTGTTATCTAGCTAAATTAACCGATTATTAGGTAGCTAAATTAACCCATTGTTAGCTAGCTAAGTAAACTCTAATTAACCCATTATTAGGTAGCTAAATTAACCCATTATTAGCTATCTAGGTAAACTCTCTAGCTAAATTAACCCATTATTAGCTATCTAGGTAAACTCTCTAGCTAAATGAACCCATTATTAGCTAGCTAAAATAATCCATAGTAAGTTAGTTAAATTAACCCATTGTTAGTTGACTCTTGTTTTAGAGGCGGACAAAAGTCACTGCGTTTCACGAAAAGATTGCAATGAAACAAGAGTTGTGTCTTTTAAATGACGGGGGATGGTGAGTCTAACAAGGCAGAGACAGCCGTTGGTTATTGGTGCAGTTTGCCCTGATGCTGTGTGAGGTCAGTGGTTTGCAGAGTAGATCTTGAAGAAGTTTGGCAGGACGGTGTCTCAGTACCAGTTCGGGCCAAACTGAGCCCGGCCCGCTCCCCTGTCTCTGTCTGTGCGTCTGTCTGTGATTCTGGGGCTGAGATGTGTTTTTTGAGTAATCTGTGAGGGGTTGTTGCGGTTTGGCTGTTAGATTATAGTTATGAATATAGTGTCCGCGTGTGTTTAATCTCAGCCGCTCGCTCAAATCTGATTGTTTCCTGGAAACCTGCTGCATTCCCTAAAGACGGGCTTTGATTTTAGGAGCAATCCAGTCAGTGAAAAAGAAGGAAGAGGTGTGTGTGCATGTGCATATAAACATCTGAAAGGAGGAGAAACTCGCTTTCCTCTGCTGTGTGTGTGTGTGTGTGTGTGTGTGTGTGTGTGTGTGTGTGTGTGTGTGTGTGTGCGCGTGTGGAGTCTGTCTGTAGCTAAATGTAGCCGCTCAAAGAATCCTTTTCTTTTGAAGTCAGTTCAGATGTTGTTGAAAGTGTGTGTGTCCGTGTGCCCTTATGCGGGGTGTGTGTGTGTGTGTGTGTGTGTGTGTGTGTGTGTGTGTGTGTGTGTGTGAGAGGGAGTGTAAATTAGGGATCATGAAGCTCAGCTTTACAGCACTTTTTGTCAGTGTCTGTTGTTTCCTATGTGTGACATGCATTAAGTCCAGTGTTGAGGTGGGAACAAGTCACTAAGGCTACGTTTACACAGCAGGTAAAAGAGGCTCAAATCCCATCTTTTTCTCCGTATGTGACACAGATGTGTGTCTGTGTGACCAGATAAACACACTGAATCTGACATTTTCAATTCCGATTTGAGACGCTTTCATATGTGGTACTGAAATCCGATATGTATCCGATCTGCGGCAACGCGACTCAGTCTGAACAGCCAGATCGGAAAGATCTGATGTGAACAGACAAACCAAAAAATCGGATTTGGTGAGAAAATTTAGATTGGGGCCACTTTTACCTGCTGTGTAAACGTAGCCTAAGTTGCAAGTAACAAGTAAGTCTCGATTCAAGTCCCGAGTAAAGATAGTCGAGTCTCGATTTAAGACCCGAGTCAGGATAGTCGAGTCTCGATTCAAGTCCCGAGTCGAGATAGTCGAGTCTCGATTCAAGTCTCGAGTCGAGATAGTCGAGTCTCGATTCAAGTTCCGAGTAAAGATAGTCGAGTCTCGATTCAAGTCCCGAGTCAAGATTGTCAAGTCTCGACTCAAGTCCCGAGTCAGGATAGTCGAGTCTCGATTCAAGTCCTGAGTCAAGACAGTCGAGTCTCGATTCAAGTCCCGAGTCAAGACAGTCGAGTCTCGATTTAAGCCCAGAGGCAAGATAGTCGAGTCTCGAGTCAAGTCCCAAGTCGAGATAATCGAGTCTCGATTCAAGTCTCGAGTCGAGATAGTCGAGTCTCGATTCAAGTCTCGATTCAAGTCCTGAGTAAAGATAGTTGAGTCTCGATTCAAGTTGTCAGTCAAGACAGTCGAGTCTCGATTCAAGTCCTGAGTAAAGAGATAGTCGAGTCTCGATTCAAGTCCTGAGTCAAAATAGTAGTCTCGATTCAAGCCCCGAGTCAAGACAGTCGAGTCTCGATTCAAGCACCGAGTCAAGACAGTCGAGTCTCGATTCAAGTCTCGAGTCGAGATAGTCAAGTCTCGATTCAAGTCCTGAGTAAAGATAGTTGAGTCTCGATTCAAGTTGTCAGTCAAGATAGTCGAGTCTCGGTTCAAGTCCCCAGTAAAGATAATCGAGTCTCGATTCAAGTCCTGAGTAAAGAGATAGTCGAGTCTCGATTCAAGTCCCAAGTCAAGATAGTAGTCTCGATTCAAGCCCCGAGTCAATACAGTCGAGTCTCGATTCAAGCCCTGAGTCAAGACAGTCGAGTCTCGATTCAAGTCCCGAGTCAATATAGTCTAGTCTCTATTCAAGTCCCGAGTCAACAGTCCTAATCTTCGAGTCCTAAACGAGTCAGGCTGCATCCTTCAGCTAATTTAAGGCCACAACACTGAATGAAGGTAGCAGTGCTGTAGACTTTTGATGACGTAAGCAGTGCATGGCTGTATATTAATTTATTAAATTTTATTTATTTATTTCAGACCAACTGTAAACACAACGAGTAGTGCAACTACACATGAAAATACTTTAAAAGTGCTACTGAACTTAATTAAAAAAATAATATTTGAAGAGAAAAATTATATATAAAAGCTCAGCCAACTGAAAACAGCCACTAGTTTGAACTGAATTTAGACCACCTAACTGAACCACGTTTACAGAAGAGACAGCAAAATTATGGTGACTGTACGAAGCTGAAGTTGACCCTTTTTTCGCCAGCAGCTTCTTCTTTGAATTTTCCGTTCTACCTTAAATGGTGCAGCGGTTACATTCTGGCACCTGACTTCTGCACCATTTAAGGTGGAACGACAAATTCCAATACGAAGCTCCCGAATAATAAGTCAACTTCAGCCTCGTGGTGAATGCTGTGCTTGTTTTACCCGCAGAAGCTGTTAAAATCTTTTGTCTTGCTACCATGAAGAAAATGGTCAGTTCGCCTGGTCAGTTTCTCCAGTGAGACTGGAGGAAACAAATTCATCCGCATGAAAAATAATCAACTGTGTAGAGTCACGTCTGCGGTCAGACTCTTCGAGTTTCTTCCACTTTGAGTCTCGTCTTTCTGAGTCTTAAGGCTGAAGTCCGAGTCAGAGTCCGATTCACTGGTATTGAAGTCAAAGTCGAGTCGCAAGTCTTGCTCGAATTTCTCGAGTCGAGTCTAAAGTCATTAAATTTGTGACTCAAATCGGACTCGAGTCCAAGACCTCTGGTCCAGTGGTCATTTACATGAAACAACTTTTAGTGAATTTTGGTTTTAAGTTTACCTTAAACGAGTTGTATAATTTCTTGCTTTAGTGGAAATTGAAGAAAATTTATAATGTAAACAATTATTGACAGTTAAAAAATTTAATTTGCAGCTTTAAATTCATCCCATATCATAAAAAACACAAAACCTTCTTGCTTTTGTAAACATTGTTAAAGTTTCAAAATGTGCTGTCCGCACAGTCCATGGAAACTAAGCTGCAGAAACAGCCTGTTTTGAATCCATTGTTTTTGTGACATCACAAAATCTAAAAAACATACATATCAGTTTATATTTGCCAAAACCGCCTACAGCCGTTTAGCTCCGCCCATTCACACTGAAGTTATAAACCAAGGGAGTCCAGTCAGTTATAAAGCAAGTGTCCAGTCAGCGTGGCTGCAGGTTTTCATTCCAAACATGCAGGAGCTCGCCTGATTCTACTGGTTTAATCAAACGGTCAGTCTTGAAACAGCTGGTCATGCGAGCCACACCGGCCCTTTGCAGATAAGACCGGACACCCCGGTTATAAGGAGCGTTTCAGCTTCCATTGCGCAATACAGAACAGAGCTAATTTACATAGATCAGTGTCAAAGGCACAGTAACAAAAACCTGTTTAATTCTGAGGGGAAAAGGTTGGAAACCGGTCATAAAAGAGGTCATGTGACCGTTTTTGGAGCCCAAATATCATCGTATGGTCCTCTGTCACTCGTTTACCCGGCGCAGAGCTGAGAGACGGAGATAAACAGAGAC
Source organism: Colossoma macropomum (assembly GCF_904425465.1). Lineage (NCBI taxonomy): Eukaryota > Metazoa > Chordata > Actinopteri > Characiformes > Serrasalmidae > Colossoma > Colossoma macropomum. The sequence goes on from NW_023494785.1 coordinate 40,925,810, forward strand.
GGTTAAGCTGATTCCTATAAGTTGTGATTGGCTGTAAATAATATAGAAAACATAAGGAGTCATTTGCCTCAGTCCTGGACACGACTTATGCTTGTATGGAAGCAACTTCACTCATGTTGGAATTGAACTTGGACCACAAAGTTAGCAATGGAATATAAACTCCAGCAGCACTGCTGTGGCTGATCCACTCGCACCAGCACAACACACACTAACACACCACCACCACGTCAGTGTCACTGCAGTGCTGAGAATGACCCACCACCCAAATAGTACCTGCTCTGTGAACAAAGTATGATGGACTGCAGTCTGTAGAACTACAGAGTGCTCCTATGTGGTCAGTGGAGCTGATAAAATGGACAGTGAGGTGGTTTTAAGGTTATGGCTGATCGGTGTATATATTCCGTTTTATTTATTCATATTTTGTCCACATAGTTCTGTTCTATACTGGATTTTTTTTCGTGGAAAGAGTCGTCCGTCACGTTTCCATGGTAGCGCATTTATAAATTGGTTCTGAACTTGTTACCATCGTGTTAAAGTTTGCACAAACTTACACAAAACCGGTGCAGTCCGGTCCTGGTCACTCTCATCACCACTCTGAACACCTCTGAATGAATTTGTTTGCATCCTAAGTATTAAAAAAAAAAAAAGAATATAAAAAAATCAGTGGAATTCCCCTTTAATACACCATCTGTGCTGCAGTGCTCGTTTTCCTAAACCGCATTTCTCATGTGTTTCCATTATTTTGGCAGGTGCCTAAAGCTGTTTCCACAATAGTGGTGGTAAGAAAAATGGGTGCATATGGAAATGTGTTATAGCACCCAATCTGTGTGGGTCTCACACCTCCACACCACCCCACCACCACCACCACCCCCAACCCATGCACAGATACTCCTCTCAGTCTTCTGGCCCACTGATCTGTTTTCGTCTGAACCGAGAGAGAGCCTGTCTTCACCGCTCCTCTTAATAACCGTAATTCTCTCTCACTCGCTCAGTAAACACACACACAGGCGGAGAAGACCACAAGTGTCTCCCTCTGCCCGTCTGTCTCCACTTCATCTACCACTGTATCACCTCCAAAACACACATGCAGGTATCCTATAAGAGAGCACAATTAGTCCCGTTTAACTGGGTTTAGAGCAACACAGTATGTGAAATATTGAAAAAATATTGGATAAAAATCATAGTTTTCACAGTTTTTGATGGTTTTTAATGTTTTTTTTTTTAATGTAGCATCTTTTTTCTCAGTTCCAACCGATCAGATGTCTGAAAAAATAAATATTGTGACATATCGTGTATCGTGAGAATTGCTCGAAGTATCGCGATATTAGATTCTGCCCATATCGCCCACCTCTGTGCAGACTTACCCCTTTGGTTTTTGCCTCTTGTGGAACAGGCATGAGTAAAGGCCTCAGCATAGCTCTTGCAAAACGAAATTCTCGAGGGTCGTGCAAAGCCGGAAAGCTTACGAGCTCGCATACCTTCAGCGGTTTCGTGTTGCCTGTCGTGGATGCTCCACGTGACGCTATGACATGATAAGTTTCATGCTGGCAAACGACTCTTTCGCGGTTCTAACTATGGCGACGTTTGAGTTCAGAATACCGCCGCCATTTAAGGTGGAACGGGGAAATTCAAACAAGAAGCAGGTGAATAGAAAACCAACTTCAGCCTCGTCCTCTTGTGAACCTAAATATAAGATGACCTGTATGTTTTGGTGCTTAGTACTAGTTAGTCCTACCGAACAATAATAAGAACGGGCCTGTCTTCACCACTCCTCTTAATAACCGTAATTCTCTCTCACTCGCTCGCTAAACACACACACAGGCGGAGAAGACCACAAGTGTCTCCCTCTATCCGTCTGTCTCCACTTCATCCACCACTGTATCACCTCCAAAACACACACACAGGTATCCTATAAGCATTTAAAAAGAGTCTGTGTCAGCATCTTCGCTTAAACCTACCATTCACTCAAATGAGTGGCTTGCAGGCCGTAGAGCAGGAGATCAAGTGATGTGCACACATCTCTCTCTCTCTCTCTCTCTCTCTCTCTCTCTCTCTCTCTCTCTCTGTCTCTTTTGGTCGGCAGCGAGGATGAGGTAGTGCGTTTGGGGTTATATAAATAGATCGAGCATTATGAAGACAAGAGAGATGTTATGTAAAGAGCTGGATCGGGACAAAGGTTAATATATAGACACACAGAGAGAGAATAGAATTATATAAGAGGATTAAGAAAGGGGGGAATTTATCAGTGGGTTATATAAACCAAAACTAGACTGACCACAGAAATCCTCACAAGACCCAAACACAGACGCATCAGCATCATTACTTTCCTTTTCATACTGTAATGTAATATTTCTCCATCACCTCGTGGGCGAATGTGTGTATCTCATGGATACTTCCAGATCTGAAACCTTCAAAGCTGTGTTCTATATTAGGGCTTGGCCAGTTTGAAAATGGGGCGGGTATCGATACTGATTTTGAGGGGCTGAAAACGGATACTGATAGTAAGCAGATATAATTTGATATTTTAGATTATTTTTATTTACTTTATTCACTTACTGTTTTGCTGGTACAGTTGTCAGTATCAGCTTATATTATCATCTAACCGATTGGTCAGGCTGTGCTTAGTATGCACATTTAGGGCTCGGCAATATGAAAATATATCGGTATTGTGATCAATTTTGTCACGATACAATACATTATACTTGTCTGAACATATTGTGGATATCTTAGGTACTTCTAGAACACTGAACTGCAGGTTTCATTATTAAGAGAGCAAAATTAGTCCCGTTTAACTAGATTTAGAGCAACACAGTCTGTGAAATATTGAATAAATATTGGATAAAAATCATTTTTGATAGTATTTTTTTTTTAATGTAGCATGATTGGTTCTTTTTTCTCAGTTCCAATTGATTAGATGTTTGCAGAAATCAATATTGTGACATATCATGTATCGTGAAAGTATCGCGATATTCGATTCCTCCCATATCGCCCACCTCTGTGCACACTTACCCCTTTGGTTTTTGCCTCTTGTGGAACAGGCGTGAGTAAAGGTTGTAACGACTTCTGTATAGTATCAAAAAATTGTGGAAACCATTGTCAGTGATCAAAACTAGATGTATAGGTGCGTCCAATCAGGGTGAAGTGGGTGATGAGGGGGTGGGGCTTATCCTGGCAGACTAGGCTCAGCGACAGGCATGTTACGTCAGAGTATGACCTCACACATCAGTTTCATTCTGTATTAATGTATAACTTTTTATATCATAAAAATATTACATTTTGTGATGCCGATAAAATCGTGTGTCGTCAGTATCAGTCGGTATTATCAGCCAACTGATATATTGGTCAGCCTGTATTTGATATGCAGGTGCACCGATCAGGCGTAACATTATGACTACCTCCTTGTTTCTACGCTCATCGTCCATTTTATCAGCTCCACTTACTATATAGGTGCACTTTGTAGTTCTACAGTTACAGACTGTAGTCCATCTGTTTCTCTGATACTTTGTTACCCTGTTCTTCAGTGGTCAGGACCCCCATGAACCCTCACAGAGCAGGTACTATTTGGGTGGTGGATCATTCTCAGCACTGCATTAACACTGACGTGGTGGTGGTGTGTTAGTGTGCGTTGCGCTGGTGCGAGTGGATCAGACACAGCAGTGCTGCTGGAGTTTTTGAACAGTGTCCACTCACTGTCCACTCTATTAGACACTCCTACCTTGTCAGTCCACCTTGTAGATGTAGAGTCAGAGACGATAGCTCATCTGCTGCTGCACATTATGTGTTGGTCATCCTCTAGTCCTTCATCAGTGGTTACAGGACGCTGCTGACTGGATATTTCTGTTTGGTGGACTATTCTCAGTCCAGCAGTGACACTGAGGTGTTTAAGAACTCCAGCAGCACTGCTGTGTCTGATCCACTCAGACCAGCGCAACACACACTAACACACCACCACCACATCAGTGTTACTGCAGTGCTGAGAATGACCCACCGCCCAAATAGTACCTGCTCTGTGAGGGTCCATGGGGGTCCTGACCACTGAAGAACAGGGTAAAAGGGGGCTAACAAAGTATCAGAGAAACAGATGGACTACAGTCTGTAACTGTAGAACTACACAGTGCACCTATATAGTAAGTGGAGCTGATAAAATGGACAATGAGCGTAGAATCAAGGAGGTGGTCAGAATGCCTGGTCGATGTATATGACCACATGCACGTGCAAATTTTTTATTGATGCACAGGTTATAAGAACGTTACGTTTCGCTGGTAACAATGAAGCCATTTGTCGTAGATATCAGTCAATATAACTGGCCAGCTTATATATTGGTGGAGTTCTGTTTGATATGCATTGAATTCTGTATTAAGGAACGATTATGCAACCATAGCATGTCATAAACATTCCTTATTTACAGTCACATGCAAAAGGTTGGGCACCCCTGGCCAAATTACAGGTAACTGTAGACACCTCAGCTAATATTATTAGCATGCCATTTCGTATTTCACCAATCAAATTATGTTTAAAGTCTTATTTCATTAAATCTATATGAGTGTGGTGTGAAATAGGGCTGGACTGTAAATCAAAATTTATTTTCAGTTACAATTTCGGCTTCCAGCGATAATGAAAACAAGATAATTGAGATAAAAAGATTACTGTGCCATACTCCATTTATAAATCCACAAGACGAAAAGCCCAGACTCACTCTCAGCCAGGCTGTGGCCTGTTTAGTTCAGCTCGAGCCAAGATGGCAGCGAGCCTTTGGTCAACAAGGAAGGTGAAACCTGTTTAACTGTTTGGAAACTCTTTGGTTTCAAGGAGTCCGACGAGGAACAGCAACAAATACTGTGCAAGATGTGTTAGACAGTGGTGTCTGCACCACAAGGCAACACAGCCAGCTTGTTTAATCGCCTGAAATTCAATCTGTTAAAAAAAAAAAAATTTAAAAGTTTAATAAACAAATGCATGATGTTTCCAAAGTCAATAATTGTGTTAAATACTTATGATCTCAATATGGACGTGATTGTTATCGTGATTATAATTTTGCCACGATTGAGCAGCCCTAGTGTACAGTGAGCTTGATGTTTTTCTGCAGAGCACAGTATGTGCTATAGTTGGACTTGGTACTATCTGATACCCTTTAGCCGGCTGCAGAAGTCTTTCATCTTTGGAGTAAACAAAGAATTTCAAGACATAAACATATCTGATCAAAACATAAGACACACGCTCCACACTGCCCTCTGATGGAGTATAGAGTTGACGCATCTCAAAGACCTTAAGAAAATATTGTTGCTGTTCTAAGAAAAGTACAAATGAAAAAAAATGGAAATGCATATTTTCCTTTACAGTGTAATCATTACAATAATATTTACCACAGTTAAGGGTATTTTTACACTCCATTCCATAACAACATCCCTTAACTGTGGCACAGCCACTCTCACCCAGGGTCGCTTAAGGCTTAGTGCTTTATTGTACACCAGAGTCATGTATTTGTCTGTTTCTGCAGGTATTACTACAACAAGAGGATCCTGCACAAAACTAAAGGAAAACGCTTCACCTACAAGTTCAACTTCAACAAGCTGGTCCTCGTCAACTACCCCTTCATAGACATGGGGTCCGCAGGTACAGGGTGTCCACACGCTCACAAACACTGCCTACTTACTTTCTTTTAAACTCCTACGCAAACCTGACACGCGCATGAATGCACACACACACAAACGCAAACTGCCTACTCACTGTGTTTTGCACTCCTACACACACTGACACGCACAACTTAATGTTTTCCCATCTCACGCTGTCTGTCTCATTTACATTACGGGTGTAAAAATGCATGGCTGCATCACGATGCATCATTTTGAATTCAGCTGCATCAATTTGGAATATTAAAATCAGTGACTAATATGCAATTAAACATGTCAAACAAAATAAAATGCTCAGGCTATGCATAGTAAATGGTTCCTCCAGTCACATTTGTCATTTCCAAAAGAACCAAATTTATAAGAGAATTACATCGTTGATTTTTATATATATATCTCTCACTTTCTCTAGGTGTTGGTGTTCCTCAGAGTGCTCCCCCAGTGCCTACAGGTGCTGGAACTCATTTCCGTTTCCCCCCCTCAACCCCTTCGGAGGTACTCTCCCCCAGCAGCGAGGAGCTTCGCAGTCCAGGCGTTTTTGGCACTGTGGGCCGCCGGGTGGCCCGTGGCTCCGTCTCCGACTGCAGCGACGGAACCTCCGTCAACTCCGAGATTGAGGAGGGTAACGGCGGTGGCCTTGGCGAGGAGCGGGCTTCTGAAAGAGCGGCTGAGAGAGCAGGCGGCTTCCGTGGTGCCGTCCACCCGCGCCTGTCCCACGAAGCCATGTTCAGAATGTATGGCGGAGCCGGGGGTCATCGGGCTCACCGTGGGCCAGAGGTCTCAGGTCACCGAGTTCATCCGGAGCCGCTATCGCCCTTCCCTGCGTCGCCTTTGGCAACGCCTGGTGGCTCAGCAGCCCTGCTGGCTCCGCCCCCTCTCTCTCCTGCCCTGTCCATGACCCCCGGTGGGTCGCACCTACCCTACACTCCCTCGCCCACTCTCTCGCCCATGCCAGGCTCCATCTTCTCCTTTAACCCCGAGGATATGCAGCGCTACCTGCAGGCGCACACGCAGAGCGTCTACAACTACCACCTCAGCCCTCGCGCCTTTTTCCACTACCCCAACATCATCGTGCCACAGCCGCAGAGGCCTGACAAGGCCATTCCCGGAGCCGAGAGGGGCGCAATCACCGCCCAATTACCTTCCGGCCTGTCGGGCCCGCCCCCAGGTCACACCCACCCCCACCCAGCGGTCGCCGCCCACCCTCTAGCCCCCGCCGACGAGCCACATCACTCTTCGTCCTTCAAGTTCAAGCTGCAGCCGCCGCCGCTCGGTCGGAAACAGCTGCGAGAGGCTCAGGGACGGCAGGGCTCGCTCTCCTCCAGCTCCACCTCGGGCCTCGGCTCCTCGCTCTCCTTCGGCAGCGACCTGAGTTCGGCTAGCGGCTCCGGGCTCGTCTCCAACTCCTCCTCCAGCGGCTCGCTCAACAGCGCCGGCCTTCCCAAGATCAAGGTACACACCTCAACCTTGACCTGCACTGTTTTACAGCCACATACCCTCAGGCAGAGTAGTTGTCAGGGGTGGGTGATATGACCACAAATCTCACAATGTATTTTTATGTGTCAGTATCAGGAATTATTGATTATTTTTATGTACATTTCCTAAAGCTCAGTTTTTTGTCTGAGTAATGTATTGGACCTAGAGGGAAAGCACACTGGTTGCATTACCGAATTACTCTGTATCTGATTTGAGAAAACGTATCCTAGACGTAGAGCCTTTTTTCTCTCTATATCTTCGTCCCTGAATAAAAGCTAACTCTAGCTAACTCTGCTAACTGTCCTGTTGGGTTTTGCTGTCCTGAGTGAATGGTTAGACTTCTTCTCTCTTTCAGTCTAGAGAATAAAAGGTGCATATTGCCACCTAGCAGTAGTTCAAAGTTGAAGCCTTTGCTGTTAAGATTCGATTGAGAGACGAAATGGCATGATCATTTTGTCCGAAATATGATTTATACATCATACTACATAATAAAAACAAAATTGTCATGATTTTATCATCCAGGTTATCACCTAATTTATGTGTAGAGTGCAATTAAGGCCTATGTTAATGCTTTTCTCTCTCTCTCTAGCTTCATAAGCATAACTGCATTCAGTGTATTATCGACAGCTTTAAAAAGGACAGGAAATAATTGGATTTGTTATTAACAAGAGTAATTACACGGTTACAACAATGGCAGTTCAAAAGCCAATAAGATATTTTCATGCATTTTCTTTCCGTCTCTCTGTTTGTCTTTCTGTCTCTCGCCGCGACTTCGCTGTGCAGGTGGAGCCCATCTCTGACATCGAATCGGAGGAGGAGGTGGAAGTGACTGACATCAGCGACGAGGAAGCGGACGAACGATACGAAGAGTTCGGCTTGTTCTCCGGCCACCGTCGCCATCATCATCATCATCACCCTCACGCCTTCAAGCGCCAGTCCAACGGAACGGCCGCCCCGCCCCTGCACTATGACGATCTGGAGGAGGACGTCTTCAAAGCCCCGGCCCCGCCCCCGCTCTTCTTCGGCCCTGCCTCCTCTTCCCGAGGTGGCCCTGTGGTGAAGACCGAGCCGGACACGCCCCCGGCTTCGACTGGCCACTCCCACACGCCCGCCCCCTCGCAATGCATCCCCTTGAAGCTGAGGTTCAAACGGCGCTGGGACCAGGAGCAGCACACGGAGGAGGCAGAGGACAAGAAGGTGAGAGGGGAGGAAAGGAACGGAGAGAGGGAGGAGAGGGAGGAGAGTGGCAGCGGAGAGGGCGAAAACTCCCCCCCGCACAGTAACCGCAAGGTGAGCGCCGAACTGCACCGTGCCACGGCCCAGCTCTCTCTGGAGAACAAAGACTGCTGATGCCCACACACGCAAAAGGGGCTCCCTGTTCAGAATGACTGCTGACATAGAAATCTCTGAAACAGTCTAAGGCCAATCAAGAAGACGGTTTAAAGCTGTTTATCTGGGCAGGAAAACACTGTAGAACATTGGCATGAATACAGACAAACATGATAACAATAAAAAGTGCTTGAACTGCTACCCTGATAGTCATAAATCATGTCGGTGTATCTAATATTTCTCCTTGTTTTAAGCCATTTCATCTAGAGAAATCATCATTCTGTTATTGGCAGAGAAGCTTGTTTTAAGGCATAATGCAGATTTGTTTTGCAGACTTTAACGAACAACATTATCTGCCAACAGAATAAGACTTTTTTTTTTTGCCCGATGAAATGGCTTCATTCTGAAATACAATCCGCTTACATATTATACAAAACATTACTAAATATTTGATATTTTTTAGTCCAGATTGAAATAACCACTTGTCAAGATATCATTTTTTGCAGTCCTGTTTTCAGGAAAGTTATTGGTAGTATTGGTTATTGGCATCTTGTGAGATGGTTAGAAAAAAAAATGTAAACGTAAATATCGCTGTTGTCGGAAGAAAATCTCCATTTTTCGTTTTTTTTTAGTTTTTGACATCATTTGAAAATGCCTGTTGCCTTTTACATTGTTTGTAAATTTCATGATGAATGGACCAAAAGAAACAGCCCAAAATGATAGGAAAAAAGTCTGGTTCCATTGACTTACATTAAAAGTGAAGTAGGTTTTTTCCTTCTCCTGTAAAGTTACCAATTTGGAGATACAATGCTTTCTTCTCACAACAGCCATATATATATATATATCTGTTTACATCTTAACAGGTGAATTATGCAGCGATACATTAAAAGTAAAAAATCTAAAATTTAACAAAAGGCTCCAGCACTATTATTTCTGTGTTGTGAGCTGGCTGGAAGTTCCTAGAAGTTCCTCCAGCCTCGTTCCTCCTGGATTTGTAAATTTCCATCACCAGCACATCGAATTTAATTGACTGAAGTATTGGTAAGATACTTCAGAAACTAGATGATGCCTATAAATAGTGGAGTTCTTTAAGGAGGGCTTTGGTTTATCTAATAGCCTCACACCTGTAAAATCAAAAGGCTTTGACCTGCCATGCCTCCCATTGTATTGTATCAGTGTTAATTAGCGCTTAATGTTTTTCCTCAGGCAAAAATACAACTGCCCAGATACATAGCTTTAAAAACAATGTTCTCAGGTGGCCTAGAACTTCAGCACGCATATATATATATATATATGCACCTAATGCTCTAGAACAATGGCCGCTGACGTTCATACGGACTCTGCAGATGGACGTGGCCTTTTTAGAGAACAATGATACTGACAGACGAACGCACACCAGCACTCACAGACCTGAAAAGCAGCCCAGATACGAAACTGACCAGGATCCACTGCCCCGCTTCTTCTCTCTTCTCTGGACTACGAGTGCACACTTTGCCGCGTCACGAGGTGACGAAGGAGGAAGACACATACACACGCCGCTGACCCTCAGGAGTTTGACCTTTGGCACTGGAGGACAATTTTTATTTGTGAAAGGAATTTTTATTCAGTGAAGTGCCTGCAAAGCCCCCACAGACAGCAGCGATAGAGCGAGAGAGATCGGACGATCGGAGATCGTGGACTTCAGCAATCAGCGGGAACGGCGCGGCGTGGCCGCCCTTTGCTTCGGATGGGGCGTTTTTCTGACCGCTCCCGTCCTCAACTCTCAGAGAGGGACTCTGTAAAGCTGTGCTGTAGACACACAATTTAACCAGCCTGGCCAAATCCCTCAGGGACCCTTCACGAACACACGCACACACACACACACTCACACAAACACGCCTACATACAAGTAACACCCCCCACCCCCAGTCATTCACATGGGCTTCATTTCCCTCAGTGATGTTATATGGTAGAAACAGAGGTGTACAAACTTATAACTGCAGCTTATAACAAGTTATAACGACGATTATTGTTCTGTGGCAGTTTTGGGAAGCCAAGCCCGGATCGTTGGAAGAGTGTGTGTGTGATCCTTCTGTGTGGAAGTTCTCAGGATCTAGCTCCTCTATCTTTATCTAAACCAGCTCACCTCAGCAGTCTTTCTCTCTCTCTCTCTCTCTCTGTGTTCTCTCTCAGTCTCTCTCGCTCGCTTTCTTCTCTCTCTGGGACCACATCTAACACGGTTGTATTCCATTCCTGCGTTTTTCCGTTTGTGTGGAAGGATTCAGGCCTAGCGTGCAGCTTCTAGAGCCTTGAGGACTGATTTGCTCCTCCCTCTGGCTGAGAGAGGGTTTTTGCATGTTCTCAGTCTTTTGCACTTGCTGCGCTACCATTCAAAAGTTTGGAAACACTCGTCGTTAATCATTCTTGAAATTTTATTCAGCTTCTTATTACTTTTTCAGTTTATTTATTCATTATATCAGGTATTTTGGGAACAACAAGACTTTTCAATTACATATAACGTCGTATTTATCAGTAACAGTTTAGTTATATAGCCCAGTGTAGATGCTTCGAGGATGCCTGCTTGTCACTTACATTCAGTTAAATATATTTAAATATCACCTAATAATTTAAACGTGTAGATAATCTTCTGGGGGCTGCCCGAAGAAAGTGGAACCTACGGAGCCCCACTGGTGACATCCTGTATAAATAACAATAATGCGTGGCCACGACTTAGCAAAGTGTTGGAATAAGACAATTAAGTGGCGGCCAGGACTTAGTAAGGCATGGGAGCGAGATCCTAATGCATGGCCATGAATTAGTAAGGCATGGGAATGAGATCCTAACACATGGCCACAACTTAGTAAGGCATGGGAACAAGATAATTAAGTGACCGCGACTTAGTAAGGCGTGGGAACGAGATTCTAATGCATGGCCATGACTTAGTAAGCCGCGCCAACAAGATAATTAAGTGGCGGCCACGACTTAGTGAGGCGTTTGAACGAGATCCTAATGCATGGCCACGACTTAGTAAGGCGTGGGAACAAGATAATGAAGTGGCAGCCACGATTTAGTAAGGCGTGGGAACAAGATCCTAATGCATGGCCACAACTTAGTAAGGCATGGGAACAAGATACTTAAGTGGTGGCCACGATTAGTAAGGCATGGGAAAGAGATCCTAATGCGTGGCCAGGACTTAGTAAGACGTAGGAACCAGATAATTAAGTGGTGGCCACGATTTAGTAAGGTGTGGGAAAGAGATCCTAATGCGTGGCCACGACTTAGTAAGGCATAGGGACGAGATCCTAATGCGTGGCCACGACTTAGTAAGGCATAGGAACGAGATCCTAATGCGTGGCCACGAGTTAGTAAGGTGTGGGGACGAGATCCTATAGCATGGCCATGACTTAGTAACGCATGATCTCATTCCCGCGGCTTACTAAGTCGTGGCCACGACTTAATTATCTTGTTCCCACACCTTGCTAAGTCGTGGTCACGCATTAGGATCTCGTTCTCACGCCTTACTAAGTCATGGCCATGCATTAGGATCTCGTTCCCACGTCTTACTAGAGCGTAACCACGCATAAGAATCTTGTTCCCATGCGTTAATAAGGCGTGGCCACACATTATTTTTATTAATATGGGATGTCACCAGCAGGGCTCCGTAGGAACCTAATTATCTATTTGTAATATTTTTCTTTAAGTTATCCGCCTCTGGCTTTAATCACCACTTTTGAAATATAGGCCATTCTGGATATTAATTATAGTAGAATTGTATTGATGATGTACAGCTTTTGTTCACAGCATTTATCCATACGTAATTTTTTAAACCTATGACGTTGAACAAGCATCCAATTAGAATCATTTTATACATGTATGTGGTTGTATATTATTGAAAAACAGTGATTCCAGACTTCTGAACGGTGGTGTACGTTTCTGAATCAGTCTCTGATCCCGTCTGCCGGCCAGTTCCCTGGACTCTTGACCACGGTGGCGTAAAGCACTGCTGAGATTCAGTCCAGGCTACAGCAGCGGCCTTTTAACTGGGATGGAAAGCTGAGTTAAGGTATTCAAAGGAGTCGTTCTGGTCAAAAATGCTAATGTTGCTCACAGTGAATGAAGTGATACAGCTACCTGGTCACTTTATGCAAATGACATCATGCTAATTGGTGAATCCTAGCTTCCATTAATTGTCAGCCACATTAGCATTAGTGATATATTCCTTTAAGGGTTTTTCTCGATCGTACAGCACTGACTGCACCAGCATTCAGCGTTCATGCACACACACACTGCCTATAACTCTAAACTTACTAGGGCTCAGCATTACGCTGTGAACGCACTTGCTGAGTGGTGATGCGAAACTGAAGCACCAGCACCTGTTAAAGGGGAACTTCACCGATTTTTCAAAATGTCTGTGTAATTTAATGGTTAATATGTAAATATGTCAGTTCTAGAGAAGCTTGCTGAGTCAGAACTGTTCACAGTGGTGGTGATAGGAACCAGATGTCCACCCCTAAAAGCTCCCTCACAGGAAGTTATTACATGAAATGGTTCTGAATGGAACTGTTTTGCAACAGGTTTGGTCTAAAAAAATTTTTTAAGCCATCCATACATGCAGTTTGTTGCAAGACAAAAGAAAACCTTGGATTTGTGACTATTTTACCACCATAAACATTACATAGAAAAACTCAGTGTTGACCCCTGGTTCCTGTCCCCACCACTGCAAATAAATCTGAGTCAGTAAGTTCCTCTGCAATTAACTTCAGTGACAAAATTATGCAGAATTTTTCAAAAATTGGCGGAATTCCACTTGTGAACCTCTGCAGAATTGTGGGAAGTGTAGTTTGAGCCAGACTGTAAGGCAGTAAGAAGCAACTGACTGATAGCCTGAGGTTTAGTATAACAGCGTGAGGCTAAAAACCTCTGACACACTGTCAAGATGAGAAGGAGAACTGAAGAAAACTAAATATGCTCAGACGAGAAACCAGATGTCTTCAAATCCGGACCTTGAATCCAGTCCTGGATTTTATCGTTGCTGGTAGCTGAAACACTAGGTGGCCAGTGAGCATCAGCAGTTCAGTTAACTGCCGGTGATTACGGAATCCAGGACCGGAAACTGGATTCAGGATCCGAAAGACCTCTGCTGAATATGTAGGCCTGTTACATTTTTAACTGAGTACACCAGGCTGCAGTTGTAAAACCATAGCATTAAACCATAAGTGATCGTCTCTGAAAGAGGTTTAACCTCGTCAGGACTGGAGTCCTGTAGGTTTATTTGGTGTATTTGTGTTTTCTGGGGGGGGATTTTCTCTTTTTTTTGTATATATTTATGACAGGGACAAAGAGCGAAAGACAGAATCGCACCGAGCAGAGCTCTTAACTTCGTCTGATGCAAGTTCTTTTCACCGCCATGCTCTGTTAACATGCCAGCTCTATGCGCGAGTGTGTACGCAAGTGTGTACGCAAGTGCGCGTATGTCTTTATTTGTCTATTTGTTTTATCCGTTCGTCCCCTGGGCTGCGGAAAAGCTCAGAATTCAGCGCTGTGGGGCCGCAGGAAGGTTCTGTGAACTGAAGCCCTTTGGGGAGAACACTTGAGCACAGCATTGACCCAGTCAATCAATCAGGAGGGCCTATCAGGAGCTGCAAGAAGAGGAAGTCACGTGATGTCAGAGGATCCTATTGGGCATATTGTTCACACTGTACAGTATTTAACTTTACGGAACTGGCGGCCTCCATGGCTACACGTCCTCACCTCCTCTGTCCCTCCAAGTACTCTTTATGGAACTGACAGTTGCCTTACTCCGTCTTCAACCAATCAGCTTTTCTCTCGACTACTTATCCCGCCCTCCGTTATGACCCATTGAATGGTTTGTTGAGGCCACGCTGACGGACTCAGGCTGCTCTTACTGGCCGAGTGAAACCCTGTTTGAGCTGGATTAGTTTCACTAGAACGACGTTTGGTCATTTCTAAGTCATTTGATTGGCCAATTCACATAGAATAAAGCACGTGTTATTTTTTCGAATTGTGGTGAGTTCGGACAGTCCTCGTCGACTCACTGGAGAACTGTCGCATCGTAACTGCCAGTTCTTTAAATTTATCACATGAACTGTGTGTACATACATAAAGCCAGATTGGTCTACTGTGTTGCCATGGTAACAGAGAATTTCCAGGCTGGTGATACATGCAAACTCGCAAACTTAGCTCACCTGCCATCTGTGTTTATCACTTGAGTTTCCGAATTATTTACGACATTCTCAGCTGGGCGCAAACTTGAGATAAACTCAAGGAACATCTGAACGCACCGTCATTTCACCAAATTGCAGCAGATAGTCTGGATTAAAGGATCATAACCCAGATGTTCAGGTGATTGAGTGAGTTGTGTCACATTCAATAACAATAACAACACATGACCATGTTTATCATCAGTGAGGTAGACTGGAACAGGACTACAGTTACTGAGGAAGCTCAGCCGGTTACAGAAAGCCATGCACTCCAGAACTATCACCAGCAGACTGTAAAACTACACACACTGCAGATTCATACTGGATTAAAATCACTCCACAATTATTACAGTCAGACTGTAAAACTACACACACTGCAGATTCACACTGGATTGAAATAAAACCCACAAAAGTACACACATAACAGATTCATACTGGTTTAAAAATACCCAGAATTATTACTGACTGTAAAAATACACACACTGCAGATTCATACTGGATTAAAATCACTTCAGTTATTACTCTTGTAAAAATAAACACAGTAGATTCATGGATTGAAGTAGATTAAACACGGTAGATTAAAAATACCCACAAAACTGTACACATAACAGATTCATACTGGATTAAAATCACTGCACAATTATTACTGTCAGACTGTAAACCTACACACACTGCAGATTCATACTGGATAAAAACCACAGATTTTGGCCATAATTGCATAAATTACAGAACCTGTCCAGGTAAAGCTAATCCAGCTCTAATTGGGGCTACTCGGAACAACAACTGGCTGCTCCCAGGTCAGCGGGTCTCGGAGTGAGGGACGTTTTTTGTTAACAGGTTCATTTTGCATTACCTTTGTATTTTTTTCTGATGTCAGCGTTACTGTTCTTCATGATTATCACTTGTTTTCTGAATTCCTTTTTTCCCCTCATGTTATAGTCGTCTGTTTGTGTTCGTCACTGAACAGAGAGCAGCCTCTCTCATCCGTTAACCCGACCATGTGTTATACGTGTAACATTTGAAACTTTTTCAATTTGTAAGATAATAACTAAAAACTGTAATTATATTCCAGGCTGTTATAATGGAGACCGACGCTAGCGGATGGAGGTAGAGGGGGGGGGGCGTGCGTATGATTTTAACTCCATTCATGTCATATAATTGTTATTTTGTAACGTTCCTGTTCTCTTGATCTTGTGCTTTTCTTTTTCATTTGTGGGATTACATAATTTGAAAAGAAACCGTGTATTGCTTTATTGTGTAATGCTCTTTCTCTCTCTCTCTCTCTCTCTCTCTCTCTCTCTCTCTCTCTCTCTCCTTACCTTGCTTCTTTCTTTATTTTTGTGGTTCCACAGCTCATAATGACAGGTTGAGTTTTAATAACATAATGTAACGTTTAATTCTTCTTTTGTTCATTTTTTGTGTTGTTTTTAATCGTAATCAGGGTTAATTAAACTGGTTAATACCACCTGATGAATCTGTGTGTTTTTGGAATTATTTATGTTAATGCTGATAATGCATTTGTTTCTCAGACACACACACACACACATAGACACACACACACACACACACACACACACACATAGACACACACACACACACAGAGAGGTAACGCTTCGGTGAAGTCAACAGTGGTGCCGCATTACAGACTTTGATGCCGCTTCCCTTTTTTCTAGTGCGTGTCGCTGACTTTTCTTGGAAATGTGCCATGTCTTTTCTCTGATGCGCGGAGTTCTCTCTCGTAGGCCGCCTCAGGGGCCACCACATCCGCTGCCGAGGGCCCGCACCGCACCCAGCGCCATCACCACACGCAAAAAGCCCGCTCTCAGGAGAAAATCACTTTTACACTTAACTCCTCAAAGCGGAGTTAGGTGTAAAAGTGATTTTTAGTGGGCGAAAAATTCACTTTACACTATTTATTACAAATTCTCTTTGCACTATTTACTAAAAATTTACACAATTTACTAAAATTTCACTTTATACAATATACTAAAAATTCCCTTTACATGATTTATTACAAATTCACTTTACCCTATTCACTAAAAATTCACTTTACACTATTTACTAAAATTTCACTTTACACAATATACTAAAAATTGCCTTTAAGCGATTTAATATGAATTCACACTATTTACTAAAAATGTACACAATGTACTAAAAATTCAATTTACACTACTCAAATTTCACTTTACACAATTTACTAAAAAATCACTTTACACAATTTACTACAAATTCACTTTACACTATTTACTAAACATTTACACAATTTACTAAAAATTCCCTTTACACTATTTACTAAAATTTCACTTTACACAATTTGTTTAAAAAATCACCTTGCACAATTTATTACAAATTCATTTTACTAAAAATTCACTTCACATTACTTACTAAAAATACACTTTATACTATTTACTAAACATTCACTTGACACTATTTACCAAAAAAATCACTTTAGACTACTAAAAATTGACTTTACACTATATTAAAAATGTACACAATTTATTAAAATTAACCCTTACACAATTTACAACCTCATTTCCAGAAAGTTGGGACACTGCAAAATATAAATAAAAACAAAATGCAATGATATGCAAATCATTTAAACCATGTATTTAATTAAAAATAGTAGAAAGACAACGTATCAGATGTTGAAACTGACAAATTTTATTGTTTTTTAGAAAAATATATGCCGATTTTGAATTTGATGCCAACAACGTTCCAAAAAAGTTGGGACGGGGCAACAAAAGGCTGGTTAAGTCGTGTAATGCTAAAAACAACACCTGGTGGTTGATTGGCAACAGGTCAGTAACATGATTGGGTACATAAAAGCATCCCAGAGAGGCGGAGTCTGTCAGAAGTAAAGATGATGAGGGGTTCACCACTCTGTGAAATACTGCACAATCAAATAGTGCAACAATTCAAGAATATCGTTTCTCAACATAAAATAGCAAAGAACTTCTGCTCTTCATCATCTTCAGTACATAATAACATTAAAAGATTCAGAGAATCTGGAGAAATCTCTGTATGTAAGGGACAAGGCCAAAAAACAGTATTTGCTGGTCGTGATCTTTGGGCCCTCAGACGGCACTGCATTAAAAACGGACATGATTCTGTAGTGGAAATCACTGCATGGGCTCAGAAACACTTCTGAAAACCACTGTCTGTGAAAACAGTTCATCACTGCATCCACAAATGCAAGTTAAAACTCTAAAACGCAAAAAGGAAATATAAATAAACAGGATCCAGAAACACTGCCACCTTCTCTGGACCCGAGCTCATTTAAAATGGACTGAGGGGAAGTGGAAAAGTGTCCTGTGGTCCAACAAATCAACATTCAAAATTCTTTTAGAAATTATGGACACTGTGTCCTCCGGGCTAAAGACCACTCAGCTTGTTATCAGTGAGCAGTTCAAAAGCCAGTATTCATGATGGTGTAGGGGAGCATTAGTGCACATGGCATGGGTGACGTGCACATCTGTGAAGGTACCATTAATGCTGAACGATATATACAGGTTTTGGCAACATATGCTGCCATCCAGACGACGTCTTTTTCAGGGAAGGCCTTGATTATTTCATAAAGACAGTGTCAAACCTCATTCTGCATGTATTACAACAGCATTGCTCCATATTAAAAGAGTCCTGGTGCTAAACTGACCTGCCTGCAGTCCAGACCTGTCACCACTGGAAACATTCGGCACATTATGAAATGAAAAATATGACAATGGAGACCCTGAACTGATGAGCAGCTGAATTCTGGTATCAAACAAGAATGGGAACATTTCACTTTCTAAACTACAGCAGTGTCTCCTCAGTTCCCAAACGGTTACAGAGTGTTAAAAGAAGAGGTGATGAAACACAGTGGTAAACAGGCCCCCGTCCCAACTTTTTTGGAACGTGTTGTTGGCATCAAATACAAAATGGGCACATATTTTTCAAAAAACAATAAAATTTCTCAGTTTCAACATTTGATATGTTGTCATTGAAGTATTTTCCTTTAAAAATAAGGTTTACATGATTTGCATATCATCACATTCTATTTTCATTTACATTCTGCACAGCGTCCCAACTTTTTTGGAAATGAGGTTGTTGTCTCAGTGAAGCTTATGGAGCTTTAGAAGACAAGAAAAGTTCAAACCTGGTGCTCTAGCATGTTTAGAGGGCAGTGCTGAGTAATGTGCGCTTATTTGTTCGCCGTGAAGCTAATTCTAATGTTTTTAGCATGTTTGCTAGCAGAACGAGTGCTTTTAGCCTGTATTTTCACTCTTGTGAAGAACATGTCTTGACTCAACACATAATCCAGTGTAACTGTAGACGTTGGTGTAATTATACACAGTATTGACTCAGTAGTACAAGTACAACCAGTGTTAGCTGCTAAGTAAACACGGCTTGCAAGAGGCTAATCAGCCAGTTTGGCTACTTTAGGCTTGTGTTTTGATAGTTACGAACATTAAGCAAGAAAAGACGCTCCCACTTTATATCAAGTGTCTCTAATAACTGTGTAGTTACATGTGAACAACATGTGCGACAACAATGTAACTACTAATGATTGAGTCACTGGTACAGATGGATTACAGTAGTACACCTAATTAAACACGTGTATCAACTTCAGTTTTGCCTCATGTAATTACACAAGTGTATCTTAATAGTTGTAAAAGCCTATTCTCTCTCATGTAATTACACGAGTAATAACATAAATGTAATTACATCTGTAATCAGACTGGAACGGCAGTTTTTTTTCCAGCAGTAAAAGGAAGTTTGTAATAACTTACATTAAGACTTTACTTACACTGTATATCCCAGCTTTCCTAACATTTAGCCAGCATTTATGTTTCTAGTGCTGAGACATTATAACCAGTTTCAGCTTTAAACCATTCTGTAATGTGACAGAACAGCAGACGACCCCTTATATTAACATGTCACTTTTATGACAAATGTGTTGCATTACCTCAAAGCAATGTCTGTATTACACCTCCATTATTACATAGTAACTACATAACAACTACACAGGAACTGTCGACTTATTTTAAAGTGTAATTTTAACACTACACTACAGGAAAGTTCCTGTGTAGTTGTTATAACGGTATAGTGTAATTACAGAATCAGTGTGATGTGATCAGGTTACCTTGTTACAACACAGTTATTCCACAGTAATCATGTAAAACAAATGTAATGCTATGTAAAACATACTTCCTTTAACCGCTGGAAAAGACTTCTGATCTGTTGCGTATCAAAAAGATACACTTGTGTAAAACTGTAAAACTGATGTTTATACACATGTAATTACATATGCTGTACTTCTGTAATCCATCTGTAACTGTGGCTAAATCGCCAGTGGTTACAGTGTTGTTGCATATGTTATTCATGTGTAACTATGCAGTTATTAGAGACACTTAATATGAAGTGGGACCGAAAAGACAAATTGTTAACCACAGCCAAAATTTCAGGCTGATGGCCCATCTGTTAGTTTTGCCCTGGAGCTACAAAGCTAATGTAGTTTGTGGGTGAACTTTACACCCCTGAGGGCCTGTATGAGGGTGAAGACTTCAGTTAAGCTCTCTACTAACTACATAACTTATAGTAGTTTCCTAGTAGCTACATAATTCATACAGGTTACTCGATAATATGTAGTAGATACTGAAAAAATTCTAGTAGTTATTTACGAAAAATTCATAGTAGTTACTGAACAGGCCTAATTCATAGGAGATGCCCTCATAATAAGTCATGAGTAAATCTGGGGTTCAGGAGGTTAAGAATACCAAATATGGCCTGTCATAATAGGAAGGAAGAGCTTTTTGTCCAGGTTACTACCAAAAAAGCAGCTGTCCTTAAAAGCAGTTCAGTACTGTCCTGTGCTTGGTCAACTTCTTTATAATGACTGCTGTCTCCCCCTGCTGTTAGCACAGAGGAACTGCAGCTATTCCATAACCGACTACATGCCACTCATACAATTTCCATTTCAGTGTAATAAAGCTCAGCCATGTCTTATCTAACATGTTCATCAAATGTTTGGCCTAAACCTCTTAGATTTATGACTATTATAATGAATTATATTGAACCCCCCGTGAGACGGGGGCTCTACAACACATGGGGCGCAAACAATCTGCATGCAAAACATAACACAACTACTAAACACATAAGTAAACTAAAATATAGTATATAATAAGAAATTAAGAGAAAGTATATATATATATATATATATATATATATATATATATATATATATATATATATATATATATATATTATCTCTATGTATTGGGGTGGGCGATATGGCAAAAAATCATACCATGATACTTTCACAAAACACTGTATGCATCATGGTATTTAGCATTTCTGAACCTGCAGTGCAACATATATTATTTTATTTAGTGTTTCACAAACTGCACAGGCCTAAACGCTTTTCAAAAAGGTTCTATATAGAACCATTAACAGCACGTTCTCCATCAATCCGAAGAACCCTTTCATGATGCAAAGAACCTTTTAATCGTGCAGAGTTCTTTGAGTGTTCATGGATCCACACAGAACCATTTTCTTGACTGAAGAACCTTTGAAGAACCAGAGTATAGATAATAGAAAATAATCATGGAAGTGAGCAGACAGGGGCTTTAATTTGTCAGCCCACTGACCACAGATGCCTGACCGATCAAAGCAGACTGTAACGATTTTCCACTGAAATGTACTGAATTTGCTTGATTGAAGTTTCCAAATGAACATCAACACAATGTTGTCTTCCAGTTTACTGACTCCTCAGTAATGACGATTTACTCCGATCAGGCAGGACATTCTGACCACCTCCTCGTTTCTACACTCATTGTCCATTTTATCAGCTCCACTTACTATATAGGAGCACTTTGTAGTTCTACAGTTACAGACTGTAGTCCATCTGTTTCTCTGATACTTTGTTAGCCCCCTTTTACCCTGTTCTTCAGTGGTCAGGACCCCCATGGACCCTCACAGAGCAGGTACCATTTGGGTGGTGGATCATTCTCAGCAGCGCAGTGACACTGACGTGGTGGTGGTGTGTTAGTGTGTGCTGTGCTGGTACGAGTGGATCAGACACAGCAGTGCTGCTGGAGTTTTTAAACACTGTGTCCACTCACTGTCCACTCTATTAGTCCACCTTGTAGATGTAAAGTCAGAGGCGATAGCTCATCTGCTGCTGCACAGTTTGTGTTGGTCATCCTCTAGTCCTTCATCAGCGGTCACAGGACGCTGCCCACAGGACGCTGTTGGCTGGATATTTTTGGTTGGTGGACTATTCTCAGTCCAGCAGTGACGCTGAGGTGTTTAAAAACTCCAGCAGCACTGCTGTGTCTGATCCACTCGTACCAGCACAGCACACACTAACACACCACCACCACGTCAGTGTCACTGCGCTGCTGAGAATGATCCACCACCCAAATGGTACCTGCTCTGTGAGGGTCCATGGGGGTCCTGACCACTGAAGAACAGGGTAAAAGGGGGCTAACAAAGTATCAGAGAAACAGATGGACTACAGTCTGTAACTGTAGAACTACAAAGTGCACCTATATAGTAAGTGGAGCTGATAAAATGGACAATGAGCGTAGAAACAAGGAGGTGGTCAGAATGTTATGCCTGACCGGTGTATTTCATTCATGTGAAAATGATGCACACGTTTGAATCCAGTTCCTCCCTTCTTTTCAGTTTATTATCCGTCTCCCTCTTTTTGTCTCTTTGTCCGTCTGTCTGTCTGTCATCTCTCTTTTCTTTCTCTTCATTCGTCACATCAGTCCTCGTCTAGAAGGCCAGTCAGATGCCCCGGAGCGCTCGGTGACAGTTCAGTGACGGGACACCGCTGTGCTGAAAGAGAGGGGCTGTGCTCATGCTGAGGGTCAGCTCAAAGGTCAAAGGGCAAGGCCTTTAGTGAGAAAGAGGGACGCTAAAGAGGTATTACAGCGTGTCGTCATCGTCCACCATGCGCTGGACCGCCTTCTAAAGATTTCAGAGCTTAGATATTTACAAGGATTATGTTTTGATTTATTTAAACCCAAGACATTAATAAAAGTAGTAATAAGTTAAATTTATACAAATCATTATATTTAATAACTTGTTTTTTGCATTTTTTCACTGTTGTTTTTTAAAGTTCTTTTAAAGTGAAGTTGAAAGATTTTTCATGTCTGCACTGAAACAGTGTTTTAGTCCATAAGCAGAGTCTTAATTTAGCCACACCGATGAATTTTAGAGCAGAAAGTAAAACAAAGGCTGATACCAGAATTATGGGAAGAGGAGAGCATGGAGAAGTGCCCATGGTCCAAAACATACCACCTCATCTGTGAAGCATGGCGGAGGTAGTGTCATGGCGGGGCATGTGTAGCTGGTTATGTTTTGATCTATTTAAACCCAAGACATTAATAGAGATGGTAATACGCGAAAGATATACAATCATTATATATCGTTGTTGTCGGATCAAAACCTCGTATCTCCAAAATGATGACTTTACAGGAGAAGGAAAAACATACTTTACTGTAATGTAAGTCAATGGAACCAGACTTTTTTCTAAGTAATTTTTGGGTCATTTCTTTTGGTCCATTCATCATGAAATGTACACACAATGTGAAGAGCATTTTCAAATTATGTCAAAAGCTGAAAATCGACAAAAATGGAGATACAGCATTATAATACCTCAATTTTTGCATTTGTTTCAATGTTTTTAAAAGTTGTTGTGGATTTCTTTAAGGTGAAGTTGAAAGATTTAAATTTACCATGCGTTTAATTTTTAATCATTTTTTTTGTTTTCAAAAAATGCTGTTCTACATTTGCACGTCACTACCGAAACACAGTGTTTCAGTATGTGGGCGGACTCTTATTTTAGCCACGCCCCTGCATTTCAGAGCAGGAAGTAAGACTGCCTGTTCCTCATGGCCACATGGTCAGCAGTTAGATCCCGTTGTTTTGAAGTAAATGTGTCCCAAAGTCTGAAACTCAGTGTGGAACATTAAAAACTGTCAGTACTGAAACACATGTTCTGTAATTAATGTTCTGTAATTAAGTATTTTTTGTGTTTTAATGAAAATATTTTGATTTTCTGTGTGTAGAACTGCTCAAAGCTGTTTGCTAGTCATGTACTGGATAGCATTTGTATTCGAGCTCAAAATGAGCTGAAATTGTCACTACCAAAACAGTCATTTGGTAAAGTTTCGGTAGTGTTGTGATTGTTTCATTAGTGAAAAAAAATGGAATCATTTATTTTAATAAAATAGGCATAACTATGGTAGAGGGTCACTCAAAGCAAAAGGATTTTAGTTTAAAGTCCAAGAAAGTTAAAAGTCTGAAATGGGTTTCAGCTCTGACTTTGAACCAGTTTGGTAGAATGATCCAAACAGTGTAGGATCTAAACAGTAAATGCTGTAACCACAGCCATTCTTGACCATTTGTAGACCCTAAGCAACACTCTACTCTGGGACCCACCCCAATCATCTTCTTTTATGTGCAAGAATAGAAAAAAAATCAAACTTATTCAAATTCATTTTTTCTACTGACAGTATTGAATAAGTGCAAGTTTAAATATATGCTCCTGGGCCCTGGTGGTCTAGCAGGTGGCGTATAGTAAGAAACAGCACTGACTGTGACACTTAGTGACTCAAAGGGAAATTCCACAGATGTAAACAAAGTCATTCAGAGTGGTTTGGTGTGAAACGCTCTGTTCTAGAGAAACTTACAGAGTCAGAACTGTTCACAGTGGTGGTGATAGGAACCAGACGTCCACCTCTAAAAGCTCCCTCACAGGAAGTTACTACATGAAATGGTTATGAACTCACTGAGACTCTGTTTTACGATAGTCCTGAAATAAGATTTTGGCCTAAAACTCCACTCATGGTGGAGGGACACGTGCAGGGCGTTGTAGGGCAAAAATAGTCCCCAAAAAAGACTTATTTTTTCAGATTGATCACTATTTCACCATCATCAACATCACATATAAAACTCAGAAGACTCATGTAGGTTCACTGGTGGTTCTGGATAGTAAATAAAATGTCTATATTTGTGTTGTAGTCATGGCGACCCCTGGTTCCTATCACCACCACTGTAAAGACATCTCAACCATTTCACACCAAACCACTGTGAACCTCTCTGCTTACATCTCAGCCACTGAATTATGCAGACAGTCAGTGTGACACTGTAGTTTAATGTGATATATATTTCTGAATGTTAATGTGTCCAAAAACAACTTTAGAAAACTAATTTTAATCCCTTAAATGGTCAGAAGCCGACCGGCTTGCGTCCCTCACACATATGACTTAAGAATAATTCACTTTGCCTTGTTTTCCATTTTGTGATTGGATAATAAGCCTTAATGTGCCATAAGGCAGTTTAAGAGATTGATTTTAGTATTTTTATACAGTCTGTCAATGTTATTTATTTTGTAGTATTCATTTCATTCTGACCACCTCCTTGTTTCTGCGCTCATTGTCCATTTTATCAGCTCCACTTACTATATAGGTGCACTTTGTAGTTCTACAGTTACAGACTGTAGTCCATCTGTTTCTCTGCATACTTAATATAGCAATATAGCAATAATATAGCAAATATTTCAATTTTATTGAAGTTTAAAAACTCACTGTATTAGGATCTAAACTGTGTCCTGAATATTGAGTGTAGCTGCTTACAGAACTGAGATGAGCCGAAATATTAACTGAGCATAAATACAACACTGATAATACTATTCTACTTTAGTGTTAAGCTAACAAGTAAGTTCTATATAGAACCATTTCATGCTTAAGTGGTTCTTTGCATGGTGAAATTGTTCATCAGATTGATGGAGAATGTGTTGTATATGGTTCTATAGAGATCCTTTTTGAAAATGGTTCTATATAGCACCAAAAGGGGTTCTTTTCAGCGTGTAATAATACAAGAACCCTTTGTGTCTATAGAACCTTATACAACACATTCTATATCAATCTGAAGAGCCTTTTCACCATGCCAAGAACCACTTAAGCATGAAATGGTTCTTTGAGTGGTTCTATTTAGAACCATTGTCTTCACTAAAGAACCCTTGATGACCTATCTTTTTAAGAGTGTGGTTCTTTGCCCAGTGAAAAGGTTCTTCAGACTGATATAGAATGTGTTGTATATGCTTCATTATAGAACCAAAAAGGGTTCTTCTGTTGTTACAAGCTTGATGTCAGAGCAATAGAAGAACCCTTTTTGGTGCTATATAGAACCATATACAACACATTCTCCATCAGTCTGGATAACCATTTCACCATGCAAAGAACCACTTAAGTGTGCAAATGGTTCTTTGAGAGTTCATGGTTCTATATAGAACCATTGTCTTCACTAAAGAACCCTTAAAGGAACACTTTAAGAGTATGGTTCTTTACATGGTGAAACAGTTCTTCACATAGATGGAGAATATGTTGTATATTATCCTGTGTAGAACCAAAAATGGTTCTGCTATTGTTATAAGCTCGACATCATAACAATAGCAGAACCCTTTTTGGTTCTTGAGTTTTTAAACACTGTGTCCACTCACTGTCCACTCTATTAGACACTCCTACCTTGTCAGTCCACCTCGTAGATGTGAAGTCAGAGACGATGGCTCATCTGCTGCTGCACAGTGTGTGTTGGTCATCCTCTAGTCCTTCATCAGTGGTCACAGGACGCTGCCCACAGGACGCTGTTGGCTGGATATTTTTGGTTGGTGGACTATTCTCAGTCCAGCAGTGACACTGAGGTGTTTAAAAACTCCAGCAGCACTGCTGTGTCTGATCCACTCGCACCAGCACAACACACACTAACACACCACCACCACATCAGTGTCACTGCAGTGCTGAGAATGATCCACCACCCAAATAGTACCTGCTCTGTGAGGGTCCATGGGGGTCCTGACCACTGAAGAACAGGGTAAAAGGGGGCTAACAAAGTGTGCAGAGAAACAGATGGACTACAGTCTGTAACTGTAGAACTACAAAGTGCACCTATATAGTAAGTGGAGCTGATAAAATGGACAATGAGCGTAGAAACAAGGAGGTGGTCAGAATGTTATGCCTGATTGGTGTATGTGATCCATTCTGATGGTTCTATATTTTCTCAGAGAGGTAAAACTCTGTTTCCTTTAGTCGTTTATTCCTGAGTAAGGCAGTTATAATGTTAGAAACGGGCTGCTTACTGCGGTAATTAATGATGGGCTCGATCATGGAGCTGCACTGCGATATTCAGCCGGCAGATGGCGCTGCTTACGTTCAAGCCCGGCGGTGCGTGACTGTCCACAACAGATTATGTAACGGTTAGTGTGTAACTTTGAGCAAGTGTAATCTTTACACGGTGTGTGTGTGTGTGTGTGTGTGTGTGTGTGTGTGTGTGTGTGTCCTTCGACGTGCAATAGCATCTCTTCTCTCAATCCAGAATACAACGCCTAGTTAGTGCAAAGTCTCGGATACTCCCTCTAATATGGCTGTGTTTCACCAAGACAGGCTGTGTCTACTGTTTTAATCGCTCACTGGTCAGAGCAGCTACTATTACTACTATACTACTATTCCTCCCACTTTAATATTCTTAAAGGGGAATCCCACCGATTTTTTAAAATTTCTGCGTAATTCAGTGGTTGAGATGTAAACAAGGCCATTCAGTGTGGTGTGGTGTGAATTAACTCATTGTACAGGCTGACTTCTTTACAGGACCCAGAGGTCGTGATGTCTACAACACAAATATAGCCATTTTATTCACTATTCAAAAGCACCAGTGAACCTACACGTGTCTTCTAAGTTTGTATATGTAATGCTGATGATGGTGAAATAGTCCTAAATCTGAAAAAAAAGAAGTTTCCTTTGGGGACTATTTTGCCTCACAACGCTCTGCATGTACAGCTCCTCTATGAATAGATTGAAATAAATGGATTCTAGGCCAAAACTTTATCATGAAACTACCATAAAACAGTGTCTCAGTCATCAGGCAGTGAATTCATAACCATTTCATGTAATAACTTTCTGTGAGGGAGCTTTTAGAGGTGGCCGTCTGGTTCCTATCACCACCCATGTGAACAGTTGACTCGGCAAGTTTCTCTAGAACGGAGTACTTCGCACCAAACCACTCTGAATGACTTTGTTTACATCTTAGCCATTTAATTATGCAGCAATTTTGAAAATTCGCTGGAGTTCCCCTTTAAAAACAGACTTTTAATACAGCTAATTCTGGTACTACACTTGTTTTTTTAAAGCCAGCATCTAAAGGCTAAGTCAAATACTACATTTGCTGATCTTAGCCTGGGAGAAATCACTTCACGTTCTTGTTTTAGCGCGTAAAATCATTTAAAATGATGTTATTTTAATACAGATATAGACGCGCGCAGTGTGATCGCTCACTACTCCTCACCACAGCCAGCTCGGGGTGAAGCGAGTCCAAGCCCCGCCCCCTCCGGCCAGCTGGTGGCAACATGCGTGATGACTTCACCGCTCTGCGAGCTGATTGGCTGGCGGACGCGTCCCGCCTCGCCAATCGCAGGCCGGCGAGGTGACGTCAACAACGAACTCCCGGCTAAGACCGTCCGTAAGGGGGCGGGGCGAAGAGGCGCCTACGTCGGCGGACGAGTGAATCGGGCGGCCGTGATTGGCTGCGATCGGATCCGAGGCGAGGGTCTGTTGCTGAGAGAAAAGAGAGCGAGAGTAGAAAGAAAAAAACAGCGAAGGAGGGGAACGGGTGCACCGACTCTCGGCGGCTCTGCTGCTTCGCTCAAAGCCGAGCGTAGTAGTTTTAGACGTGAGGGCCGTCCCTCCGCGCTGATTTATATCTTTTCCCTCTATCTGCCCCTCTCCTTTTCTTTCTCTCTCTCTCTCTCTTTCTCTCTGTCTTTCCACGCATATCTTTCTTTTTTTTTTACCGCTTTTACAAACCTCGTTAGTTCACTTTCACACTCCGGCTGCGCTGCTCTGACCGTTGGCCGTTACGAGGCAGAGAACTCTCGTCATCTGATTGGCCGACGCAGCCTCGACTCCGCCCCCGGTGCCCGCCCACACTCTGTTCCTAAGGTTCCCGGCGCCCTCATTGGATACTGTAAACTTCTCCGGCTGCGATTTCCATTGGCTCGCGCCGCACGTCAGTCACGCCTAGTTTGACAAGCGGGCCCGCCCCCTGGCTCGTCCACCGGCGCCTATTGGCTACTGTATCCTCCGTCGGGCTCTGATTGGCCGGGCTGCGCCAGCTGTTAGTGGTTCATTCACCATTTTGTGACTGTAGTGGGGAAAAAAAGGGACGCGGATAGTTTTTTTCACTCCGTGTCTGGAGTTCTTGACAGTGTGCGGGGAGAAAGGGATGTTCGAGCGGATGAACTACAAACTTAAGCCCCTTACAGCTCCTCGGACGGCCGCTGGACGCTGCTGACACTCGGGCCGGCCAGCTCAGCTGCAGTTTGCGCCGTAAACCCTTGGCTCGCCTCCTGTTTGTGTCTTTTGGGTGAGTTGTGGTTACCGACGAGCGCTGGCGACGGTCGCTTTGGTTGCTGACTCAAGTTAAAGGACAAGTTAGAGGAGGGAGGAAAAAAGCCCAAACAAGCTCGGCTGAGTGGTCTAGGAAGGAACCAGAGCGAGGAGAAGGCGGAGGGGGGCTGTGGGGGGCTTTAAACTTTGTCTCATGTTCAAACCCGGTGCTGCACGCGAGCGTACGTTAAGTTTTTTTTTTTTTATAGCCAGTTGTTTTTGTTGTTTCTTGGTTTTTTTGGAAATAAGAGGGCTCGTGCAACTTGGTGACCGCGTGCCTAAACAAGCCTACACACTGGCTACTCAAGCTCAGCATTTTTATTATTGTTTTTATTTATTTTTATATTTATATTGTTTTAAATGCATATATTTATATTTATATTTGTGTTATTGTTATTATTTTTTTTAGCTTGTGTTCACTATAATTGTGCGCAAATGGAAGAGCTGCAAAAAAATGAACTATGCCTTATCAGATTATGCCTTGCACACTTGCTCGAGCTCGACATGCAGCCATCAGCAGCAGTTTCCATGACCTGCATAGCATCATTTTTGCAACTTTACTACGTGCACGCGGTGCCGAGGGCTCGTAAGTGTGCATGCAAAAATGAGACGGACTAGTTTTACATATTTAAAGGGATTTTTTTTCCACTCTTTTAACACAAGGTCTGGAGATGGAGCCTTAAAACGTGCTGGCTTTCCCCCTCAGCCCCACTCATACGGCTTGGCCATACTATACCCGTGACATTGTGAAGGATCAGCTGTCGTTGCCTTATTTTGTTTATTTTTTATCTATTTATGCATCAGTGCATGTATGCATTGTAATGCATTCACTTGCATCTGCTCATTGCATTCACTTGCATTCAATGCAATGGAAACAAAACCTTTATTACCTTTATTAATTTTTTTGCATGCTATCCATCCTCTAAAATCCCCCCCTTGTGAGATGCATTGTAAAACATGCTGTATGCATGCTGCAGTTATCATGATGATGGCTTGTGCACTGAGCATTCCCAGTTTTCCAGTTTTGCCACTTCTTCCAGCTCCACTTTGTGCCCTTTCAGGACCTTTCTGCCCCTCTCATGATCACAGTCAGATGGACTCGGCGAAGAAGTGATACGTGTCCACGTTCTGATGGGGGCTGTTGAGTCATGGTGGTGGGAGATGTTGTGGAAAAGTGCATGCACTATTGCTGCTACGTCACGCCGTCCATACTGCCTAGGTGTCTGTACCGAAAAATGGAAACCGCAGCACGTTGAAGGTTCTAGAGTGTGGGAGAACGTTCAGAAGCAGGTTTTCGGAAGTGCCAGATTTTTGGCTCGCATGTTGTTTTTTTGCTGCTTCATGCATGTGCAGGTTTCAGCCGCTGGTGACCCAGTTTAGTCCATAATGGCTGCACGATACGGACAAAATACCAGCATTGCGATTTTTCTGCTGCATATTGCGATTTTGCGATACACCTTGCGATATATTACCAAAACAAAAAACATAGTTCTGGATTATT
The DNA here is from genome assembly GCF_904425465.1 of Colossoma macropomum. Lineage (NCBI taxonomy): Eukaryota > Metazoa > Chordata > Actinopteri > Characiformes > Serrasalmidae > Colossoma > Colossoma macropomum. The sequence goes on from NW_023494785.1 coordinate 40,956,369, forward strand.
TTTGACATTTTTCATCAGATTACATGAATGCCCTAATTCATTAGGAACACTAATCTGGGGCTGTGATTGGTCAGCATGTTCTGCATATGTAGGTTGCGCAATATCATCATCTGTTAATAGGTCGCAATGTTGACCTTTGCAATACTGACATCGCATAAGGCTGCAACATGCAAATATTAGTACCCAGATGTTGTGTGGGTGTTCAGATAAATCAAAGGATTCATGTGATGCAAGAACCGTAAACAATTTTGGTCAAACATACTGCAGGCCAGTCTTTCACTAATGCGATTCCAATATATTTGAAGGCATTGTGCAATTGCATTACAATTGCAATATGCAATATTTTGCACATATAGTGCCTCTCCACCCAGAATGCCTTAATTCCTCAACTAAACATACTCGTGCTGTTGCTGGGGTGACAGTCAGCTCCATTTTAATCCTGGTAAATTTTTTAAATAGGCAATATTTGTTGGCGATAGATGCAAAAATGCAATATCACAGTACTTTTTTATGGTGCATCTATAACGATATTTAGTTTTTCTCAGGTTTGAACAGCTGGAACTGAGAAAAAAGGGCCACATTTTAAAAAAGTACTATAAAAAACTAAATTTTATTAAAAATTTCACATATACACTGTGATAAATCTAGTCAAACAGGTCTACAGTGTCACTCAGAAAGCCTTTGTCACTTATTCCTTTTTTGCACAATTTAAAAACTCCACTCCTTTTGCACTGTGATCCAATATTATAATAGGCACGATCTAAAATTACTTAAAAACAACGTCTTTTATATTAGCGCCCATTAGAACCGTTTTGGAGACTTGAGGTTTTGTGCTGACAGTGACGTTCTGCTCCCTCTGCAGTGACACGTGGTTCTTTAAGCACTGACGATGTTCACCGTACACTCAGAAAATCATACAGTGACGTCATTTTTACAATAATGATAATATTGTAATATTGCAAATATCTCAACACCTAAAATGATGCAGTGTGACTTTTTCCCAGTGTTCTTCAGCCCTACACTCTTAAAAAGATGGTTCTTCAAGGGTTCTTCAGTAAAGAAAATGGATTGAACCTTATACAATACATTCTCCATCAGTCTGAAGAACCATTTCATGATGTAAGGAACCACACTCTTAAAAAAGATGGTTCTTCATGGGTTCTTCAGCAAAGAAAATGGTTCATTTGAATACTCAAAGAACCCTTTGCATGATTAAAGGGTTCTTTGCATCATGAAAGTGTTCTTCAGATTGGTGGTGTGTTGTCTGCGGTTCTATATAGAATCTTTTTCAAAATGGCTCTATACAGCACCAAAAACTGTTCTTGTAATGTTATGATGTCAAGCTTGTCACAATAGCAGAACCCTTTTGGGTGCTATATAGAACCCTTTTCAAAAAGGTTCTAGATAGAAGCGTATACAACACATTTTCCATCAATTTGAAGAACTTTTTTGAAAAGAGTTCTGTATAGCAACTAAATAGGGTTCTTGTACTGTTACGATGTCAAGCTTGTCACAATAGCAGAACCCTTTTGGGTGCTATATAGAACCGTATACAACATATTCTTCATCAATCTTAAGAACTTCTTTGATAAAGGTTCTATATGGCATCCAAAAGGGTTCTTGTATGGTTTTGATGTCAAGCTTGTCACAATAGCAGAACCCTTTTGGGTGCTATATAGAACCCGTTTAAAAAAGGCTCATATAGAACTGTGAATGTTCATGGTTCTATATAGAACCATTTTCTTTATTGAAGAACCCTTGAAGAACCATCTTTTTGTGTACAGCTCTCAGTACAAAACCCTGCCTACTGTGATGTCAGTATTGCAAAGGCCAGTATTGCGATAACGGTTAACAAACGATATATCGTGCAGTAAACTTGGCCCAATCAGTGATTATTGAACATCATGTTAATGATATGATAATAATATGCAAATTATAGTTTTTTCAATGCCTTTTTTTATTGCTTCATCCTCATTTGACCATCGTAATCTGATTAGATCAGAAACGTGTGCAGTAAAAAAGCCCACTTAATTGTACACTCTCACAAAGCTTGGTTCTTCAAGGGTTCTTTAGTAAAGTAAATGGTTCTATATAGAACCATGAACACTCAGAACCCTTTGCATGATTAAAGGGTTCTTTTCATTGTGAAAGCATTTTTCGATGGCGAATGAGCTGTATATGGTTTTATATAGAACCCTTTTGAAAAGGGTTCTGTATAGCACCAAAAAAGGTTCCTCTATTGTTATGATGTCAAACTTTTAACAATAGAAGAACCCTTTTTGGTGCCGTATAGAACCATATACAGCACATTCTCCATCAATCTGAAGCATTTCACGATGCAAAGAACACTTTTATCATGGAAAGTGTTCTTTGAGTGTTTATTTTTCTATATAGAACCATTTTCTTTACTAAAGAACCCTTGAAAATGATAATTTTCAAGTGTCTAGAACCATTAACACTCAAAAACCCATTTGCATGTTTACATGGTTCTTTTCATGGTGAAATGGTTCTTCAGATTGATGGAGAAGGCATTGTATATGGTTCTACATAGCACCAAAACGGGTTCTTCTATTGTTCCAAGCTTGAAGTGGTTCTTTGAGTGTTCATGGTTCTATATAGATCCATTTTCTTAACTAAAGAACCCTTGAAGAATCATAATTTTCAAGTGTATAGGACTGGTAACACTCAAAGAAGCATTTGCATGTTTAAATGGTTCTTTTCATAGTGAAATCGTTCTTCATACCGAGGGAGAATGTGTTGTATATGGTTCTGTTTAGCACCGAAAGGGGTTCTTCTATTGTTACAAGCTTGAAATGGTTCTTTGAGTGTTCATAGCATTTATCTAAGAACGCCTGAAGTACTAAAGAGCTTCTGGCTTGACGTTTGAATCCTGAACGTAGTCTGAACTGAACTCAGTTGTTGTCGCAATTTTCGCAATTTGAAAGAGTGCAATTTTCAAAACCGCAGGAGCTGCGATTTTAATTATATTAATCATATCTACGTTTTTCAGCATTACAAATGTAACCAAATAGTGCACTACAGGCACAACTGACACACTACATCCAGCATTCAAGCCTGAGTAAAGGAGGGAAAAAAGGCCTGAAGCTTTCTTTCTACCTTGGTAGAAAAAAAATCGCAATATCATTCAGAAAAATCGCATTTTTCCCAAATCTTTCAGCCCTAGTTGTGGTTGTGATACACAGCACATGGGTGTTTGGTTGCTTCTGATTATTCAGGCTTATCTACAGGCAGTTCATCTACATTGTTTATAATTTAGGCCGCAATAAAAACTGCAGCTCTTGCGATTTGGAAACTCTTCTAAATAGCGATTTCGCTCATCTCTCAGCTCCAGTCGGAGGTTGATATCTAGTGAGGAAAGGGATTTTTTGTGGAGCGCCCATGCGTGCCCCAATGAAGCACACACCACTGCACTACTGCAGCCCACTGCGCCCTACCCAGTGCCCAAAAATGCATTTTTTGGAGAACGTGCTGAACTGCAGTGCGACTTTGTCCTCACGCGGTAAACGCGTTTACATTCAGGTGCAGGTCAGTTTTGATGTGTAGAGGAGCTCAGTGTGGAGGGATCGTGCTTTCAGTCAAGGTTCCTCTGCTTCCTTAGGTTAAAGTGTGTGTGTGTGTGTGTGTGTGTGTGTGGACGATGCAGTCAGGCAGTGCGCTGTCACACACTCGTTCTTCGGTTCAGCGTGCTGGCACTGTAGCAGGTTGGCAGAGTGGTATCGCAGTCTGAAGCATTTAAAGTGGTCGTAGAACGTTTATTCCGAGCAGCTGCTAAACGTAAGCTGGGAGGCTGGGAGGTGGGGGGTGCCGAGGGGGCTGCAGCACCCCCAGATTTCAGGACTGACAACCTGAAAATCGGATTGACAGGAATTTTAAAGTAAATTTTAAAATAATTAAAAAGTGCAGTAAATATCCAGGTAACACTTTCCATGTATTTTAAGGGAAATTCCAACATTTGTCAGAATGTCTGCATAATTAAACGGCTAAGATATCGGCTCCTGACCACTTAAGGGGTTAAAATTAGGGTTCTGAGTTTGTTTTCGAACACGTTCACATTGAATAAAATAAATCACATTAAACTACAGTGGCATAATGATTACATGTGGGTAATTTGTCCACATAATTCAGTAGTTGAGGTGTAAACTGAGTCGTTCAGAGTGGTTTGGTGTGAAATGTTCTCTTATAGAGAAACTTACCGAGTCAACTGTTCACAGTGGTGGTGATAGGAACCAGACGTCCACCTCTAAAAGCTCCCTCACAGAAAGTTATTATGTGAAATGGTGCCGATACGTTGCCTGATGCCTCTGACATTGTTGTTGTTAGTAGCTTTGACATAATAAATTTAATCTGTTTCTGGCGGAGGGATACATGCAGGCAAAATAGTCCCCAAAAGAAACTTATTTTTTCAGATTGATCACTATTTTACCATCATCAACATTGCATCACTCAGAAGACTCATGTAGGTTCACTGGTGGTTTTGGACAGTAAATAAAATGTCTATATTTGTGTTGTAGACATGGTGACCCCTGGTTCCTATCACCACCACTGTAAAGAGATCTGAGTCTCTACAACCAACCATTTCACACCAAACCACCCTGAATGACTCTGTTTATGTCTCAAACACTGAATTATGCGAACAAATGATCCAAATACAATCATTATGATACTGTAATTCAATGCGACGTTTTTATTGAATGTGGATGTGTCCAAAAACAACCCCTCAAATGGTCAGCAGCCGACAGCCTTCCACTCCTCACACACATAACTCAGTTTGCATTGTTTTCCATGTGGTTATTGAATAATAAGCCTTAGGATGCAATAAGAGAATTTAAGAGATTAATATTTGTATTTTTATAGTCTTTGGACAATATTTTTTCATATTGTCACTGTCAAAACAAGATCTTGCATCTCTATTTTTCATTTTTTGACATTACGTTGTGTCATAATTTCATGATGAATGCACCAACAAAAATGATCCCAAATGACTTGGAATAAAATCATTTACAACGACTTCCATTAAAAGTCCTTCTCCTGATTAAGTTACCATTTTGGTTATAAATGTTACAATGAAAACTTATGTTTTTTAGATTTGTGACTATTTTACCATCATCAACATCACATAAAAGGTCAGACTTTTACGTGTAGGTTCACTGGTGGTTTTGGAAAGTAAATAAAATGTCTATATTTGTGTTGTAGTCATGGCGACCCCTGGTTCCTATCATCACCAATGTCTCTACAATCAACCATTTCACACCAAACCACCCTGAATGACTAGGAATATGTAGACATTTTGAATACTGAATAATCAGTAACTGTTTGTTTACTAATTAATAATTTTTTTAATTAATGAATAAATTAATCTTTATGTGTCATATTAATCAAGTAGCACGAATGAACAAGTTGTAATTATCTGAATTGACAGTGACCAGACGTGCTAGAAAACGCTAGGAAAGTGGTCAAGTTTCAGTAGCAAGCGTGCTCACAGGTTATGTTATGAATATGTTAATCAAAACTCATAAACAGCTGAAAACTAATTACTGATGCTGACAACTAAACAACTAATGACCTCACAGTGATTATCCGGCCGCTGTGTTTGTAAGTGTAGTAATAATGTGCTGAGGCCTGTAACACGGGCACAGGGTGTTTAAAAGCAAGTTAAGCGAACGCGCTTAAATGAGTTCTTATTAACAAAGCATACAAACATATTCATAACGCGTGTGCGAAAGTTTGGGCACCCTGTCAAATGACATTTTGTTTATTTTTTAAGTGTAAATAAGTGAACACAGGGAACACACTCCTGCACATTGTAATACACAATCACTGTTTATTAGCTGAATTTAGCGTTACACAACTTTACCAGCATTCGTTGCCCCCGTCCCAACAACATGTTGTTTGCATCGTTGCATTTTGTTTTTATTTACAATTTACACAGCATTCCAACTTTTTTGGAAATGGGGTTGTAAAACATGCAACATATGTTCTGCACTAGCCATGCTCTCGCTACTGGCCGCTTTGTGGGCACATTGCAGTCGTCCAGAGGGAAAGTCTGTGCAGAGTTGCAGCCCAGACAGCCTTTTTTTTGAACACATAAACTTATTCCTATATAATAACGTCCTGTGTTTGGCAAAAATATTTTTTCAGCCGTCGTATCTCCTGCTCAGGGCTTTGAACTTAGTGTGTACATATTAACGTCACATTTGCAGGCTCAAAAAGAAGGTCCAGCTCGATGTTTAGGTCTCAAATCGTCTCAAAATCAACACTTATAGTGATGAGGATGTGATGACAGTAGTAGATAATTCACTCACATCCTCAGAAGATGCTCCTTCACCAAGTTTTGACTGAATTTTCTTTCAGCGTGCTCACAATCATCAGATTCATCCGCTATATCATCTATATTTGTGCTGTAGTCATTGTGACCCCTGGTTCCTATCACCACCACTGTAAAGACATCTGAGTCAGGTTAAATTGTTCTAAAATTTTAAAGAATCTGCAGAATTATCTTTTAAAACATTTTTAAAATGTGAAATTTAAGCCTTTTTGCACCTATTTGCAGTGTAGGAATCGTTAGGGGTCAGCAGATTGTAGGCCAGCGCTGATATACGGTCATTTTGATGTATATGTCTGCCAATACTGATGCATAAACATTTACAAAATGTGGAAACGGGGACTGAGTTGACTTGAATTAGACAGAAATGTAACATTTGATTCTATAATTGTAAGTGATAAATATAACATTTATTCCTTTTCTGTAGAAGTGTCTACATTTCTACAGTAAAATTAATAAGATTAATAAAATGTAGGCATTTTAGCACAGAAGCTCAGCAACATCCTGTATCAGTTCTCATCTTTTTTTAAATGATCTGCTTAAAAATTAGTTTTTTTTATAATTATTACTATTGTTATGTTACATATTGTGTATATTGTGATATTGTTTTGGTCTGTACAGTGGAAAATATTGTGATTTAAATATTATTATCACCTACCGCAGACTGCTGTGAGTTGTAAATTTGGGAGCTGTATTATTTGTCATAATAAAAAGCTTCTTATATCAAATATGTTACCGTTTGACATGAGAACAGTTGTTTATTACCTTTAATTATATTATTATTAAAATGTAGGCAATTTATTTATTTACTTATTTGTCACATAGAGGTCTGTGATCGTTGGTCTTCATTGCGGGGGGCATGGCTGCAGACAGGTAGCATAGATTCGTCATAATAAAATGTATTATTTGTTATGATAGAGTACACAATTGTATATTGAAGTAACAGCATATATTTAAAGGAGTGCTTTCTCACAGCCCCACCTTGATACATTTAATTTAACAGGGCAGTAAAATAGCTTTAATTATTTAAAAAAAATGGGAAAAGTGACAAATATAGGTGAAGCCCGGCCTGAAGGTCATCACAGCTGTATTTATACGTAGGCTCTTTATTTATTTAAATAATTTAACACCGATAGCTGATCGTCTTGTCTGCGAGGATCGCCATGCATTTCTCACACACTCGTGCCTAAAGTCAGGGTTTTTTTTGGTTGTTTCAGTGACCAATTTATACTATGTGGCCAAAAGTCTGTGGACACCCCCCCTAGTTATTAAGTTCAGACGTTTCAGCCACACACTTTGCTAACAGGTGTATAAAAACATCTCCATAGACAAACAATGGCAGCAGAATGGGTCGTACTGAAGGGCTCAGTTGACTTTAAGTGTGGCGCTGTCATAGGATGGCACCTTTGCTGCAAGCCAGATCATGAAATTTCTGCCCTGCTAGATCTGCCCCAGACATCTGTAAGTGCTATTATTGTGAGCGTGTAGGAGCAACAACAGCTCAGCCACAAAGCGGTAGACCACACAAACTCACAGAGCGAGGCTGCTGAGAGCTGGGCGTGTAGTGTAAAAATGCCTGTCCTCTGCTGCATCACCCTCTACAGAGTTCTAAACTGCCTCTGGAAGCAACACCAGCACAAGAACTGTGCATTGGGAGCTTTACGAAATGGGTCCCCATGGCTGAGCAGCTGCACACAAGCCTAAGATCACTATGTGCAATGCCAAGGGTCGGCTGGAGGGGTGTAAAGCATGGAGTCACTGGACTCTGCAGCAGTGGAAATATATTCCCTGGAGTGATGAATCACGCTTCACTGTCTGGCAGTTTGATATAAGAGTCTGGGTTTGGTGGATGTCAGGAGAACATTACCTGCTGGAATGCATAGGGGAGTTTGGGGGAGGGGGGATAATGGGCTGGGGCTGTTTTTCAGGCCCCTTAGTTCCAGTGAAAGGGTGATGTTAATGCTACAGCTTTCAAATATAATTCAGTTATATTCAGTTATATGCTTCAGTCTTTGTAGTAGCAGTTTGGGGGAGACCCTTTCCCGTTCCAGCATGACTGAGTGGAACGTGGTTTGTAAGTCAGGCCCTCTCGTCCAACGTCCAATGGGCACAAATTCCCACAGACACACTCCAAAATCTTGTGGAAAGCTTCCCAGAAGAGTGGAGGCTGTTACAGCTGCAAAAAGGGGCAACTCCATATTAATGCCCATGGTTTTGGAATGGGACGTCCAACAAGGTCATTTAGGTGTGACGGTCAGGTGTCCACATACTTTTGGCCATGTAATGTATATGAGAATCTGAGTTGAGATATTGACAGTGTGTGTGAACCCAGTACTGTGCAAAAGTCAGAGGTCATCCTTTATTTATTTCATTTCCAGTCAAAACTGCCATTCGATTATTCATTTTTCAGCATCAGGACCTGAAGCAGAAACATATATTTAGCAGATATAAAGGATAAATGTTTAATTAACCTCCAACCCTAAATATACACCAATCAGGCATAACATTCTGACCACCTCCTCGTTTCTACGCTCATTGTCCATTTTATCAGCTCCACTTACTACATAGGTGCACTTTGTAGTTCTACAGTTACAGACTGTAGTCCAGCTGTTTCTCTGCATACTTCGTTAGCCCCCTTTTACCCTGTTCTTCAGTGGTCAGGACCCCCATGGACCCTCACAGAGCAGGTACTATTTGGGTGGTGGATCATTCTCAGCACTGCAGTAACACTGACGTGGTGGTGGTGTGTTAGTGTGTGTTGCGCTGGTGCGAGTGGATCAGACACAGCAGTGCTGCTGGAGTTTTTAAACACTGTGTCCACTCACTGTCCACTCTATTAGACACTCCTACCTTGTCAGTCCACCTTGTAGATGTAAAGTCAGAGACGATAACTCATCTGCAGCACTGCTGTGTCTGATCCACTCGGACCAGCGCAGCACACACTTTTATATATGTGATATATGATATTTTATATATGTTTTTTACTTTAATTGCCAGTCAAAATGGCTATAAAGTACCAGTGTCAGGAAAAAGCAGGAAACATATGTAACATAAAATTATCCTCAACAGCTAAATATAATTTTTCAATATTTAGTGTCAACAAGTTGCTTGTATTGCAGCTTCCTTTCCTTTAGTTACCATTTCAAAGAAATCTTCAAAGATTTCTCCAAAGTTCAGTCCTAGGAACTGGTTGCATTTTCTGCTTCTCTATGTCCAAGCAATCCCAAACACATGTCCACTGCATACCTTCAGGCCAGACTGGTCACCGGTCATGGCGGACTGGTCATTATTCAGTAGCTAATATTATATTCCAGTAACTACTATGAAACGAGTGTGTAAGATCTGTAATTATGAAGGTGAGGAACTGAAGTATGGATCCACTTACAGACCCTTAGAGTTTAATGGGGAACTATTTTTAAAAAACGTATAATTAAATGGTTAAACGGTTAACAAACAGAGTCATTCAGAGTGATTTGGTGTAAAACGCTCAGTTCTAGAGAACCTTACAGTCAGAATTGTTCACAGTGGTGGTGATAGGAACCAGACGGCCGCCTCCAAAAGCTCCCTCACAGAAGCTATTACATTAAGTGGTTATGAATTCACTGCCTGATGACTGAGACATTTTTTTATTATAGTTTTTTGATGAAATCTTAGCTTAAAATGAAAAGCAAAATAGTTCCCAAAGAAAACTTTTTTTTTTATTTTACCATCATCAGCATCACATATAAACTCAGTAGACTCGTGTGGGTTCACTGGTGGTTTTGGGTGGTAAATAAAATGGCTATATTTGTGTAGCGGTCAGTGAACGTACACGTGTCTTCTGATTATTTATATGTAACGTTGATGATGGCAAAATAAGTGTCCTTTTAGGAATATTTCACCTGCATGTTCCTCTCTGCCATGACCAGAATTCAAAATTGCATTTAAGGCCAAAATTATATTGTAAAACTTATTGTAAAACAATCTCTCAGAATGTAAAAACGTTCTGTGAGGGAGCTTTTAGAGGTGGACGTCTGGTTCCTATCACCGCCACTGTGAACAAGTTTGTCTAGAGCAGAGCATCTCACACCAAACCACTCTGAATGACTTTGTTTACACCTCAACTAATGAATAATGTGGACAATTTATCCACATGCAGTCATTATGATACTGTAGTTTAATGTGATATATTGAAAAACAAATTTAGAACACTAATTTTAATCTCTTAAATGGTCAGGAGATGATATTTTTGCCGTTTCAGTTCCACCTTTTATTAGACAGTGAAGCTCAATGCACACGTATCTTTTTAATTAAGCATCAAATTAAATTCTTACTCTCTTCTGGTGTTTATCTCTTTAGTCTGATCTGCCCACCTTATATGATTTTAATTAAATACTAAATAATGATTTCTTGTGCTGTAAAACTTTATTACCTGTCTGTAAAGCACTTTGAGCCACCGGTATGTGGAAAGTGCTCTATAAATAAAGATTATTATTATCATTATTATTATTACTATTATTATTATTATTAGTAGTAGTAGTAGTAGTAGTAGTAGTATTACAAGCTCTATAACAGGTGTCGCAGTTTGTTACAAACAAAAAAAACGTTGTTGTCAGAACAAAACCTCATATCTCCAAAATGGTAACTTTACAGGAGAAGGAAAAAACCTGCTTTACTTTTAATGTAAGTCAATGGAACCAGATGGTTTTCCAAGTCATTTTGGGTCATTTTTTTGGGTCCATTCATCATGAAATTTGCATAAAATGTAAAGGACAACAGGTGTTTTCAAATTATGTAAAAAAACTGTAAAACGTCAAAAATGGAGATACAAGGTTTTCTTCCAACAACAGCGATATGATAGATAAATATGTAAAAAATTAAGGTGTTTGGACTTTCCAGTAGAACATTTCATGACCATTTCAGCAGTGCTGTGTTGTTATGGATGTGCTGGTTGTGTGTTGGGGGAGAGGTGTCAGTCGCTCTCTGCAGCAGTTATCAATGACAGCGTTCAGAATACCAGGCATGATACACATCACCGTAGCGTTAGCCACACTGCCAGCAGTAACATGTCACTAAATTCGCTTAGCGGTTCTCATGCTGGAGATGCAGCTGGCAGCACAGCTGTGTTATATTAGTTTTATCTTTTATTTTAACGCTGCTTAACACTCTCGCTTTTCTCTTAAAGAGTACTGCTCTGCTTTTAGCTTTCTCTGTGGTGGGCAGAGTTGCCAGGTCCAGTAAAAATCCCCAGCACAAAGTTTGCTTAAAAGCCGTCCACCAGAAGCTGAAACGTTATCATTTTTAGAAAGGGGGGTGGTCATTTTACAAAGGGGATGATTTACCAAAATGTGCGGTCTGTTTTTTTGTGATATGTGCTTTAATCCACAGCTTGAACGAATTTTTACCAGCTGAGTTCAATAGACATGAATGTTTTACACCCAGAGGTAGCTTATTACGCTATATTTGCTATAATTTGTGCTAGGCGTGCTATGATCATGAAATTTTAGCTAACCCTACCTGGCTTATTGTCTGGTTATCAATACATAGTACCTATTATAGCTGTTATAGTCAAAAGATAGAACTGCTGTTGGTCTCATAAAAACCCATTATGTGTCTCAGTCCTAATGGCAAGAGGATAGTGGGCCTGCTGATGTAAAAGCTGGCGGACCACCAGTGTTTTGCTCAGCATTTTCCGGACGGCCCACCGGTAGTTAAGTAGAGAGAGTATTAGACAAATTTCCACTTATTGTTCATTTTCCACTCACAGTCAAATGTATTTATTTTTCCTTCCTTCTTTTCTTTAGTTATATTTTGTAAATTAGTAAATAATTTTAGTCTAGCTCAGCGTCAGCAACAACAATTTCTATAAAATCATTTTATATCAGGCATGGTCATTATTTCTCTCAGGTGTTTGTAATATTTGTCTAAGTTTATTTTCTAAAATAAAAGTCTGTGCATTTAAAATCTGTTTGAGGAGATTAAAAATTATAGCTAGAGCTATAATTTGGGTGGTCCTAGTGTGGACCAACAGTGGCGTACAGTTAGCAGGGTGCCGACCTTATCAAGCCAGCAGACCAAAGTACACCGATCAGGCATAACATTGTGACCACCTCCTTGTTTCTACGCTCATTGTCCATTTTATCAGCTCCACTTACTATATAGGTGCACTTTGTAGTTCTACAGTTACAGACTGTAGTCCATCTGTTTCTCTGCATACTTTGTTAGCCCCCTTTACCCTGTTCTTCAGTGGTCAGGACCCCCACAGGACCACCACAGAGCAGGTACTATTTGGGTGGTGGATCATTCTCAGCACTGCAGTCGTGGTCTGTAGCACCACTGTAGACGTTCTCTACAACTACCGCTCCAGTGAACGAACCCCACAGAGCACTCGGTCTCTCAGACACTGACAGCTTTTGAGGGAGAAAATGAAAACTGTTCCTCTGAAAGCGGCTGCAGCAGCAACTTTAAAGCACAAACTACACACTAAAGCTCGTTAACGTGCTGACAAACTGAGCTAAGGCTGTTTTGGCTTCAAACTCGAACACTTGAGTAAGCTGTACAGCCTCTACTTGTCATCGTTGTTGCCAGTGGTGGACAGTACTTAAGTTACTGTACTTAAGTAGTTTTTTCATGTATCTGTACTGAAGTATTTCCATTTTGGGCAACTTTTTACTTTCACTCCACTACATTTCAAAGTCAAATATCTCACTTTTTACTCCACTACATTATCCGAAATCTGTCGTTCCTTTTGGTTTATGTGTTGATAAAAACATAACATGTCAAAACTAAAGAAGCGCGAATCAACAACACCAATCAGGGAACAGCACACTTTGTTTTGAGCTTGTTTTGACCTGTTGGTCATACCGACCCAGTGCAGTGCACGGTTCAACATCAGTGCAGCAGCGTAAAATTTTGGGAGAGTCTATTCAACATAAATGATGGAACTAATCTAACTTTGTGTAAACAGACCCTCGGTTCTACCTGATGGAAACTGTTTGCCTTCAGTGTTTTGTGATTATGATAATTTTAATAGACATCAGCATCACTAATTAATGACATTCTATTAAAAGACTGGTTTACCAAGAGTGACACTGGAGTATTTTCACCTAAAATGAGTTAATGGAGCAGAGTATTCTTACAAAAATGATAATAGGACATTAAAGTCATAATTAATATTTTAGTACCTTTACTTTTGATACTTAAGTACATTTGAAGGCAAATACTTTTGTACTTTTACTCGAGTGGAGGTCTAAAGGGGGGAACTTCTACTTGTACTGGAGTGATATTTTACCTTGGGTTTCTCTACTTTACCTCAAGTACATGATTTGTGTACTTTGTCCATCACTGGTTGTTGCTTTAGTGGAAGCAACGTTACCCTGCAAAGACGATTTCCAGCAGAAAAAATGCAGAAGTGTGAAAAGGGCTTATTCACGTTCTGTTTGCTGCAGCATAATATGACTGTGAAATCTAAGGACGGTGGAAAATGACTGCAGTCAGATTAAATAATTGCGATTATCTGAAATAATTGCGATTAGGCGATTATGTAATGATTGTGGCAGTCTCAATAAATGCCCTTTCTGCTGTCTCTTGTTTACATGCATTCGCCTTAACACAACAGATGAAAACGCACCAGCATTCACATTCTGTTTGTTGTGATGTGGGCTTTAATTGTAAGAAATAACAGCAGTGTTTGGCTCAAATAATTGCAAATATGCAATTATGTAATAATTGTGACAGGCCTAATCTAAAAAACTGTACCTCTCTGTTATGAATGATATGAAAAAATATGTTTTAGGCCAAAACCGCATGTCAAAGGTAACAATGTCCCAGCCATCAGGCAGTGTATTAAAAACCAGTGTAGCAGAGGTGGACGTCTGGTTCCTATCACTACCACTGTGAGCAATTCTGACTCTGTAAGTTTCTCTAGAACATTTCACACCAAACCACTCTGAATGACTTTGCAGACATCAATTTAATGAGGCAGAAACTTTGAAAAATTGGTAAAATTCCTCTGTATGATATATGACCGTTTAGTATATGACAGATTACACTGTGTTTTGTGTAGAAGCTAAATTAGCTCTGTGACTGATGTGGCAGTTTGTTACAAATGAAGAACTTATGATAGATAAACATGGCAAAAATGTAATGTGTTTGGACCGTCCAGTAGAACATTTAATGACCATTTCATCACAAAAGGTTATCATAAAATTCACATGCTGTTTGTTGCAAAGCGTGCAGTCATTGAGTGCGCATACATGCACTCAATAATCCGATCATAATCGGATTTCTGCAGTTATCCAATTATTCAAACGGTCATGTAAACACCATACTCAGATCTAGAAATCCAATTAAAAAATCTGATAAAGAGGCTGGATTTTAGCTCAGTAATCAGATGCATGTAAACTCTTACTCTGATTTCTTCACATGCGTGAGATCAGACTGTGGATGTCACGAGATGCAGCAAAACACTGTTGGATCGACGCTGAAACCAAACACGAAATAAAGGATTTGAATATTCTTCATCTTTTAGATGATGTTTGTTCATATTTTCAGGAAAAGTGGCACGATATTTAAAAAAAAAAGCCACAGCATGAAGTTTGAGTTTTACATTACGTTTACGTCGCGTCTTCTTCTGTGAGTTTATTGGCTGGTTGCAAAGCAGAAATCCGATTACTGCCTGACTCATGTAGACCTGGAGTTTCCCCGTTATCTGATTACTCAAGAGCATGTAAACGTGTTGATCGGATTACTGACAAAATTTGATTTTCTGCAGTTATTGGATTATTGAGTGCATGTAAACACACTCATTGTGAAAGCTAATAACAGTGTTCAGCTCAAATAATTGCGATCGTGTGATTATGTAATAATTGTGACAGGCCTGATCTCCGGTTGCTTCTAATCAAACATCAAAATTTTAGTTTTTAAACTACGGTTCTAGGAGAGAGGAGACGAGATACATTATGTTTATTCCACCCAACAGCGTCTGAAAGGCGTTAATGGCCTCGAACCATACACTGACAAAAGTATGCATCACCCATAATGTCCATATCTGAATCATGTTCATTTGGACCATATGTTCTCCGAGCTTGCCTGAGCACGAATGAAGAAATGTTTTAAATAGATCAACCATGTGGCTAAAACTGGAGTTTTTTATCACTTAAATTCTACTGATGGTGAATTAAAAAGTAGGAAAATTAATGTAATTCAAATGGCACTGTGAGACGTAACAGTGCAGGGTAGAACTGTGTAAAATGTCACCACTCTGGACCAATCAGGATGTTTTCTCATTTTCCCTTAGTCATACTTTAGTCGTTGGCAGGGGCATAGATAGCCAAGGGGTCGCCAGAGATGGCCAGTGCCACCCTAGCGTGATGTATGGCCACCCTTCTGGCCACCCCAGTTATGCAAAGTGAGACAGTCAGGCATTATTGATAAAGCAGCCACCAGAGAAATGTTAATCTGCCTATTCTGTGTGAATGTTTATACTTTTTCAAGTTATAAGAGTGATATTTTTAAGCAATAGAACACGAGAGGGAGTGTGTAATCGCGAGTGTGTTATTGGTTGCAGGCACGACCCGAAGGCGATAACACACAACCTCGAGTGCTCTATTGCTTTTATGCAACAGTTAAATAAATAAAGTAAGAAATTAGTAAACTGGGTCGTGAACGCGGTGTTTAATATGTTTTAATGTTCGCAGTGCCCTTAACCAAATTATAGTTCCTTAACAAGCAGCTTGTTGCTACGTCAGAGTAATGAACTCCGCTCACTCGCTGCTCAGTCTGCTGTAAGCCTCGCCTTTTGAAGTACAGACTGAGCCATAAAACTGCCGCAATATCAGGTTCAGCTCAGTTTTGTCAGTTTTTCCAGATCAGTATTAATGTTGTTTTGTTCCAGCCAGTCTGTAAAGCATCTTACAGCCCATTTAGTTTGGCGAATGGTGTTGGGTTCATTTCTGGCTGATTCCAGGTTGTTTAGCTGTTCTTCTGTCACAGCTGCCGACTGAAAAGCTGCTCAGTGGTGATGACAGTTTGGGAATTTAGTGTCGTCTCATCTTCAGAGTCTGACCAAATCGGCTGTCGGTCAAATGTGATCTTAAAAGTGTCCATTTTCTGTTTGTGGCAAAGTAAGAAGTAAAAACGTTCAAATGGCTTGAGCGTCTCCTACAGCTGTCAAAGTCGTTGCTTAGAAACAGCGTCTCAGCGGAGTGATACAGTGTTTGTGAAAAAAAACCCTGATGTTATGGTGAAATAACAGCACAGTTTGAACACCTCTCAACCAATCAGCTCGCGTGGCCGGAACTAACTGTTGTATAATCCTCAATAATCAACTGGTCGTTGTTCAGATTGGCTACTTTGCTGAGAAAACAGATGAGTGAACGCTGGTCAGAACCTTCATGTTAGCCTTGTTCATTTTGCCTAAAGAAGCAGCTGACATTGCCACTGGGGTGGAACCCTCAAGGGGTCATCTCAGAACCTTTAGTCAGGGAACATAACTGTACAAATATGCGCCTCTCTATTGGGAGAAACCTATTTAAGGTGCACAGCCGGACCTTAAAATCACACCCTTAAAAATGATGCTTCTTTAAGGGTTCTTCAGTAAAGAAAATGGTTCTATATAGAACAACGAACGCTTAAAGAACCCTTTGTGTAATTAAAGGGCTCTTTGCATCATTAAATGATTAAATGGAATGTGCTATAGATGGTTCTACATAGAACCCTTTTGAAAAGTGTTCTATATAGCACCAAAAAGGTTCTCATGTTGTTACAATGTCAAGCCTGTAACAATAGAAGAACGCTTTTTGGTGTTCGGTGTTAAATAGAACCCTTTTCAAAAAGGTTCTATATAGAACCATATAAAACACACTCTCTGTCAATCTGAAGAACACTTTCACGATGCAAAGAGCTCTTTAATCATGCAAAGGGTTCTTTGAGTGTCCATGGTTCTATATAGAACCATTTTCTTTACTTAAGAACCCTTGAAGAACCATCTTTGCACTGCTGTACCTCTGAGGGAACATTTACATTGTTTGTACCTTGATGAACGAAAAATGCACCTGAACAGAATCAGAGCTTCGCAGATCTTGCCGTACAGGGACAGCAGGGGGCGGAGCATGTCCCCTGGGCAACCGAGCGGGGACCAACTGGTGGCGGCGGGGAGGAAGGAGGGGAACGACGAAACGTCAGCATCTGAAAGCAGCAAAGCAGGTGTGTAAGTCGAGTCATTTTAAAGACAGGTGGAAGCTTGTGATTGGTCAGAGTAATGAGTGACATAGCATTGGAGTCTCCCTGGCAGAACTTGCGCCAAAGCTTTCATTTCTGATGTATTTTTGTATTGTTATACACTGTTAGAAATTAAGGTTTTTTGCAGGTACATTTCTGTTCATCAAGGTACAAACAGTGTAAATGTTCCCTCAGAGGTCCAACAGTGGTTTTAAGGTCTGATTGGGCTCCCTAAATAAGTTTTTCCAGGTGAAAAGTTCGTATTTGTACCTTTTCATAACCGAATGTTTTAAAACAGAACAGTAAAATAAAGTCCTGGAGACGAGACGGGGTGTGTGGAGTCAGTACAGCTTAGAACATATCATTTCAGTGGATTATGGTACAGTTATGTTCCCTGACTAAAGGTACTGAGATGACCCCTTGAGGGAACCACCCCAGTGGCAATGTCAGCTGCTTCTTTAGGCAAAATGAACAAGGCTAACATGAAGGTTCTGACCAGCGTTCACTCATCTGTTTTCTCAGCAAAGTCGCCAATCAGAACAACGACCAGCCGATTATTGAGGATTATACAACAGTTAGTTCCGGCCACGCGAGCTGATTGGTTGAGCAGCGTTCTAATCGTGCTGTTATTTCACCATAACATCACAGGTTTTTCACAAACACTGTATCACTCCGCTGAGACGCTGTTGCTAAGCAACGACTTTGACAGCTGTAGGAGACGCTCAAACCATTTGAACGTTTTTACTTCTTACTTTGCCACAAACAGAAAATGGACACTTTTAAGATCACATTTGACCGACGGCCGATTTGGTCAGACTCTGAAGATGAGACGACACTAAATTCCCAAACTGTCATCTATCATTTCAGTGCATTATGGTTCAGTTATGTTCCCTGACTGAAGGTACTGAGATGTACCGTTGAGGGTTCCACCCCAGTGACTTTTTTCCTGAGCGTGTACGTCGTGCTGTGGATCGCATGATTTTGATCAGTGACACAGTATTCAGCAGTAAAAATGATGAAGGAACAAAACTAACATTTTGCACTGAACCTTATTAAAAGCAGGAACAGAGCAAATAAAGGCACTTTAGTGACGTAGGCCCAGTATAAGCACAGAGGAATGTTATTAACTGCTGTGTCATTATGCTTTTTGCCACCCCACTGTAAAGCGTTCTAGCTACGCCCCTGTTTGTTGGACATGAATGGACTCAAATGTGTACATTATTTCCACGTTAATCAAAACTATTTCATAAACGGAGTTGTTGCTGATGAGTACGTAAACTGGAACACAGAATTGTGTTGAAATGTATTTTATTCTCATGGAAATTATGGACTTTTGGAAGCCGTCATGAATGAATAACTGTATCTGGTTAGCTAGCCTAGCTAACTAAAACAACCTTCTTATGGAGGACCAGATTTGCCAAATTGAAAAATAAATAGAATTTAAAAATAAATGGCTCAGTAAATTAATCAATAAATAAAATAAACAAATAAAGTATATATTATGCTTATTGTGATTGTAATTATACACATATTTCCTTTTTCTGTAGTTATATATTTCTCAGTTCATGTATTTCTGTATTATTTATTGTTTTATTAATGCCATTTTATATATTTTTTCCATATCTATATTTTTAACAATTGTTCACTTTATTCATTGATTCATGTATTCATTTATTTATTTTTTTCATTAATTAATTGATTTATTTATTTGTTCATTAATTCATCTATTTATTTCTATATTTCTTCGTTCCTTTGATAATGAGGGGGGCGTGTTTTTCACGTTCAGGCTTAGCAATCAAGAGCAGGAGGAGAAGAGCTGATTAAACTGTTATTTCACTCCATAAAGAGCTGCAGAGTCACAGACAGACAAACCTGCTGATGAATAACTCTCGATGGCTCCACAGGCAGTGTGTGAGAAGGGCGTCCGAATATCTGAGTGATTTGAAATTTACAGAAAAAGACGATGAACCACCTCCTCCAAAGTTCTGAACACTACGGGTCGACCTCTGTATCAGCAGAGGCAGCTAAATGGACCAAACTGTCCCCACAGCCTTCATACGGAAGAGTGAATAATCCGGACCTGCATTTTCAGCCGAGACTCTCAGATCTCTGACTGTCTGCTGCTGTAAGAAGCCACTACTGTACTGTCTGGTCCTCAGTTACCGCTGAGAGAGCAAGACATGAACAATCGATCTACACAGTCTGACATCGATCAACCAATAGGAATATTAAGACACTGTGACATCATTGACTGACAGCCCCTTTATTAGCATAAGGACAAGGAAATACAGAAATAAACAGAGAAATAAATAAATATAGAAATTAATAGTTATGGAAATAAATTAATAAAATAAATTAATAGAAAAACAGAAAAAAATGTAATAAAGAAACATAAATAATAAAAAAAATAAATACAAAAATTAGTGAGAAGGGGAAATTACTAAACAGACATAAATAAATGCAGACATATTAATTTATGTAAGATTTTATTTAGTAATATAATAATCGTTATGTATATTTATTTATTTTTTGATTTATCATTATTCTTTGCAATTCAGCTTCATATATTAATTTACTAAGTCATTTTTTTATATTTTATTTATTTTCAATTTGGCAGATCTGGTCCTTCATACCTTCTGAGGTAAGTCAGGGAAAATGAAGGCGCCTGTATGAAACATAAGTTGGAGCTGAGGTTAGCTAACTGCTAACTAACTTCCTTAAAGGTTTGACCGCCGTTGTGCTGTGTGAAACCTGCATTCAGCTATTAGCTAACATGGTTAATAGTTTGCTAGTCATCCTTGCTAGAGAAACCAGCATGACTGGTCACCAGCAAAATGTTGTATGCTGGTCAACCAGCATGACCATGCTGGATGACCAGCTAAACCAGCATTAGACCAGCATAAACCGGCTTGGACCAGCTAGCATGCTAGTCAGTGTTGTTCTTTTCAGCAGGGATGTCTTTGCAGAGGTTTGAAATCTGGCACTTGGCCTTTCCACCTTGCTAGGCAATTATTCTAAAAATCGGTTTTAAGAACACACGATCTTTTTGTAGCAGTTGACCGTTGACCGCGCAACAGTTTTGGTGATCCAGAGGAGGAATACAGATTATGATAGAGAAAGACAAGGAGGACATGTGAGATTCTCATATAAAAATATAGAGAAACCAGCATGGCTGGTCACCAGCAAAACCAGCATATGTTGTGTTTTGGATGTTGTATGCTGGTCAACCGGTATGACCATACTGGATGACCAGCTAAACCAGCATTAGACCAGCATAGACCAGCTTAAACCAGCTCAGACCAGCTTGGAATTCATGCTAGTCTGTGTTGTTTTCTTCAGCAGGGATGTCTTTGCAGAGGTGGTGAACTGAGCTTGTTAGCTGGCTACACATTTGGAATAACCTCATTAAATCGGGCTAGTTTAGGATGATTAGTGGGAACTTGGCCTTTCAAACCTGATAGGCAATTATTTTAAAAATGGATTTTAAGAAAACATAATCTTTTTGTGGCAGTCGACCGTTAGCTCAACAGTTTTGGTGATCTGGAGGAGGAATATTGATTATGATAGACAAAGACAAGGAGTACACGTGAGATAAAAATCATATAAAAATAGAGATATTTAGCATATTCCTACAGTGAGTGTATAGACAAACTTCGAAGAAGAATAATTGCGTAGGTGGGTCATTCTACAGAAACGTCCACTTTTCTATCTGTCCATAGGAGTCACTGGTGTTACTGATCGTCATTTGTGTTACACATAATAAAGGAACACCAGAGACATTTTTAATGAACAATGCATTTTACTAAATGGCTGCTACAGAACATCAAACCACACGTTGTCAGTCATGGAATATCCACCAAAATATGTAATTTGATCCATTTGTGTTCTATTTTTTCACAATTACCTCAGAATAAAGTCGGTCACACCAGTGACGTCAGCTAAAAGCTTCATATGAAATCATGAGCTGAATGAGAAAATCTCTGATAACTGAAAGACACAGTGGACTCACCATGTGCTTTTCTTCATAGATCCTCAGAAAACAGGTAAAAGGAAGTCAAGTGATGTCATCAGTGTGATTTTTATTTCAAAATAAGAGAGTGACACGACTCCTGGGGACAACAACTTTCATTATATATTTTATGATATTTATTTGTTTTCTTTGTCATTTAAATCATATATTTCATAGGCATGTATAGATTATTGCAGTTAAAATTGCAGAATTTTACCTCAAAATATGGCCTCTCCCTTCACACATAACTGTGAGGACAAGCACTTCTGTGGTGCTTGGAATTCTATATGATTGATTTAACCTTTTAAACTCTTTGAGACCACCGGTGGTTCCAAAACGCACTTCGTCATATTCTTCATAACTTTCATATTTCATAAGCTACATTCAGAAGGTGGGGGTCATATGAGAGCTGTAACTGTCTTCTTTCCAGTCAAATAGATGGGTGATGTAATTTTAAACCCTTATAATAAAAGAAGCTGAACTCAGTTTTTTTTCTACTGAAAGTCGACCCTTTTTTCCACAAATCTGGGCTATAAACTATAAACAGACGGCGTCTCTTCAGTGATCTGCTCTGTAAAAATTATTTTTATAAAAAATACAAAGAGCGTCTAAGATTTTTGGCTATCAGCAGTAAATCATAAGCATATAGCAATATGTGTGATCATAAAACACATGTTGTGTTAATTTGAGGACAGCTTTTACGAAAAATAAATAAATGAATAAAATAAAAATTTATATTTATTTCATGCAGTTACTGAATAATTTGCCTTACGATTTGGTCATGTAAATTCAGATGGACAAACCAAAATATATCCTGGAGAATAAGAGGTTAAAAACAATATTACTAAAATGAGGCTCAAGAAGGTGTAATTGTTGAAATAAATTATTTTATTTTAAAATATAAATAAATTGTATTCCTAACATGTTTTTCAAGTGTAATATATCTGTAAACACTAGAGACACAAAATGGACATTTCCATAGAATGACTCAGGCCACCACTACACCACTGATCATTAGGCTATAGATGGATGCGAATAGCAAATGTATATACATAATATACATTACTAATAACACCAGGGTTCAAATAGCATCTGCCTTGCCTTACGAATTATTTAGCATCTACTGTAAATGATCTAGTAACCACTATGACTTCACTATGACTTATTCAGTATCTGCTATGAGTTATTCAGTATTTACCATAACCTATTCAGTAACTACCATAAGTGATTCAGCAGCTGGAGTGAATTATTCAGTATCTTATATGAATCCAATGTATGCATTCTGTAGATATGAGAGACTGTGGACCCACATACAGACCCTCAGGGTGTGAGGGGTCTGAGGGGCCTGTGATGCTTTTATGTTGTGATTTTTTTATAGCATGTTAATTCTCAGCAGGTGTTTGAAAGCTGTGCTAAAACAGAAATTGAAATTGTTTTGCAGTCATCTTTCCCGAACGACACACCTCTGATTGTAGTGTACACAGGATATGATGTAATAGTCTAATTTACATGCTTGAGTGAAGAAATAATAAACAGAGATTGTGAGCGTGGGGGCGGTGTCCGTCCGCAAATGACTAAATACACATTCGCATGTTCTCCTTTCACACACATCTTGGGCAGCATACCGTGTGTGTGTGTGTGTGTGTGTGTGTGTTTGACAGAACGGCAGATAAAGAACAGGAGTGTTCCCCATTTGTCCATTATATAAATATGCATATATTTGTTTCTGGTCATCTGTAATTTCTGTCACATAATTGGCTACATTTGTAATTTCTTATATAAATGTTTAAATGCAGGCTGTGTTTGTGTTGGAACACAGACAGACAGCTCGTGTTAAGATTTGTTAATAACCACCAGCTTGTCTTTTTAAGAACAGTATCAAACATTTGGCAGTTACCAGTTATTGTGTGTGTATATATATACACACCGATCAGACATAACACTATGACCACCTCCATTTTATCAGCTCCACTTACTATATAGGAGCACTTTGTAGTTCTACAGTTACAGACTGTAGTCCATCTGTTTCTCTGATACTTTGTTAGCCCCCTTTTACCCTGTTCTTCAGTGGTCAGGACCCCCATGGACCCTCACAGTGCAGGTACTATTTGGGTGGTGGATCATTCTCAGCACTGCAGTGACACTGATGTGGTGGTGGTGTGTTGTGCTGGTACGAGTGGATCAGACACAGCAGTGCTGCTGGAGTTTTTGAACACTGTGTCCACTCACTGTCCACTCTATTAGACACTCCTACCTTGTCAGTCCACCTTGTAGATGTAAAGTCAGAAACGATAGCTCATCTGCTGCTGCACAGTTTGTGATGGTCATCCTCTAGTCCTTCATCAGTGGTCACAGGACGCTGTTGGCTGGATGTTTTTGGTTGGTGGACTATTCTCAGTCCAGCAGTGACACTGCTGTGTCTGATCCACTCAGACCAGCACAACGCACACTAACACACCACCACCACGTCAGTGTTACTGCAGTGCTGAGAATGATCCACCACCCAAATAGTACCTGCTCTGTGAGGGTCCATGGGGGTCCTGACCACTGAAGAACAGGGTAAAAGGGGGCTAACAAAGTATGCAGAGAAACAGATGGACTACAGTCTGTAACTGTAGAACTACAAAGTGCACCTATATAGTAAGTGGAGCTGATAAAATGGACAATGAGCGTAGAAACAAGGAGGTGGTCATAATGTTATGCTTGATCAGTGTGTATATATATATATATAGAGAGAGAGAGAGAGAGAGAGAGGTCATTGACGTGACATGCATTTTTCATGTCCAAGTCCATTACTTTCCCAAAAATAATGTAATAAATACATGATATATATGAATTTTTTCAACAATACCACTTTTATTGAAAGTTTTTCGTTGCACCCATATCAAATTCATTTTTTCATCTTTCTTTTTGCCTCCAAAAGTTTAAAGATGTCAGTTGGTGCAACCACCAACCATGTTGTTTAAGTAAACTATAAATAAAGATAATATAGTTAAAATTTTAAATGAAATAGTTTGGCATGATTTTATGTTCTTTAGTAAGTTTTCTTTTTAAGTTCAATCTTTTAAAAGTACCGAAAAACCCTTGTCCACAACACACCACCACTGCAGTGCTGAGTGCAGCGTTACTGCAGTGCTGAGAATGATCCACCACCCAAATAATACCTGCTCTGTGGGGGACAATGGGGGTCCTGACCACTGAAGAACAGGGTAGGAAAGTATGCAGAGAAACAGATGGACTACAGTCTGTAACTGTAGAACTACAAAGTGCACCTATATGGTCAGTGGCACTGATACAATGGACAATAAATGTAGAAACAAGGAGGTGGACTTAACAAAGTGGCCGCTGATTGTTTGTTGATTGTTGACTTGTGCAAGTTCAGTAAGCAGCTAACAAATCGTGTAAAATTACATCTTCTCAAAATATCTGCGAACAGCATTGTGGTCCATCCCTATTAGATGTGCTGAGGAGTAAGTAAATCATGTTGATCCAAAGCTTTATTGTTATGAAGGTGCCATAGTGAGTCTGAGGCTGAATGAAAGTGGGATTTATTACAGAGTATTAAATCTGCTATAACAAATTCTGAACTTGCAGAGAGATTCATCTTCATCAGCCACAAGCAGGCTAATACAGTTTTATGCAACACCAGCACTTGGTTCTTTTATGTCGATCAAACAAGAAACCTTTGCACAAACACCTGATTCAGGCACCGTAAACATCCATAAAATCCGGACTGTCTGTCGGACGGGATCGGTAGCGTAATTATGTGTCCGAATCTGCCGTATCAGTAACTTTTTGCATAAAGATTACGGCGGCCTTGTTTGGCTAAGAAACAAGCCGTGGAAATAAACCCAGGCTGTGTTAAATCCTGTGCTAATTGCCGTGTCAATAAATATTCCGTCATGTCATGTGGAAAAGGAGCTTTTCTCAGGTATTTAGGCACTCAAATAAGCATTTCCTTGTCCTGTGTCCCAGATCAACCCGATACATACTGTCCTACCCCAAGGGTAGGTAACTGACGGCCGGAGTCCAGCACAGTTTGGTGATTTTCTGTTCATCAGAAAACGCCGAGGACTGCCAGCTGCGAGCAGGCCCTCGCAATCTTTGTTCTGTTAACAAACTGAGTTCAAGTAGCTTCTGCAGCAGGTCGTTGTCAAGGTTGGTTTCTGTCTGTTTCCTTATCTGTAGCAGGGTCAGGCGGTGGTAAACAAAAGTTACGGTGGTTTCTATGTACTTGTGTCAGAAAGAACATGAAATTTAAACTAATAAAACAGAAACAGCACCATTTGTCAGACCCGGGGAGGCCGGATCTTGGACTAATGATTTCCCAGCTATAGCACATCAGCCAAATGTAGGAATTGGCTGATTCGTTGAAACAGGGGTGCTTGAGTAGGAAAATCACCAAACTGTGCAGGAATCCGGCCCTCCAGGACTGGATTTCCCCACCCCTGTCCTCCCTCACGTATTTGACTGTGAACCTTAAAACATGTGAAATGAAGTTTGTTACAGTGCCTTCACTTAAGACAGCTAGGTGGATGGCAGCGTGAACAAAATTACAGTTAAATGTTTGGACATGTTCTCTACCTGTGAGCAGCTGAGCTTATTTTGTATGGAACTTTTTTGGTGTGACAGTCAAGCCGCTCCCATCTCTGTAATTCATGCAAAGATTTCTTATCCCGTGCTAATCGCACATAAACTTTATGATGTCCTGTGGAACAATTACATTATCCCACCTCTCCATGGAAAACTTCCTGTCCAAAAAAGTGTTTAAACATAAAGTGACGTTAATACCTGGTGTTCAAGACTTCCTGTGCCTTTATCTCTCTTTCGCATACACATTCAGGCATTCTCTTTTTTCTCGTTACAGATTAACAAATGAAGAAATAGTACCAAAACAACCTTCAACGAGCCCACTTCAAAGCAAGAAGGACAACGTGTGAAAGTCCCGTCCCCATACAACAGAAAAAAGATAAAGCAATAAAAAAGTAAGACTGATAACTAAAATAAAACATGAGATCACAGAAGAAACAGAGAGGACGCTCTCCGCTGTCCACACGGGGAAAAGGCAGGAGAAAACAAGACAAACAAAACCGACAGTCACAAGCCACGCCTGCTGTAGCGTCATCACGCAAACATACTCCGGCCAAGTTGGACACTTCTAAAGGGAAGACGGACAAGAGGAACAGCGCGTCAAGGAGGGAGGGCCTAAAAGGGCAGATGAAAGGACTGTCAGTGGAGGTAGATCAAGCTGAGCAGGTTGTAGTCAGGGTCAATAAGATGACTTGCCCTAAAAATGCTAACTCCAATGTGCATAACCTTAATGTGGCAAACAGTATGGCCAGCAGCCCTGTCCCAAACAGCACAGTTAGCAACCCTGTCGCAAACAGCACAGCCAGCAGCCCTCTCACAAACAGCACAGCTAGCAACTCAATTAACACAAACGTGGCAGCCAATGGCTTAAACAAAAGTACCTCTGTCAACACCAACCACAGTCCCACCACACCCTCCAGTCGGAAAACAGCTACCTTCAAAGCCAGAGTGCCCAAGAAAAAGTACATGTATGAACACGGAGCTGTCAGCACCTCCCCTATCAGTCCGACCCCTGTACCTTCACTTGCACTTAACAGCAATCACCTCAGTACGCTTTGTAACCCCATTTCCGCTAATATCCCCCCAAAAGCAAGTAATGCCATTATTAAGGAAGACAGTGTTGTTGTCTCTACAGACGTGAATATCAAAGAATTAGGAGACAATAAGACAGGCACAGAATCTTCAAAGCTTAATTGTTTAGCTTGGGTAGAGGCTGTGAAAGATGAAGTGCCATCTGAAGGAGAAAGGGTGGTTGCACAAGTGGAAACAGATGCATATGGGGAGGGTGCCCCGAACTCAGCTCGTTCATCTTCCACAGATACAGCCAGTGAACACTGTCCAGATTTGGAGGTGCTGGAGCCGACTAGTGTGCATCCAAATATAGGGATTTCTTTGAGTATAGCAAGAAGTCCTGTAAACAAGTCACCAATCCTACCTCCGATCCTCACCTCAAACAACCATTTTGAGCAAGAAGATTTTTCAGGAATAGCTGAGGCACTGGCTAAAGGACTAAAGAACCAGAGAGTGCTAGTTCGACATCAGCGAACAAAGGAGGGGATGGAGGGAGAAGAGCCGATCAAGGAATGTGTGTTTATCTGCGGTGTTGTACGTGGGGCTACTAAAGAGCAGCTGAATGTAGGGTTACAGATTAACGGGGTGGAGACACAGCTTTTGTTCCCATTTCAAGCATTAGCAAGTCACCCACACCAAACTATTGACCTCATCTTAGACGCCCCGCCACCGGGCAGTGACCCTGTGGAAGTTGGGACGCATGTTTGTGTGCCTTATGGAGGAGATAAGGGGAAGGAGGTGTACAGGGAAGGAGTGGTCTCACATGTGGATTCCCATCCAGCTGTTGCTTGCCCCTACAGGGTGCTACTGAAGGAAGAGCAGAATCGTAGGAAACCAGGGAACAAGATGGCTGAGGCACACCAGAGAACGGACATTCAAGCAGTGTGGGTATCCCGACAGAACCTGCGTCTCGTTGTCCCGGCCTGGGAGGGGGATGTGCAAGAGCAGGAACAAAACAGGGAGGAAAGAGAAGGGAAGGAGGAGATGGAGGTGGAGCGAGAAGTGTGCCAGCTTAGTAGGGGAATGGGTTTTGGAGGTGCAGGGCCACCTCCAGGGAGGAATACTGAGCTCTCAAATCCTGATGTTGGGGGTAAACAATATAATGGTGCATCACCTCCTTCATCTGCATCTTTACCAGCAGTTCTGATAGTAAACAGTGTGCCAAGTCTGCCCACTGGAAGAGAGAGTCGGAGGCTCGAGGATACAGAGAGAGAGAGAGAAAGAGCAAGAGAAAGAGACAGGGAGAGAAAGCAACTGCAGACACCAGAGGTTGACTTGGAAGTTTTACGGCTTAATCTGGCACCTCTCCAAGATGCTGGAGGTACCTTGATCTCAGGAGTGCCCAAAGCAGCTGGCCCCATTCAACACAGACAGATTCTCTCTAAGCCTCCTGGACACTCAGGCTCCCTCTCAGTGGCACGAGGCCTCTCCGGCACGTCCTTGGGTACTCACTTGTCTGGTCCACCCTCAGGCAGTCCTCAGCCGCCTCCGTCACCAGCTTTTGTAGGCTCTGATGGTGCTCTCTCGCTTTCTCACCCTTCAACTGTGGCTCCATCACCCAGCTCAAGACGTTCTCTTACACCCCTGGACAAGACCCCTTCTCCTTCACAGAATTCTACTCCCATCCCAGGCAGCTCAACTTCATCTTCAGCCTCTTCTTCACGATCAAGGACTCCACTGTCTGTTGCTCAGCAGAAATATAAGAAGGGTGATGTGGTATGCACACCCAATGGTATCCGCAAGAAATTCAACGGGAAGCAGTGGCGTCGCTTGTGTTCTAAGGACAGTTGCATGAAAGAGTCTCAGCGTAGGGGTTACTGCTCACGACATCTCTCCATGCGCACTAAAGAGTTGGAAGGAGCCGGCGGAGAGAGGGAGCACAGGGGAGGAGGAGGGAGCAGCTCAGGGACTGCAACCCCTTCAGACCTGCGAGGTCGAGCCAGCAGCGAGTTTGACTGGGAAGAGACATCTCGGGACAGCAGTGAGACCAGCAGTCGGGGAACTGATTCACGACCACGTCTAGTTCTTCCATCTCTGCTGCCACAGGATTTTTCGCGCTTTGATTTTGATGAGTGTGAGGCTGCTACTATGCTTGTGTCTTTGGGGAGCTCACGGTCAGGAACACCCTCATTTTCACCTATATCAAACCAGTCACCCTTTTCTCCAGCCCCATCTCCATCTCCCTCTCCACTCTTCGGCTTCCGCCCTGCTAACTTCAGTCCTATTACGACCTTGACTGTTCTGCCCCCTCGCCGCCACCAACACACCAGTGGCACTAGCACTGGCACTTCCAAACTTAACACCTCGGTGGTGGAGAAGGAGCGGGAGAGACTTGTGCCTGGCATTGTACCGTCTTTCCAAACAAGTCTAACCTTCACTGTGCCTGTTAGTCCCAGCAAGCGTAAATCAGATGCCCCACCACCCCCACCTCCTGTTGTGCAAGACTGCACCAAATCTGAACTGGAGCAGAGCAGAATAGATGCCTCAGTAGGAACCTCCTTTCGGGTACTTTCTCCTCAGACAACTACTTTCTCTCGCAGCCAAAGACCCCCATCATCCACAGCTTCTTCCTCACCGCCCTCTCCTTTGCCCTTAGAGACAAGCTCACAACATGCACTCGCTCAACAGTCTTTGCGGGACTCTCCTGTAATTGTACGAAACCCTGAGATCCCTCTAGCAAAATTTACAGAACGTCCACTGGCTAGAGTTGCAGATGAGGAAGGAGCCAGCTCCAAAGAGAACAACCAATCTGGTAGTCTGACTGGTGCGGGATTACAGGTGCCTGTTCCAATTAATGCAGCTGCCTCCACCAATGGGGCAGTCTTGCTGCACAACCCTTCATCGACTCTTGTTCTGGTGTCTTCCATCTCTTCCCTTCCAAACCCCAATCCAACAGGCCTGACTACCCAATCCAGCCCTGCCTTGGCCTGTATATCAGTGCCCAGCCCTACACCTGAGTCTGCTTCCTTTGGTTCAGGAGGTGGTGGAGGGCAGGATAAGGGTGGAATAACAACATTACAGCAGCCAGTTCCGTGTCATCCTGCCCCAACAGCTTTGTTACCACTTATACTTCCAGCAGAGACCCTGCACCCTGTTCCATGCAAAGACATCATTATGGGACGACCAGGAACTGGTAAGAATTTTCATTTATTAAACTCTCTTATTCTATCGTGCAAAGCAAAGAGATGTTTGTGATGTTAATTAAAGGACATTAGCAATTACATTTAATAATGGTGATATTGTACGAACCTAGCGATGCTTTTGTCTTTTAATATCTGATCATGTTTGGCATCACATCCATGTTGTAAACAAGCATCTATGCAAGAAGATTATTGATCTATTCAACTATTCACAGCTAGGTGATTTGACTGGTATCTAAGTGTTTTCTTAATTTTATTTCCACACACATTTCCAATTCCTGCATAACAGTGATTTAGTACCATCTTTGCGGTGCAGTAGGCTCTTTTTCTTTTCAAATATGCATGTACTACAGGCAAATATCTTTTATCTTTAAATGTTTTTGGAATTATTATAAAGCTCATCCCATATAATGAATGTATATTGCCAAAAATAGTATGAAAAAAGGTGAATAACTGATTAAATATGTATTACTTAGCTGAAGTCGTCAGTTATTCAGTTAAGTCCATCAGAAACATAAGTACAACCAGCAATAACAACTAACTTTACTATCTGCAACTCAAAACGGTACCAGCAGTTACAGAATTCATGAACCAAAAAACCACACAAATGCGTTCACTTGGAAAATATATCACATATACAGTAAAGAAAGATGAAATCTAATATTATTTAAATGCATTAGAACTTATTTCTCAACTAACTTGAGCAAATCGTTGCTGTCAGGACAAAATCTTGTGTCTCCATTTTTGTCATTTCCATCTTTTGACATAATTTGAAAAAAACGGCAGTTGCCCTTTATATTTCGTCAAAAATTCATGATGATCAGACCAACAGAAATAGTCCAAAAATTACTTGGAAAAAAATATTTCTCCATTTACTTTCATTAATAGTTAAGAATGTTTTTCCTTGTCCTGTAACGTTACCTTTTTGGAGATACGAGAACAGCAGCGAAATATAAAACTAAATGTAGTTATGTTATAACTGAAGTTCAGGGGGAGGAGCATGGATGAAAACCCTCCTTCTTCCACTCTAATGCCCTATAAATTCATATCCTCACCTTCTGTCCTTGTGACGAAGTGTTCACACCTCCACATCAGTCCTACTACAGCTATTAGGGGGTCTGGCCTTCTAGCTACAGGCAGAAGCTGCCCAGAATTCCAGCCTAAAGTCTCAGAGTTCTCCCCCGTCCCTCACTCAGTCTTCTCTCATACTACCACCACCATGCTGAAGGCATCGTCTGCACTCACAAAAGTGTATTTAAGTGAGAAACTTCACTGCTAGCACATTTTGTAGATTATGAAGCTATTGATCCTCGCTAATTTATAACATCTGAACATCTATGTTTACTTGACAAAGTTAGATTAACACAGCTGATTATCTGGGCGGTAAGTGTTAGAATGAACACAAATGCATTATAAAACAATAATTAGTGATTTTATGTGTTTGTTTAACCATTTCCAAACCTCTCCTTGAGGAAGTCCAGTATTACTTGTAGTTAATCATCCAATACCTGCTTTGGCTAATCAGTACGTTAATTCAGCTGGGCTGGTGATGGAGTTAAACAGATCTGTGTGACAGCTGGAGCTGTTCAGGAGAAATCTAGAACCAGCTTATCTTCTTCACCCTAGCTCACAAGATATAATTTAAAACATTCTTTTACTTTTTACTGTATTTATGTTTATGTGCATTTATTCTAATAATAAATAGTGATTTTACAAGCACAATCACACTTATTGCCGAGATAAATAATGTGCTTAGGTGCCTTTTGACTTTTGCGCAGTACTATATCTGTCACATTAATTAAAACAATCAGTATAAAATATTCTTACTGACAAAACGTATAAAAAAAGCCAAACTCAGTAAACTGCAGTTCCTTTGAAAACACGTAGGGATAGCTTTGAACGTCTCTCTTTGTGGAACCATTTTATGCTTAAATGTTTTGTTTGTTTTTTTTTTTTGAATGGTGAAATGGTTCTTCAGATTAATGGAGAATGTGTTGTATGTGTTTCTATGTAGAACCTGTTTGAAAATGGTTCTGTACAGCACCAAAAAGGGACATCAAGCTTGTAACAATAGCTTTTTGGTGCCATACAGAACCGTATATATACACACATTGTTCACCAATCAGAGGTGAAGGTTTTCTAGTTTGCTGTTGTGCAATGAATCCAAAGTATTTCATTTGTTTGATTAATATTTACAGGAACAGTGCAGATCAACATTTCTATTAATGTGTCAGTTCAGCCAAGTTGTCTGATTGTAGTCCCTGATTGATCCGCTATGATGTAACTGATACTGATGTATTCAAGTATGGTAAAGTAGGGATGCACAGTCGGAATCGGCCAAGATCTGAATAATCACATTATTGCTCTAAACACGTGTTTGATAATCAGGCAGTTTGTTGGTCTGATTTTAGTGGGTCTGCTGTGCAGGTTTATGAGGTATTTAATGTGAGGCAGGTGAGGCACTCGTGCTGCTGCTACACCTGAACCAAAATGTCGCAGTATAATTATACATGACTCATTGTGACAAATACTCAGACGAGCCGTCACCACCAGCCTGTTTCCCCCGTAATCCTCCTAAACAGAGACCCTTCACACAACCTTCTGCTCCTCTCTCTCTTTATATATATATATATATATATATATATATATATATATGTGTGTGTGTGTGTGTGTGTGTGTGTGTGTGTGTGTATATATATGTATCTCCAAAATAGTAACTTTACAGGAGAAGGAAAAAACCTACTTTACTTTTCATGTAAGTCAATGGAACCACAGAGATAATATATATATATATATATATATATATATATATATATATATATATATATATGTATATATATATACACATATTAGCTGTAAATACAGTATATATGTACCTCAGTACTTGGTTGTATCTGTACTCATCCCCCTTTTGCACATCCTTTACAGTACTTGCAGATTGAATCTGTACTGTCAGTGTTATTTTTATAAAGTATATCTTTTTCTGTATTTATTTTATTGGATTTAATTTTAATTAAAAAAAAAACAGTTGATGAGAGAGGAGTCCCAAGAGTACTTTTGAGGACTTTCCAAGTTGAAATGTACACAGTTGTCTAACACTTTATAAGTAATTACATGTATATTTATCTAAACCTTGAGTGTCATTTTCTGATTTTGCTTTTTATAAAATGTCAAATTTATTATTTGGCATCGTCAAAAGTCATTTGCTTTTACACACAAATACAAAAAATATTAAAAATATATTTTTTGGTGTAAAGCCTTAAATCATAATAATGGAAACCAAAGATTGAGGAGGAAAATTATTGTGAAATATCACAATATTTATTCTACATTTTTTTTTTTGCTACTCATCTTTGGGGAAAACTTATCGGTCACTATTGTGTTTATTATAGTTATCACACCAGTAAACATTAAATGAAGAGAAGTCGAGATTATCTGCTCTTTTGGCTGCTGCGTTAGTTTCCTAAGATGATAGCTGAACACAGGAAGTCCTCAGAAATGTAATCGTCTTTTTTATAGATGGAACTCTCCGTCTCATTAGACGTTTTTCCTGGTTTGTACTGTGGTATGCAAAAGTTATATTCTATGTTGTTGTTGATTTTCTGAGTGTAAATAAGTGAAACACGTCCTCTACAGAGAACACACTGCATATTTGAATGCACAGTTACTGCTTATTTGCTGCATTTAACACATTGGACAACAAAAAATGTGCCCTGTGATCTGAAATGTTAAAAGTTTAATATTCTTATTTTTTCTAATATGTTAAACTCTGCACATAAATGTAAATTGTACGTTAAAAAAATGCAGAAGTGTGTTCTCTGTAGAGGACGTGTTCACTTATTTTCACTTAAGAACTCAACAAAACATGGAATGTGACCAGGGCTGTGCAAACATCTGCATACAACTATATGGCTTATAAATGAAGGCGACATTACAAATGAAAAGAAATGCAAATTAAATCTAAAAAGCTCAGTTATTCTAGTATTCGAGTGCATTCGACTGTTAGTGGCGTTGCTGTGGTCAGGACTGTGGTCAGTACTGCTGTAAAGCCTGATATGATCTGGTCAGCGTGGCTGATGGAAATCAGAAAATCAGCAGGCAGGAGCTGCTTGTGCAGTGATGTTTGTTCACTGGCACTTGTGAAAGGACGATCAGGACGACAACAACAACCAATAGTAAAAATATCCTTTGGCACAGCTGTACATGCAGCTGTGCAGCATTACAGTATCAGGTGTGATCCTGATACAACAATCATGATTCCATAGATTCCCATTATGTATTATTCCTGATACATATTAGAATTAATTACAAATCCAAAATAAAAAAAGATTAATAATAAAATAAATCAGTAAGAAAAATCATTTTAGTTCATAACACTGACAATCAGGTAAGAGGTTTAGGCCTTTAGTAAATGAGTGGGCTAAAAAAGAATCAGTCCTCTGGGGTGGATTCAACACTCTTAAAAAGGTGGTTCTTCAAGGGTTCTTAAGTAATGAAAAAGGTTCTATGAAGAACTTAGAGCACTCAAAGAATCCTTTGCATGATTAAAGGGATCTTTGCATCATGAAATGGTTCTGTGCGCTGCAATTTGCAGAAAAATGTCATATTTAAATTTGTTCACTTATTGACATGGAATTTGACCAGGGGCGTCTAAACTTTTGCGTATAACTGAACCTTGTAAAAATGCAGTATGCTGAAAGTTTGTGCCCCCTTGGTCGCATTACATGTGCTGTTTACTCTTTACTATCAAATTACAGTTTATTTACTGAATTTAACATATTGGGAAAAATATGTACCTTGCAAAAGCACATTTTATATTTCATGTTTTCCAAAATGTTAAACTCAGCATGTAAATACAAACTGTGCACTACAATTTGCACAGAAATCTCATATTTAAGTGTGTTCACTCATTTTCACTTAGAAAATCAACTAAGCATGTCATTTGACCAGGGGCGTCTAAACTTTTGCATACTACTGAACCTTGTAAAAATGCAGTATACTGAAAGTTTGTGCCCCTCTGGCCAAATTAGATATTAATATTACATACTGGGGAAAATATATACCAAAAGTTATGGCGCATTTTATATTTTAGGTTTTTATGTTAAACTCAGCAAGTAAATGGAAACTGTGCACTACAGTTAGCAGAAAAAGTCATATGTATGTGTGTTTATTGTAGAGGATGTGATCAGGGGTGTCTAAACTTTTGCAAACAACTGGCTTTACCTTGTAGAAATGCAGTATGCCAAAGGTTTGTGCCCCCCGGTCAAATTACAAGTGTGCTGTTTTACTGTTTACTGTAAAATTACAGTTTATTTACTGAATTCACCATATTTTAGGGAAAATATATATCTTGCAAAAATTATGGCACCTTTTGTATTTTGTGTATTTCTGAAATGTTAAACTCAGCAAGTGAACAGAAACTGTGCCCTACAATTTGCAGAAAAAATTCATATTTAAGTTTGTAAACTTATTGTCACTCAGTAAAGCAGGGTAGCGTGTCATTGGGCCTGGGGGGTCAAACTGATGGGTTATAGAAACATGCACCAGTGCAGTGTCTGTGTTTCTGATAGTGAAATATGTCATATATGATATAATATTATATATGATACAGTATAATTTGGTATAGAATGTAAATGGAGTGGTAAAGGAGGCCGATTCTAAATGAACCGTAGTCGGTTGTTGTAGGAGATGTTCCGGTGTGTGTGGGAGGCAGTAATAGGTGGTCTCGGTTGACACTCAGGCCTCCCTCGTCCCTCCGATGACGCTGTGCGAGGAGTCACTCTTGCGTGTGGAGGAGTGTTGTGGGAAATTGTGAGGGGATTTGCTGCGCACATGTGTGTGTTTGTGTAAATGAAACACTTTTGGAGGAAGATTTTCTGCAGCCTGGCTGTGTGTGTGTGTGTGTGTGTGTGTGTGTGTGTGTGTATGTGTGTGTGTGTGTGTGTGTGTGTGTGTGTGTGTATGTGTGTGTGTGTGTGTGTGTGTGGGAGTGTTTCAGTGTAAATTGCCTTTTGCTTATTCAGGTTTATATGTGGAAAACGCACAGATACAGCTGAGACAGTACAGCAGGTTGGGTGCTACAGTGTGCGGGACTTTGTTTTGTATATTTGTAGATGCGTGTGGGAGTGTGTGTGTGTGTGTGTGTGTGTGTGTGTGTGTGTGTGTCAGAGAACGACAGCAGAATCCTAGCCCTCTACTCACTGACTGGATCGTGAGGAGGCAGACATAAACGCAGTCAGAGAAACCTTGAAAAGCCACTTTCATTCAACGTGAATGAACAGATTAATTTTTCTGCAGAAGCTGTAAAGCAGCTCTAGTCCCGAGTGTGGACCAGACACAGGATACTAACCAGTGTTAATGATATACTGCTATAGAAAACTTACCATTAATCTTACCATTTCAGATTTTATTGGAGATGGAACTGATCCAGTACCAGCACAGCGGAAGCCTTAGGGTTATTAGTTATTAGTTAACAGTTATTTAGTATTAATGATGCACCGAAATGAAAATTCCTTCAAGAAAAACCCCGAAAAAAATGAAGTTTTTTGTGTTTTTTCTAAAATGTGAAATTTTATTCAAGATTTTGAATAAATATACTAAACATAAGAGCTACAAGGTGATACAGAAAATCTTGATAAAATCTGCTTTCAATAGGACAAAATGAACTGACAATGAATAAAGAAGCAGTTTACATTAAATAATCTTACTAAAATCATTACAGAATGTAGATCACAGTGTGTGCCACAAAACATCCTCGACAACAGAGAACAGCTGGTGATTCAAGACAAAGAATTCCATTATTTTTTGTTTATTCTTTGCACTTTTGCATTGTGAATTGTTCAAAAACTACGGCTGCAGGTGGTTCTAGCAGGAACTGTTAGTTTGGTGTATTCTAATAATATATAAATGTATATAATAATATATACCGCTGTATGAAACTCAGTGATAATCTTACCATTTCAGATTTATTTTATTAGAGATGGCACCGATCCGATACCAGCACAGAGGAACACTTAGGGTCTTCATAGAAGGCCTCCTGATTTCTGGGGGCTAAAGGATAAACAGTGAGGGGCTCAAGCATTCACACACTTTTGTTTTTGTTATTTAATATTAGTGATGCACCAAAATGAAAATTCGGTTTACATTAAATAATCTTGGTAAAATCATTACAGAATGTAGATCACAGCTACAAAACGTCCTCGACAACAGAGAACAGCTGGTGATTCAAGACAAAGAATTCCATTATTTTTGTTGTTCTTTTCAGTTTTGCATAGTGAATTGTTCAGAAACTACAGCTGCAGGTGGTTCTAGCAGGAACTGTTAGTTTGGTGTATCTAGTAATACATCACTGCTGCCGGAAGAAAACTTCGCATCTCCTTTTTTGTTGTTTTTCAATTTTTGACATAATTTGAAAATGCCTGTTTTCCTTTACATTGTGTGCAAATTTCATGATGAATGGACCAAAAGAAACGGCCCAAAATTACTTGGAAAAAAGTCTGGTTCCATTGACTTACATTAAAAGTAGAGTATGTTTTTTCCTTCTCCTGTAAAGTCATCATTTTGGAGATACGAGGTTTTGTTCAGACAACAACAACATATATGTATATAAATTATATGTACCACTGTATGAAACTCAGTGATAATCTTACCATTTCAGATTTGTTTTATTAGAGATGACACCGATCCGATACCAGCACAGAGGAACCCTTAGGGTCTTCAGAAGGCCTACTGATTTCTGGGGGCTAAAGGATAAACAGTGAGGGGGCACAAGCATTCAGACACTTTTGTTTTTATTATTTAATATTAGTGATGCACTGAAATGAAAATTCCTTCAAAACAAACCTGAAAACCAACATTTTTTTGTTTTTTTCTTAAATTAGTAATTTTGTTCATGCTTTTGAATAAATATACTAAACATAAGAGCTACAAGGTGATACAGAATATCTTAGTAACATATAATGAATTGAAACTGAGCTGACAATGAATAAAAAAGCAATTTGAATAAAATAATCTTACTAAAATCATTACAGAATGTAGATCACAGTGTGTGCTGCAAAACATCCTCGACAACAGAGAACAGCTGGTGATTCATGACAATGAATTCCATTATTTTTGTTATTCTTTGCACTTTTGCTTTCTGAATTGTTGTGGTCATTTCAAACACTGTGGCTGCAGGTGGTGCTAGCAGAACTGTTAGCTTGGTGTATTTTAAGGTCACACTGCTGCATAAAACTCAGTGATAATCTTACCGTTTCAGATTAGTTTTATTAGAGATGGCACCGATCCGGTAACAGCACAGTGGAACCCTCAGGGCCTTTAAAGAAGGCCTCCTGATTTCTGGGGGCTGAAGGATAAACAGTGAGGGGCTCAAGCATTCACACACTTTGGTTTTTGTTATTTAATATTAGTGATGCACCAAAACGAAAATTCCTTCAAGATAAACCTGAAAACCAAAGTGTTTTTTGTGTTTTTCCTTAAATTTGCAATTTTATTTATACTTTTCTATAAATATACTAAACATAAGAGCTACAAGGTGATAGAGAAAATCTTTTTGATAAAATCTGAGTTTTATACAGTAGGATATCATTAAAATACACCAAACTCACAGTCCCTGCTAGCACTACTTGCAGCCACAGTGTTTGAAATGACCAAAAGCCTACTGATTTTGAGAGCTAAAGAATAAGCAAGACAAACCTGAAAACCAAGAGTTTTTTATGTTTTTTCTTAATTTTGCAATTTTATTCTTTTCTATAAACATACTAAACCCAAGAGCTACAAGGTGATAGAGAAAATCTTGGTAAAATCTGCTTTCAATATGACAAAACTGAGCTGTCAATGAATATAAAAGCAGTTTACCTAAAATAATCTTACTAAAATCATTACAGAATGTAGATCACAGTGTGTGCCACAAAACATCCTCGACAACAGAGAACAGCTGGGGATTCACGACAAAGAATTCCACTATTTTTATTTTACTTTGTACTTTTTCATTATGAATTGTTGTGGTCATTTCTAAGACTGTGGCTGCAGGTGGTGCTAGCAGGACTGTTAGTTTGGTGTATTTTAATGATATCCTACTGCATAAAAGTGAGTGATAATCTTACCGTTTCAGATTCTTTATTAGAGATGGCACCGATCTGGTACCAGCACAGTGGAACCCTCAGGGCCTTTTAGGCCTTCAGAGCAGGCCTTCTGATTTTGGGGGCTAAAGAATAAGCAAGACAAACCTGAAAACCAAACGTTTTTTATGTTTTTTCCTTATATTTGCAGTTTTATTCAAGCTTTTTAACCTAAGAGCTACAAGGTGATGCAGAAAATCTGCTTTCAATATGACAAAACTCAGCTGACAATGAATAAAAAAGCAGTTTGCCTAAAATAATCTTACTAAAA
This sequence comes from Colossoma macropomum, assembly GCF_904425465.1. Taxonomy (NCBI): domain Eukaryota; kingdom Metazoa; phylum Chordata; class Actinopteri; order Characiformes; family Serrasalmidae; genus Colossoma; species Colossoma macropomum. Next base: position 40,996,111 of record NW_023494785.1, read on the forward strand.
TTATTACAGAATGTAGATCACAGTGTGAAGAACAGCTGGGGATTCACAACAAAGAATTTCATATCTTTTTTTTTTTACTTTTTATTATTTTACTTTGTACTTTTTCATTATGAATTGTTGTGGTCGTTTCTAACACTGTGGCTGCAGGTGGTGCTAGCAGGGACTGTTAGTTTGGTATATTTTAATGACACACCGCTGCATTAAACTCAGTGATAATCTTACCGTTTCAGATTCTTTATTAGAGATGGCACCGATCTGATACCAGCAGAAGGGGAACCCTCAGGGCCTTTTAGGCCTTCAAAGCAGGCCTTCTGATTTTGGGGGCTAAAGAATCAGCAGTGAGGGGATGCAAGTGTTTCGTTTCTGTCTCTTAATATCAGTGATGCACCAAAATGAACATTTCTGGCTGAAACCAAAAGCAGAAAACCAAAAGAAAGCTGTTTTTTTGTTTAGTTTTTTTCTTTAATTTGCTATTTTATTTATTATTTTAAATTAACATACTATATTTGAAGGGCCACTCCACTGATTTTTCCAAAATTCTACATAAATAAATAGTTGGGATGTAAACAGAGCCATTCAGAGTGGTTTGGTGTGAAACGCTCTGTTTCTGAAAAACTCGTCAAGTCAGAATTGTTCACAGTGGTGGTGATAGGAACCAGACGTCCACCTCTAAAAGCTCCCTCACAGAAAGTTACTATATGACATAGTTATAAATTCACTGCCTGATGTCTGACACATTGCTTTAAGCTAGTTTTGTGATAAAGTTTTGGCTTAAAATGTATTTAAATCCATGTATTTTCATTTAATGGTGGAGGGATAAATAATGCAACTGTAGGTTGTTGCTGTTGTTGTTAGGCAAAAAAAGAAAAGACAAAAAACTTTTTTTTTATTTTCCCATCATCAACATTACATATAGGAACTCAGAAGACTCGTGTTGGTTCACTGGTGGTTTTGGATAGTAAATAAAATGGCTATATTTGTGTTGTAGTCATGGCGACCCCTGGTTCCTATCACCACCACTGTAAAGACATCTGAACCATTTCACACCAAACCGCTCTGAATGACTCAGTTTACATCTCAAGGACTGAGTTATCCAGAAATGTTTAAAAATGGGTGGAATTCCCTTTTAAGAACTACAAGTTAATAAAGAAAATGCACCTTTATTATTGATCAAATCTGCTGACAATAAACATACGACAAATACAAAGCTATTAATAATAATTAATAAAATAATCGTACTAAACTCATTACAGAATGTAGATTACAGTGTGTGCCACAACACGTCCTCAACAACGTGGCTGGTGATTCAAGGCAATGAATCCGGGTAATTTTTTTTATATACTTTGCTCTTTTTTGTGGTACTAGCAGTTTGTTTTGATGTATTCTAGCCCTTCTATTACCTTTGGGGTCAATTTGACCCCATTCAATGTTTAACGTCTCTAAATAAATGACTGACATCATTTTTTTTGCTTCATATTTAATGACCTTTCCTAGTTTAATGGGGACAACTGAGTAAACATGAAATTAACATGACGATATCTTTTCAGTGTTCATTTTCAGTCGCTGTTCTTTGGGGTCAGTTTGACCGCAGACTGTTTTAGCTGCATAAAACATAAGAAATATCAACATTTCACGCACATTTGTTTTGGTTTTATTGGGTGATACTGAGGTCACTGTAACCTGATAACCAGGGGAGCAGTAAACAGGAACTGTAGAACGCCAGTGCGTAGAACAACCTTTGTCAGTCATCAGTTAAAGGCATTCGTTTATGGAATGGATTAACTTAAAACAAATAAAATAAATAAATAAATTAATTAATTAATTAATAAAAAATGCAATTTTATAATCTTCAAAAACCTCCTTTCGCTTTAGGGTCCTAACCTAACAAAACCAAACCTGTATTAGTGCAAGAACCATAACTCCCACCAAAACTTTGAAATTTCTCAGAGGTTTAAGTTGCTGGTACGGAGCCCCGCTGGTGACATCCTGTATAAATAAAAATAACGTGTGGCCATGACTTAGTAAGGCATGGGAACAAGATAATTAAATCATGGCCACGACTTAGTAAGGCGTGGGAACAAGATCCTAATGCATGGATCCTAAAGATGTGGGAATGAGATAATTAAGTCTCAGCCACGACTTAGTAAGGCGTGGGGACGAGATCCTAATGCATGGATTCTAAAGATGTGGGAATGAGATAATTAAGCCTTGACCACAGCTTAATAAGACATGATCTCGCTCCCACACCTTACTGTCGTGGCTGAGACTTAATTATCTCATTCCCATGCGTTAACACAGCGTGGCCATGTGTAATCTGTGTAATCTTTTTTTTTTCCTGACCAAATTTTGGCCTTTTTGCTCTTTTTCAGTGCAAAAAAACGAAACCATTTTTGACCGTTTCTGAAACGTTACAGTGGCCAAGGTTTCAGTGCATCCCTTTTTAATGTATGTCTAGCACATATATCGATTTCATATGGACACACATAACATCTCTTGACTTTATACTTACATACACACACAAAACTATTAAAAGTATAAACAAAGCAATTTAACTGACAGGGAAAAAGTATTCAGACACCACAAACGAATAACATTAGTACTTTGCTGAAAAGCTGTTTTTGGTAGTTGCAGCTTTGAGACGTCTACAGTAGTAAGTAACTCTGTTTTTTGTGGTTCAGTTTTGGCTCTTTCCCCTTGCAAACTGTCCTTAATTCCTCAAGGTTACCAGGGTCTCTCTGATCGACTCGCAATTTCAAAATCCTCTATAAGTGTTCGGTGGGATTCATAGTCAGGAGGTGGGCTGGCATCATCACCTTCTTTTTAGAAAGCACTGTTGAGTTATTTCGGCTGTATGTTTGGGGTCGTCTCCTCAGATTCAGTGTCTTGGTTGATGAGCTTAAATTCCACTCTAATGTCAGTACATCACCCCATTCATGTCTCCTTTGTTGATGTGTAATGTCCCAGTAGCATTTACTGAGAAGCAGCTCCATATCATGATGCTCCCACCATCATGCTTCACAGTGGGTGTTTATGAGATCATACATACAACCCTTCTTTCTCCAAACGTGTTGAGCTGAAGAGGTCTGTTTTTGTTTTGTCTAGCTAGAGCACATTGTTCTGAAAGAGTTCTGATTTGTCGAAATGCTTGTGTGCAAATTTTGGATGTTTATCTCTCTGATTTTTAGCAGAGAAGTTTAGCGAGGGGTGCAGAGATGGAGAAGAGTGCTTTGCAGTTCATTGCTTATGTTTTCTCGTTTTGCATGGCTTCTCTCTTACCATCATTAGTCTGAGAGTGTAAGAAAAATACTAATCAAATTAACTAATCAGTTGATGTAATTATTTATATATATATATATATATATATATATATATATATATATATATATATATATATATATGTATATAATGAAAATGGTGGCAATAAAATAAGTAAAAGAATGAAAAATGTAACTAAGTAATAACTACTAATAACATGCCAAGTTCATATAAAAGGCTAACTGTAATTAATAAAGCAGCTTTATATATGTATATATGTATTTGTCATATAAATGTATTGTTCTGTGTATTTACTGTCCTGTATGTTTATTGTCTGGTGTATTTTTTTTCTATATTCTGTGTTTGTTCGTAAATCAAATCAAATCAAATCACCTTTATTGTCACATCACATTTACACAGGTGCGAAGGTGAGTGAAAATCTTAGGTGTGTAGCCCCCTTGTAGAACTTAAATATACAAAAAATATAAGAAAGAAATATATATGTATCGCTGTTGTGGGAAGAAAACCTTGTATCTCCAAAATGGTAACTTTACTGGAGAAGGAAAAAACCTACTTTACTTTTAATGTAAGTCAATGGAACCAGAGTTTTTTCCAAGTAATTTCGGGTCATTTCTTTTAGTCCATTTATCATAAATGTAAATTACAACAGACACTATATATATGTATATACACACACACACACATTATAGTGTGTATATATATATATATATATATATATATATACACACATTAGACTCTAATAACATGCTGCTGTTGTGTGTTCGAGGCCTAAAGAACAACATTTCATTCCAAGGTATATTGAGGAATCGCAGTAAAGACCACCTGGCTCGACTGGACGATGTAATTACTAATTACGTATTTCCATGATTTATTGTACAGTAACAAATTACATTAACATTAACCTCCCATTTACATGAGCAAGTTCAGCTTTTTTCTTTCGTTTGATTTGATGTCAACAAATAACAAACCCAGTGAAGAAATGTAAAGGATGTTTTCAGAAACAAAACTATGCTCACAACAACAACTTTTCATCAGATTCACATTATCATAACACACCTCCTGTCCTGTTACGGATGGAGAGTTTAGTATCTGCACTTTCCTCACAGTTTCTCTGCCTGTACGCTCTTATTGTACAATCGGTCAGTGTCTGCAGTGTCTGTGTTTCATTTTTATCTGCTTAAATCATGTTTCTCCAAACAGAGAGACGTAGGAAATGCAAGAAAACAAACACACACAGCAGTTGAATGCGTGTGTGAGGCAGAACTGTTCTGTCTTGGTTGCCATTTCTGTATATAAACGCTTAATAACTGATACATAATGTTGTTCTTGTTCTTTAGGTTCTCACTAAAATTATGCGATTTTGTTGAATATAAGTTTATTAAGTCTGAGAATGTGTGTGTGTGTGTGTGTAAATGTACATAAATATTATTAGAAGAGCATTAACTGATATGTATATATATATATATATATATATATATATATGTATATGTGTGTGTGTGTGTATATGTATATGTATGTGAAGAAAACCTCATATCTCCTACTTTACTTTTAATGTAAGTCAATGGAACCAGACATTTTTCCAAGTCATTTTGGGCCGTTTCTTTTAGTCCTTTACAATGTAAAGGTTAACAGGCATTTTCAAATTATGTCAAAAAACTGGAAAACAAAAATGGAGACAACAGCGATATACATTGGTGCAAGAGGTAGATAGAGTATAATATGTATATGAAATATTCCACATTAGACCACATTAAAAATCTGTTTATTTATTACTATACAATTTATTTTCATTTTTGGAATCTTGGAAAATGTAAAACAAAGAACAGTTATGACAATTAAAATGAAGAAGAAATATTTGAAATTCTGCACTAATTCTTGGTCACTACTCTCAAACTGAAGTATGTTTGGGACACTGACCATGTTGAGGCCTTTGTACAAAAAGGTCAGAGTTTTTAGTCTTATTCCTTCTACTGAATCTCATGTCCAGACGACTCTCTGGTGGATTTGATCAGATCAGAGGCTTTTGCACAAACATATAAAGGCCATGGCAGCTTGAGTGCATGATTTCATATATATATATATATAGATAGATAGATAGATACTTACATGTATATAGTAATATAATGCAAAGAGCCCATGTTATATATATATACAGGAGAAGGAAATAACCTACTTTACTTTTAATGTAATTCAATGGAGTTTTTTCCAAGTAATTTCGGGTCGATGTAAGTCAATGGAACCAGAATCTTTTCCAAGTCATTTTGGGCCATTTCTTTTGGTCCTTTCATCATGAAATTTACACACAATGTAAAGGGTAATAGGCATTTTCGAACTATGTAAAAAACTGAAAAACGTCAAAAATATATATAAAAACTTACCTTCAAATTAAAGACCATTTTTGCACTGCATTAAAGTCATTAATCATTGGAGATACTTGTTTTCATTTTAACAGCAACACATGATGTTCTGACCTTGTAAGGGAATTGTGTGAAAGCCTGAGCAGGATCTGATGTTTGCTTATCACTGTTTGTACAGTGATGTGACAAGTTGGAATTACTAAATGTCGGAATGTCAGAAGTGCTGAGCTCATGCTCAGGTTTTGTGTGTTACCATGGTAACAATGCAAAACATCAGGATGTTCGACTTGAAAAAAAAAAATTTAATTTTGAAAAGAATGTGAAGATTTTTATTCAAACTCAAGCAGCAACGTCACACAATCCGGACAGAATGCTGGACAGAACATGCAGCGGCTTGTTAACAGTGAACATCTACTGTTGCACTGGATTATGACAGTTTTGTGATTACCATATGACGAAGGTCAGTAATGTTCTACGTGAGGTTGTGTAGTTCCACTCAACAGTGCATTGATCCGGCTGTAATCCTCACCTAGTGATAGTTTGAACTTGTTAATGTCTGTTTGCACTTGGATTTAAAGTGTGTGTCCAGTTTTGTGTGAATCATATGCTCATATGATGTTAACCTTGAAATAATGGAGCTCTGATCTGCACTACTGCTGCCCCCCCACCTTCTTTTTGTTCACTCACTCCCCTCGTTCCCTCTTCATCCCTTCATCTCTCAGTCATTCCATGCCTAGTCTATCTTTGTTTTTCACCCATTTGCCCCTCCATGCTGCAGTGCAGAAGCCCTGTTTTTCACTACCATATTCCCAGAGCATTCCTGGGAATTCCGCTCCATTTCTTTTTACGTAACATCGAGGCTGGCCAACAACACAAACGTGAAAACAAAATGAAAGGAGGGCCGGTACTCACCACTAGTACTGAGCAGGGCTCAGTCCAGTAGTCCAGTTTTCCGTTCCACCTTAAATGGAGGCGCCAGAATGTAACTACTGCACCATTTAAGGTGGAACGGAAAATTGGACCAACTTCAGCTTTGTATCTTTTCACTTACCCTGATTTTTTTATTTTTAACACGTGCCTGTGCTGCCCCCAGGCGGACAACAAGTGACATTGCACTCTGCACTCCTACTCGTCCCACTTAAACTCTATTTTCCTTCCTCCCTCCATCATTTATTCCCTTTATCCTTTCTTTTAAACCCTTTTGAGAGCTGGATATGCTAGAGACAAAGCAGAAACAGCCAGAGGAGTATGAATAGCAGGCCTCTCTCTCTCTTTCAGCTGTTTTTTCTATGCTTGTTTACGTCTGTGCATGCATGTATAAGCTAATTGTCATTTATTCATTAAATGGATGGCACATATGGACCCCCACCAGCCCCCCCTTCCATAATCCAGGTGGTGCATGTGGAGAAGATCGCTGGCCACCAGAGTGACACTATCAGTGCCTGTTAACACTGTTGCCATGGCAACAGCAAAAAAAAGAAGAAGGGATTAGGTTTTTAATTAGATAAAATAATTGATGAGATACAAATAATGGAAGAATACAGAATTTAACGGGGGCTAAATTGAACTTTTAAAGTGAAACACCGTTGACATTGCTGGTCATTTTCCAAAGTTTCTGCATAATTCAGTGGTTTAGATGTAAACAGAGTCATTCAGGGTGGTTTGGTGTGAAATGGCTGATTGTAGTGACTCAGATTTCTTTACAGTGGTGGTGATAGGAACCAGACGTCACATATCTACGACACAAATATAGCCATTTTTTTTTTTACTATCCAAAACCAACAATGAATGTCTCTGTTTGCTGAGTTTTAATTCGTGTCATGTAATACAATACAGGATGGGGAAATAGTGCTAAATCTGTAAAAATAAGATTTTTTTTGGTACAATTTTTCCTCAGTACGCCCTGCATGTACCTTTCTGTCATGTATATATATCAAAAATGCTTCTTAGGCATTTATCGTATCTCAAATCTATTGTAAAACAATGTCTGAAGCGTCAGGCAGCACATTTGTAACCATTTAATGTTAAAACTATGAAGTAGTTTTAAGAGGCATTAAAGGGGACCTCCACCCATTTTTTTCCACAATTCAACATAATTAAATGGTTGAGATGTAAACATTCAAAAAGTCAAAGTCATTCAGAGTGATTTGGTATGAAATGCTTCGTTCTAGAGAAACTTACCAAGTCAGAATAGTTCACAGTGGTGGTAACAGGAACCAGACCTCCACCTCTAAAAGCTCCTACACAGGAAGTTATTACATGGTTAAATATATCATGCCTGATGTGCTAAAGTTTTGGCTTGAAATGTATTTTAATCCATTTATTTCACCCATTCATGGCAAAACAGTCCCCAAAGTAAACTTATTCTTTCAGATTCATCACTATTTTACCATCATCAACATTCCATATAAAGACTCAGAAAACTCCTGTTGGTTCACTGGTGGTTTGTGTTGTAGTCATGGCGACCCCTGGTTCCTATCGCCACCACTGTAAAGAGATCTCAGTCTCTAAAATGAACCACTCCACACCAAACCACTCTGCATGAGTCCGTTTATACCTCGAAGACTGCATTATTCCGAAATTTTGTAAAGTTGGTGTAATCCCCCTTTAAATGCTTCAGACGCCTGGTTCCCGTCACCACCACTGTAAACAGTTCTGAATTGATCAGACTCTCTTAAACGGACCATTTCACGTCAGACCACTCGGAATGACTCTTATTATTTTAATTATGCGCATATTTTGTAAAAAATAAACGGTAGGCATGATTAAATATGGCTTTTTTCAGCGATAAAGCTTTTTCGAAGAGAAGTCAGCAGTGAAAGGGTTAAGAGCTTGTTTACTACAGTGGCAGTCTGAGCCGGAGGAGCTTAGCCTGACCTGATTGGCTGCAGCCCAGCGTTTGGAGCGAGCTCATTGGTGGAGGGGAGATTAGCCCCTCCCAGCGCTGTGACAGCTCGTTATTGACGGTTGTAGAAAGAGGCCGCGTCATTTTGGCCTCAGCTCAGCGTAGGTTTCACTACAGATGGTGAAACTGCACGATCATTTTGTGCTTTCTGAGGTCAAACCGTGCGCGTTTTGTAGCCTTTTTAGCCCATTTTCCTCTCACTCTATCCAATGAGAGGGGCTCTGGTTTACCAGGCTGAAGTTAGCTTCCTATTCGCCAGCTTTCTTGTTCGAATTTTTCCGTTCTACCTTAAATGGTGCTGCAGTTGAATGTAACTGCTGCACCATTTAAGGTGGAACGGAAAAAAATCGAACAAGAAGCTGGCGAAATGAGAATCTCACTTCAGCTTCGTCTCTGTTTTCACAACTCTGTTTTCTCTCACCCCCTCCCTCCTTTTCTCCCCTCCTCTCCACAGAATGACTCTTGTTCTATTTTTACTCGCCTGACTCGCACTCTTTCCCCTTCCCACCCATTTTTCTGTCTTTTTCAAGCCTTCAGCTACCTCTGCTTTCATTATCGAACCTCCATGGTTTTTCTCTGTGCATGTGTATGTACTGTACAGGCCGTATCTGTCACCTTAAAGGATAACTCCACCACATTTTCAAAATGTATGAATAATTTACTCCTTACTTGTAAACAGGGTCATTCAGAGTGGTTCGGTGTGAAATGGTTCATCATAGAGATTTCTGTACACTGGTGGTGATAGGAACCAGGGGTTGTGACGTCTGCAACACAAATATAGACATTTTATTTACTATCTAAAACCACCGGTGAACCTACACGTGTCTTCTGGGTGTTTATCTATAAAGTCGCTGATGGAAAAATACTCATAAATCTGAAAAATAAGTTTTCTTTGGGGACTATTTTTGCCTTACAACACCCTGCATGTACTCCTCCGCCCATGAATGGGTTAAACACATTTTGAGCCAAAACTTTACCACAAAACTATCATAAGCAATGTCTCAGGCATCAGTGTATTCAGAACCATTCCATAAAATGACTTTCTGTGAGGGAGCTTTTAGCGGTGGACGTCTGGTTCCTATCACCACCATTGTGAACAATTCAGACTTGAAAAAATGGACTGAGTAAATTAGTGTCTTTTAAAACTGTTTACATACTACACCAAACTCTTCCAGGATCTAGGCCTCTAAGCCTTTAGCCAAATATAATGTATACAGGAATATATTATATGGCGGTTTGGATGACTAATAAGAGTGGAAAATGTCGTCACGGTCCTGGCAGTGTACACACACACACACACACACACACACACACACATGCTCCTCCCCATCGTAGTGTGACTGTGATGGCACAGGCTGATACTGGGCATAAGGCCAATGCCCTGCTGCCCTCTACAAATAACTCAGTCTTTCAACACTCTCATACCCAAATCACACCCACACACACACTTACACCCACACACACACCCACACAAAGTGAACATGCTCTTATCATGCACTCTAGATGCTGTGTACACTGATAGCAGAGTTTTAGGCCAGTAATCTGAGCCCACTGACATCATTAATAGCTTGGCCTCAGTTAGCCTAGCAAATGCTACAGTATAGACTCTCTGTCTGCCCCGGCGCACTTTCCCTCCGCTAACTCAGACGATGCTAATAGCGCAACAAACTTCATTTGGACATTACGCTGGGGTTGGCATGGAGCTATTCAGCTGCAGATTTACATTTTGATGTGATTTGTGATGTCACAAAAACATTTATTTTTCATTTAACTCTAACTCTTCGACCCTAAGTGTCCGTGTGTGGGTCCACATCTCAGTTCCTCGCTCTCATAGCTATGTAACATGCACAGTAGTTTCATAAGCAGTTAACAAACAAGACTAAATAATGAGTCTACCTTTACCGAATGATAAATAAACAAGGAGCCTAGAGTTCAAAGTGTTAAATCAATAACCAGTTTATGGCGGCATTAAAGCCTTTTTTTTAAAGCCAATTGGGAAACAGTGCATAAGCAAACTTTGCAAGGCTAATGTTTAACTTCTAAAACCTTTAATGAATAATTAATGGTAGTTACTGAATAATTCATAGTAGTTATTGAATAATTCATAGTAGTTATTGAATAATTTGTAGCTGACACTGAATGATTTGTAGCTGACCCTAAATATTACTGTAGATACATTATAACTCATAATAGCTACTGGATAATTAAAGGTAGATACTGAGTAATTCATATTAGTCGCTGAATAATTCATAACAGTTGCTGAATTCATAGTATGTACTGAATATTTTATAGTAGTTGCTGAATAATTTATAGTCGATACTGAATAATTCATAGTATATACTGAATCTTTCATAGCATTTGCTGAGAAATTCATAGTTGCTGAATAGCTCATAGTAGATACTGAATAGTTCATGGTATATACTGAATGTCATAGTATATACTGAATAATTCATAGCAGATACTAAATAATTCATAGTAGATACTGAATAGTTCATAGTATTTACTGAATATTTCATGGTAATTGCTGAATAATTCATGGTAGACACTGAATAATTCTTAGTAAATCCTGAATAATTCATAATAGTTGCTGAATCATTCATAGTAGTTGCTGAATAATGTGTAGTAGTTAAGTAATAATTAATAATAGTCATTAAACAACTCATAGTAGTTCCTTCTTAGTAATTACTGATTAACTTATAGCAGTCACTGAATATTAAGTCTTAAGATGAATAACTGCGTGGTGAGTCTGTGGTTCGAGGTGTTAACTGATCAGTCTCACTATATGAATGTACATTTAATCATAAATACATGCACAATTAATCATGCATTCATCACAATCACAGTTCTAGCATTTCCACTCTCAAAGTCCTGCATCTCATCTATTACACTTAAATTTTTGCAGTTTGGTGTTTGTGTAAACCCAGCACATGCTAAAACAGCTACCCGGTCCTTTTCCTGTTCAACGGCAGCGATTCTCTCGGGTCGTGATGGTGGCAGATATGGGCAGATGCTGCTGACTGTGGTAAAGGACTACTGTGCTGTGTACAGCTGGTGTGATCTGCTGTTGAACTTAGAGCAGTGTTTCGGTTGTCGTAGTAGGAAACCTTAATGAGTATAGAGGAGGTCACTGAGGGCGTTTTGCTGTGGCGTACACTAGAGGGCATGGTGTGGGCACTGGGGGTCATGAGAGGAAGTGGACTTGTAAAAGATCAGGTTCCCGTAAAGCACTTCCACTTCTTAAATTTCTTACACAGATATTTGTGTGAGTCACTCGCTTGCTGGATGAATCATCTGGTTTGTGAGCCGCTGCGTTAGTCAGTAGTAGTACATTGTCTGTAGTTAGCATGAAAAACTGAGGTGTTCTTAGTCACATGTTGAGATCTTTTCGGGTTAGTACTTTTAACCCCTTGCTGGCACTTTGAAAAAGCCTTTATTTGTCCAGTATCCTCTGTTTTAGTGTTGTTTTTTCTCTTTGAGGTCCTTTCTTCATAATGTTTGTGTGTGTTTATGTAGCAAAAACAGTTCATTTTTACATGACCATTTTCCCACCTCTCTTTATCCCTTACAAATAAACAGGCTGCTTTTGTTACTGTGCCTTTAAGATATGTAAATGAGCTCTGTTCTGATTAGCTGAGCGGCACTGTGTGAAAAGCAGTCTGGGAAAATCTAGTTTTCCGCAAATATCCTGTCCCATTCGTGCTGAAGTTATAAGGAGTGTTTCAGCCCAGCCTGCTTTTTGAATGAAGCACAACACAGGGCAGCCAATCTCATTTACATATTTCAGTCTTAAAGGCGCAGTAACGAAAACAGCCTGTTTAATTCTATGGGATGTCATGAATTATGACTAATGAATAAAACCAATGAGATATCTATCTATCTATCTATCTATCTATCTATCTATCTATCTATCTATCTATCGGTCTGTCTGTCTGTTTAAATATATATCTATATATCTCTGTCTGTCTGTCTGTTTAAATATATATCTATATATCTCTATGTCTGTCTGTCTATCTATCTATCTATCTATCTATCGGTCTGTCTGTCTGTCTGTCTGTTAAATATATATCTATATATCTCTGTCTGTCTGTCTGTTTAAATATATATCTATATATCTCTATGTCTATCTATCTATCTATCTATCTATCTATCTATCTGTCTGGCTGTCTGTCTGTTTAAACATATATCTATATATCTCTATGTCTGTCTATCTATCTATCTATCTGTCTGTCTATCTGTCTATCTATCTATCTGTCTGTCTGTCTATCTATCTATCTGTCTTATCTGTCAACCTATCTATCTATCTATCTATCTATTTGCCTTTCTATATATCTGTTAGTCTATCTGTCTGTCTGTCTATCTATCTGTTTGTCGTTCTATATATTTGTCTATCTGTTTAAATATCTATCTATCTATCTATCTATCTATCTATCTATCTGTCTGCCTATATATGTCTATTATCTGTCTGTTTGTCTATCTATCTGTCTGTCTATCGATCTGTCTATTTGCCTATCTGTCTGTCAATCTATCTATTTGTCTATCTATTTGTCTGTCTATCAGTTTGTCTATATATCTGTCTGTCTATCTGTCTATCTATCTCTGCACTGTTTGGCCGTGAACCTACTAGGGCGGGATCGTCCTGCAAACAACTCATTTATTTGACCCGGGTCAGGTTGTGCACATCCAGCCAATTGAACGCTGCGAACTCCGGCGACGTCACAGTGGGATCGAATGTCACGAGAGCCAATGAGAAGTCACGCCCTAGATTCTTCTTTTCTGTTTTTTTTTTTCTTCCTTTTATTACGTTATAGAATATTCACGCGCTGCTCAGCTCCAGTGAGACGGATTTGCATATGACTGACATTCCAGCGCAGCGTCCGACCAATCAGCGTCGGAGGCCGCGCTGTGACGTGCCGCGGTGTTGGGCCAATCGGAGGGAGCGCTCGGAGAGTAGAGCGGGCGGGGCTGACACGCCGTTAGAACGAAAGGGGGCAGAGCCTGGCAGAATACAAGAGGAAGAGGGGAGGGAGAGAGAGAGAGGGAGAGAGAGGTAGAGAGAGAGAGAAAGAGAGAGAGAGAGAGAGAGAGAGAGAGAGGAGGAAGAAAAGAAAGAAAGAGAGAGAACGAGAGGGCTTAGAGAGAAAGAGGAAGAAATCAAGGCGGGGGAAAGGAAGAGTGGAGTGAATGATCTTCATGATCCGACGGCTTTCTACTACGGCCGCCTACGGAGCGCGCGGCTGCTGCTATTGCTGCTGCTGCGGCTGAAGCCCCACGAGCGGAGTGTGTGTGTGTGTGAGTGCGTGCGTGTGCGCGCGCTGTACGAGCGCTGGACACTTTCAGATCCATCATTTTCAGGCTGAAGCATCGGCACCCCGGCTCAGCTGATCTGCTCCGGTCGTGCTTTGATTTATGGTCATTTTTGTTCGGCCTTCTCGGATAAGGAGGGGAGCTGGACGTTGCCGGACGTTTGTATTGCTCTTGTTTTTAATTTAAGAAAGCTTAAATGCATTGACGGTGTTCGTGACGAGCTGAGAGGAGGGAGAGAGAGTGGGAGAGAGAGAGAGAGAGAGAGAGAGAGAGAGAGAGCTCAGCGGCGGCATTTCAGGTCTATTAGCCTTTTCGGATGAGCTAGACTCTATCAAGCTGGGGTGAGTGAGGGAGTGAGTGAGTGAGGGAGGGAGGAAGGGAGAGAGAGGGGCATTTAAAATGAGAAGCCGTATTTTGGTGTAGGTTTTAAGGCTTCACGCATCCAGTCTGAGCCCTGATTGCTGTGGATGGGTTTTAGAGGGTGGTAAAGGCAGAAAAAGAAGAAGCAGAGTGAGAGAGAGAGAGAGAGAGAGAGAGAGAGAGAGAGCAGCCTCGGGCAGGGCACCACAGCAGCCAAGAACAAATTGTTATTGTGTGGAGCAGAGGATGCTCGCGTTGTAGTGAAGCTTAAAGGAACAAAAAAAGGCGACCACTGTAAGCCAGTTTTTGAGCCAAGTGAGGGAAAGGGGGTCGTGTTGTTGTAAGTGCAGAAGTGCAGCTCGCCCCAAAAACGTAACATTACGAGGAGGAGGTCTCTTTCAGTCTGTATTTTCCTGCTCGACACCGTCAGGTCGTTTCCTTTAGCCAGACCGCAGCGCAGCTGTGAGATGAGCGCTGGCTCCGTTCGCCCGGTGCTTTTCGGCGGTGAGGGTACCGGGGCGTTCCCGGGGGGACGGACTCATGTGGAGCTGAGATTAGGGCCAGTTCGCCCCGGCCATGCAGCCTCGCTCACAGCAAGCCAGGCGCGTTTCTCTGAGTGTTAGAAGCTGCCGACACGTTCACGACGTAGAAATAAAAGAAATACAATAAAGAAAAATCTCTCTCCGCCGCCTTGACAGCCACGGAAGTCTCGCTGGTCTGCAGCTGGTGTATTTTCCTTCGCAGGCCATGCGAATAAGAATATGCAACTGTGAAACCCAGTTTTGCTCCTTTTCCACCCCTCCCAAACATCCACCCTTCGATATTTTATACGTTTTGTAATCCGCGGTGTTTGCTCATATCTAATCCAAAGAAGAAAACCACATCTTTAAAAGCCGCGGCTGAGCCCCGGCAGTTGTTGATCTAATTAGCATGCTAGCTAACAGGCTGGCTAGCTAGCTGGGGTGGAAAAATAACACATAACATTAGACAGAATAACATTGGACACTTGCTTTATCACATTTAGATACACGCTCTCTCTCTCTGCAGCTAATAAATGTGCGTTTTGTGCTGTAAATTAGGCTCAACGTTAAGGTTAGGACGTTAGCTTGAGGTTAGGTTAGGTCGCACTACGCGAGTCCGGGGACTCTGAGGCCTAGCTAACCCTTTAACCGCCGCTCCGCTCAGTCAATGTAAACAAACAGGCGAAGCGAGGGGGCGTTAAGGGGGGCTTTTCGGACCAAAAATAAAGCAGATCTTCCAAATATAAAGTTAATGCGGAGAATCAAGTTGCAGCTCGGTTTAAGCTGACCTTACGGCCGCTTTCCGAGGTCAAAAAAATAATGTTTTTTTGGCACTAATGCCTGCTCGATGTGTGTGTTTATGAAAGAGAAACCAAGCTAGCCTGGTTTGCCAATAGCTCGGTTACTCGGTTAGATGGACTTTAAAAAGCTAGACTCTTCTCTGAGCCACTAAGTCCTCGGTTTTTGAAGACAAAAAGGTGATTATCCAAAGATTTTAGGACCCGAAAGAGGGACGTTTGGCAGAACGGAGTGAACCAAAACTACCAAAAACTCGGATGTTGCTGCTCATCATCGATTATGGCCGCTTGTTTTCATCCGTGGACTGACCATCATCACCTGCCAAGGACAACGAGCACGAAGATGCTGCGTTTCTGCTAGAAAGGATTCGTACTGTTTATACCAAATGGACATTTAAAGAGGAAGACGCTCCGGACGTTTTATTACACGTTAATGAAGTTTTTATAACGCCAAGAGACTCCAGATTTCTTCATCGACCATGTTTTCCTCGGAAAGCCCGCAATATCTCCGCCAAGGACTGAGCATGTTTGGTCAGTTCACTCTCTTGGGCTTTTCTCTCTTTTGCTTTTTTGTGTGTCTCTGTAAACCTGTAACATACCCAAAATAACACTAGTGTTCGTGTAAATTGATGTAAGTCGTGAGTAACAGGGATTCTGACTAAGCCTAAAGGGGAACTCCACTAATTTCTCGAAACCGATACATAATTAAATGGATAAGATGTAAACAGAGTCGTTCTGGGTGCTTCGGTGTGAAATGCTCCGTTCTAGACAGTCAGAATTGTTCACAGTGGTGGTGATAGGAACCAGACGTCCACCTCTAAAAGCTCCCTCACAGGAAGCTATTGCATGAAATTGTTATGAAAGCACTTGTGATGTCTGAGAGATTGTTGTATGATAAGTTTTGTGATAAGGTTTTGGCCCAAAACTTCTTGTTAATACATTTGTTTTCATCCATTCAGGGCGGAGGGGTACATGCAGGGCGTTGTGAGGCAAAATAGTCCCAAAGAAAATTGATTTTTTTTTTCAGATTTATGACTTTTTCTATCATCAGTATTGCATAAGACTCGTGTAGGTTCACTGGTGGTTTTGGATAGGAAATACAATGTCTAGATTTGTGTTGTAGACATGGTGACCCCTGGTTCCTATCACCACCACTGTAAAGAAATCTGAGTCTCTACAATCAACGATTTCACACCAAACCATTCTGAATGACTGTTTACATTGCAATGATGGAATTATGCAAAAATTGTGAAAAATCGGTGGAAACTGCCAATAGGGCGATATTTTATTGATATTTGATCTGATTATCCTGAACCTGTCCCTATCAAAACCTTCGTACATTTAGACTCTTTTGATTAATTCATGTTGAAAGGGATTTATAGGGATATATACAATATATATGTGTTGGTTCCTTAACCCCAGTGGTTTTAGTGGTCTTTTTTCAGCAGGGTGTGTATAACTAAATTGCTTAAAAAATATTGGCATGGGACAAATGTTTAGTTCCGACTGATATTTCTAACCGATATTTGGTTGGTTGTTTTTAATGTACAGTGGAAGAGCTGAACGTCTGCATTTATTCTCTTAACTGCATTTGTAACCCTACAGAAGTAAATCTGATCTTTCTCCTTCATATAATCCAAGTGGATCTTTGTGACATTTTCTAGATGTTTATGTATCGGTATCCACAGATATGTACACGAAAATATCAAACATTGGCATTGGTGCAGAGTTCCCATATCGGTGCATCCCTATTAATATTACAGTGTGATCATTGCTATAACAGATGAAGAAGCCATAGAAGCATGTAAACCATATCTAATTTTATTTTCTATCCATCAGTTGTCAAAGAGGGACGAGGGGAGATTGACTGTTTGTCAGAAGAATTTTATATGATATTTACTTGTGTGTGGATGAAGCTACAGTCAGATGGTTGTGGTTGAGTGAGCTGTGGTATAGCCTAGATATCAGGCCAAACAGTGTTTCCTTAGCATGTGACAGGAACAATGCACAGGTGTCAGTCATTGGGCTGGTAAAAAGGGCATTAACCCAGTCCAGTCCTGCATACTGGTAGGCAGTAAGGCGATATCATATCTTTATCATGATAAATTACGTCACGGTGAGCTTCTTGGAGCATATCTTGGATGTTGTCAACACTGACCAACTACATGTTAAATTACACTGAGAGTACAATAGTTCTGTTTAATTACATTTAGTGCAGTGCAGTTTGTAAAACAGCAACTAAAAATCATTTTAGTTATTTCTTAATTAAAACTAATGCTATTTTTGTCTGTTCCAACTTATCAGACCTCGAGAAATGAAATATCGTGCATTGAGAAAATGTTTAGAAGTATCACAATATATCATATCAGCCATATCAGCCATATCGCCCACCCCTAGTGCAGCATATCTTTTAAAAGTTGAACAAAAATCAATGTACTCATAGTTTTGCTAGCAGTTTTCAAATGTGCTCGAGTGGTAGAACATTATCGGCATGATAACCCACTATTAGATGCTCATCTTAAGTGAAATACTGCTGTCAAAACAGCTCATTTTAAAGCTTAGTAGTTGTTAACCTACACATTTCTGATATTTTCTTATATTTTAAGGTCCACTTGTGACATTTGTATGAGTTTCTGGATCTGCAACATTCATAATTCTGTTTTACATGACCATTTTGTAACCTCACTTTATCTCTTTATCCCCCATGCTCCTGCTTTTGTTACTGTGCCTTTAAGTCATAGATATATGAGCTCTGTTCTGATTGGCTGCCCTGTATTAGGCCTAGTTTGACAAAGCAGCCTGCGCTGAAACACTCCTTATGACTTCAGTGCGAATGGGTGGGACTAAACTACTGTAAGCTGAACTGGCAGAGGTATTTAAAGGTGCTGGTTTTTATGACAAAAACAAAAACAGTGAAATTTTAATGTTTACAGCCTTAATCAAGCTTTTTTTATAAAAATAGGTGAAGCAGGTTTAGTTTCCCAGGAGAATTGTTGGATCAGCGCTGGCCAGTACTCAAGGTTTCTGTATCAGTATCGATATCAGAAAAGAAAAAGTGGAATATCTCATTATAATTATTCATTTTGGGGCTTTATTATTTTTCTATTCAGATCAAACTGTTTATCTGGCTCCTCAGCGTTCAGGTGTTCGTGTACCGAGTTGCTGGGTGTTAACAGAGCCTAGAATCACTCTTCTCTTGTTTTCCTTCCTTCTGTAGTGTGGACTAATGTGGAGCCCAGATCGGTTCCAGTGTTTCCTTGGCATTCATTGGTCCCTTTCCTGGCACCCACCCAATCAGATCCATCGACTCAGCCTGGTGAAGGCCAGCAGCCTGTCAATCATTCGCAGGCTGGCACTCTGAAGAAAGGTAAATCTTATTTTTAGTGCCGCTATGATTTGCCAGAAGCCATTTTGCGATATTTAGCCACAATTCGCAGTAAAGAGTCATTTTCCAGGAATCACAATGCGCAGTACAGTCTGTCCTCTTGTGATTGGATTTGTCCCACAAGCGCCGAGACGCTCTGTAACACTATCGTCAGTAGTTTACCCATTACCTAATCTAAAAACTGACCTCAGGGATGGCAGAGGGGAGTGTCTGGGTGAGATGCTGTGATAAAAGTTGTCAGGTTGGCAATCCTCGTCCTCTTTGTTAGAGTCGCAGGGCGGGTCGGTGCTGAAGGAGATGGTGGAGGGAACGTCGAACCCCCCCTCGCGGCCCGCCATCGACGACCTTCCCCCAGAGAGAGAGAGAGAGACGGAGAGAGAGAGACCTGACAGCGAAACGGAGAGTGACGTGGATGATCCGTGAGTAGGCTGGCTGTGTGTGGATGTCTGGGTGTGTTAGCGGCTGGTTGCTATGGGTTTTACCTCATATCTCTGAGAGGTAACTTTATAGGAAAACGTTTCTGATATAGAGTAATGTGCAAAAGTGAGAGGCCACCCGTGTTATTAACAAACATCAAATAAACAAACGTAACTCACCGCCGCCCTCTAAAGGCGTTATTAACAAACGTCAAATAAACAAACATCAGTCCCCGCCGCCCTCTAAAGGCGTTATTAACAAACGTCAAATAAACAAACATCAGTCCCCGCCGCCCTGTGAAGGCATCATTAACTAACGTCCAATAAACAAACGTCACTCACTGCCGCCCTCTAAAGGCGTCATTAACAAACATCTAATAAACGAACGTCATTCACCACCGCCCTCTAAAGGTGTTATTAACAAACATTCAATAAATGAATGTCACAAACATCCAATAAACGAACGGCACTCACCGCTGCCCTCTAAAGGTGTTATTAACAAACGTCCAATAAACGAACGGCACTCACCGCTGCCCTCTAAAGGTGTTATTAACAAACGTCCAATAAACGAACATCACCACCGCCCTCTACAGGCATCATTAACAAACGTCCAATAAACGAACGTCACCGCCGCCCTATAAAGGCATCATTAACAAATGTCCAATAAACGAACGTCACTCACCGCCGCCCTCTAAAGGCGTCATTAACAAACATCCAATAAACGAACGTCACTCACCGCCACCTTCTAAAGGCATCATTAACAAACATCCAATAAACGAACGTCACTCACAAACATCTAATAAACGAACGTCACTCACCGCCGCCCTCTAAAGGCGTTATTAACAAACATCCAATAAACGAACGTCACTCACAAACATCCAATAAACTAACGTCACTCACCGCCGCCCTCTAAAGGCATTAATAACAAACCTCCAATAAATGAACACCACTCACCGCCGCCCTCTAAAGGCGTTATTAACAAGCGTCCAATAAACGAACGCCACTCACCGCCGCCCTCTAAAGGCGTTATTAACAAACGTCCGATAAACGTAAGCCACTCACCGCCGCCCTCTAAAGGCGTTATTAACAAACGTCCAATAAACGAACGCCACTCACCGCCGCCCTCTAAAGGCGTTATTAACAAACGTCCAATAAACAAACGTCACTCACTGCCGCCCTCTAAAGGCGTCATTAACAAACATCTAATAAACGAACGTCATTCACCACCGCCCTCTAAAGGTGTTATTAACAAACATTCAATAAATGAATGTCACAAACATCCAATAAACGAACGGCACTCACCGCTGCCCTCTAAAGGTGTTATTAACAAACGTCCAATAAACGAACATCACCACCGCCCTCTACAGGCATCATTAACAAACGTCCAATAAACGAACGTCACCGTCGCCCTATAAAGGCATCATTAACAAATGTCCAATAAACGAACGTCACTCACCGCCGCCTTCTAAAGGCATCATTAACAAACATCCAATAAACGAACGTCACTCACCGCCGCCCTCTAAAGGCGTTATTAACAAACATCCAATAAACGAACGTCACTCACAAACATCCAATAAACTAACGTCACTCACCGCCGCCCTCTAAAGGCATTAATAACAAACCTCCAATAAATGAACACCACTCACCGCCGCCCTCTAAAGGCGTTATTAACAAGCGTCCAATAAACGAACGCCACTCACCGCCGCCCTCTAAAGGCGTTATTAACAAACGTCCGATAAACGTAAGCCACTCACCGCCGCCCTCTAAAGGCGTTATTAACAAACGTCCAATAAACGAACGCCACTCACCGCCGCCCTCTAAAGGCGTTATTAACAAACGTCCAATAAACGAACGCCACTCACCGCTGCCCTCTAAAGACATTATTAACGAACATTCAATAAACGAACGTCACTCACAAACATCCAATAAACTAACGTCACTCACCGCCGCCCTCTAAAGGCGTTATTAACAAACATTCAATAAACGACCGTCACTCACAAACATCCAATAAACTAACGTCACTCACCGCCGCCCTCTAAAGGCGTTATTAGCAAACATCCAATAAACGACCGTCACTCACAAACATCCAATAAACTAACGTCACTCACCGCCGCCCTCTAAAGGCGTTATTAACAAACCTCCTATAAACTAACGCCACTCACCGCCGCCCTCTAAAGGCGTTATTAGCAAACATCCAATAAACGACCGTCACTCACAAACATCCAATAAACTAACGTCACTCACCGCCGCCCTCTAAAGGCGTTATTAACAAGCGTTCAATAAACGAACGCCACTTACTGCCGCCCTCTAAAGGCATCATTAACAAACGTCCAATAAACGAACGCCACTCACCGCCGCCCTCTAAAGGCGTTATTAACAAACGTCCAATAAACAAACGCCACTCACCGCCGCCCTCTAAAGGCGTCATTAACAAACGTCCAATAAACGAACGCCACTCACCGCCGCCCTCTAAAGGCGTTATTAACAAACGTCCAATAAACGAACGCCACTCACCGCCGCCCTCTAAAGGCGTTATTATCAAACGTCCATTAAACGAACGTCACTCACCGCCGCCCTCTAAAGGTGTTATTATCAAACGTCCAATAAACAAACGTCACTCACTGCCGCCCTCTAAAGGCGTCATTAACAAACATCCAATAAACGAACGTCACTCACAAACATTGAAAAAACTAACGTCACTCACTGCCGCCCTCTAAAGGCGTTATTATCAAACGTCCAATAAACGAACGTCACTCATCGCCGCCCTCTAAAGACGTTATTAACAAACATCCAATAAACGAACGTCACTCACAAACATCCAATAAACGAATGTCACTCACCGCCGCCCTCTAAAGGCGTTATTAACAAACATCCAATAAACGAACGTCACTCACCGCCACCTTCTAAAGGCATCATTAACAAACATCCAATAAACGAACGTCACTCACAAACATCCAATAAACGAATGTCACTCACTGCCGCCCTCTAAAGACGTTATTAACAAACATCCAATAAACGAACGTCACTCACAAACATCCAATAAACGAATGTCACTCACTGCCGCCCTCTAAAGGCGTTATTAACAAACGTCCAATAAACGAACGTCACTCACAAACATCCAATAAACGAACGTCACTCACCGCTGCCCTCTAAAGGCGTTATTAACAAACATTCAATAAACGACCGTCACTCACAAACATCCAATAAACGAACATCACTCACCGCTGCCCTCTACAGGTGTTATTAACAAACATTCAATAAACGACCGTCACTCACAAACATCCAGTAAACGAACATCACTCACCGCTGCCCTCTACAGGTGTTATTAACAAACATCCAATAAACGAACGTCACTCTCTGCCGCCCTCTAAAGGTGACATTAACAAACATCAAATAAAAAACATTACTCACTGCCGCCCTCTAAAGGTGTTAACAAACATCAAATAAACAAACGTTACTCACCGCCGTTCACTTTATCTAACTTAGCAACGAATGAATAATATTGATGTTAAACTTCTTCTCATTGTTTCCAACCCCAAAATTGTACTTTTGGTTGTGTTCATTTCAGGCCACAGTACATTTGGTGTTATGTGAATAACAGTATATAATACATAATAATAATATAGCAATGTACAACAACAACAATAATAATAATAATAATAATAATAATGTAAATAATAATAATAATAATTATTATTGTATAATGATACAAAATGTATATAATAATGATGTATATAAGTTTGTAATGCTAAAGTGAAGTCATATGTTGTCTCCTGAAAATGCATAGTGCAACTGATGAGCCTCCAGACGTCTGCTTCTTTTGAGCATTTCTGCTGCTGATTGGGATCACAGGCTAATGATGTTTATTTCTTTGGCATTTAGGAATGGAGTAATGATGAAAAAGCTAGAAGGATACACAGTGCAGCAGAAGGGGTGCATACAGACGCTATCTTGATGTGTTTTCTTCAAGAATTTATTTGCACCCTCATAATTAACTGTGCTGTTCGTTTAATTACACCGTAGTGCACTTTCTGAATGTCACTGAGCCAGCGTCTCGTCTAGGAAGTCCAGAAAGTGCTGATGTAGCCTATGAGTTGTAGCTCACAGTCTGCAAAGTTAGCAAGTTCAATCACGGTCATTTCACTAAAATTGTAATGTGATTGTTCCTCGATGACAATCAGTGTCGAGCAGGATACTGAAAAAGCAGTGATGGCTTAACACGGAATACACTGTCCTAAATGTATTCAGTAACGCTTTTAGTACAATACAAAAAGAGTAAAACATTCAGAATACGTTTAGAATATACACCGATCAGGCTTAACATTATGACCACCTCCTTGTTTCTACGCTCATTGTCCATTTTATCAGCTCCACTTACTATATAGGAGCACTTTGTAGTTCTACAGTTACAGACTGTAGTCCATCTGTTTCTCTGCATACTTTGTTAGCCCCCTTTTACCCTGTTCTTCAGTGGTCAGGACCCCCATGGACCCTTACAGAGCAGGTACTATTTGGGTGGTGGATCATTCTCAGCACTGCAGTAACACTGATGTGCTGGTGGTGTGTTAGTGTGTGCTGTGCTGGTGCGAGTGGATCAGACACTTGGTGTCACTGCTGGACTGAGAATAGTCCACTAACCAAAAATATCCAGCCAACAGCGTCCTGTGACCACTGATGAAGAGGTAGAGGATGACCAACACAAACTGTGCAGCAGCAGATGAGCTATCGTCTCTGACTTTACATCAACAAGGTAGGAGTGTCTAATAGGGTGGACAGTGAGTGGACACAGTGTTTAAAAACTCCAGCAGCACTGCTGTGTCTGATCCAAACTAACTGCCATGACATAAAGGAGACAAATTTTGTTCAGAGGAGCCTGATGGCACCAAGACTGCTGACAAAACCAGGAGAGTTTAGGAAAAACTACATCAGAGTTCAGACAATTCTGGTTGCTCGAATAAGGCGATGCAAGAAAGTACGCTAACCTGGTAGCTAACGTTAGCAAATGTGTTTAGCAGTGTTCTCCGACCAGTCAGCAGTCTGTAGCGTTTTATGCACCATTTGGTATCGGCTCAGCCAGGTACCAGGTACAAATTTCTGGCTAGTGGAAAACCAAAAAAGGCAAGTAGAGTCAGGTTGAGCTGGTACGATGCAGTGGAAGAGCAGCTTTAGGAGTTGTTCCCCTCTTTATGGCTGTGACAGCTTCCACTCATCTTGGAAGCTTTCCACAAAATTTTGGAGTGTGTCTGTGGGAATTTGTGCCCATTCAGTCAAAAGAACATTTGTTAGGTCAGACACTGATGTTGGACGAGAGGGTCTGGCTCACTATTGACGTTCCAGTTCATCCCAAAGGTGTTCAGTGAGGTTGAGGGCTCTGTGCAACTCATCAATCTGTGTCTTTATGGAGCTCACATTGTGCACAGGGGCTCAGTCATGCTGGAACAGGAAAGGGTCTTCCTCAAACTGCTACCACAAAGTTGGAAGCGTATATCATGTCTAAAATATCTTTGTGTAGCATTAATATTACCCATCACTGGACCTACAGGGCCCAGGCTAAAAGTTCTGGGTGCCAGGTACCAATTTTTGCCTAATGGAAAACTAAAAAAGGCGAGTCAAGCCGGTACCATGCAGTGGAAAAGCGCCTTTAGACAAGCCAAAACAACTCCAGGCCAATTACAAGTACCAGTGTAACTAATTACACTCGTACTCAATTGGAAATGCTGGTGCAGTAGTGAACAGAAAAGGTCCTGTGACAACAGAAGCGACCATAGTCCTGTCCGGCTCATTTATCTGCTTTCAGACAACTGACTTAACCCCTTAAATAGCCAAAGTTTTACTACACACTTCTGTAACCTAAGAATTGCTCATCCAGTTTGCACTGAAGTCCCTGTATTCACTGAATAATAAGCCTTAGTATGTAATAAGTCTGAGATTTTAAGGAGTGAAATTTTAAATCTGCCAAAACTGAGTGATAAATATAGAACATAAATGGTAAAATTATGCCATGCCTTAAGTATCGAAGCTGTTTTGTAATGCATGTAATGTAATAGTACAAAAATGAAGAAACAAGGAGTGCTTTAACAATGACGTTAACAGACTGGACAGGTTCGGATGTGGGCACCAGGGGGAATTCCACTGATTTCGAAACACTTCTGCATAATTTAATGGGTTAAGATATAATCAAAGTCATTCAGAGTGATTTGATGTGTTGAATTGATTTGAGGTTGAACAAGGATTTCCCCCAGCATCTTTTAAAGCTTGTCCAACCTGGTGACAGCGGCCACACAAGAATGCATGTGAGGGCAGAGCCGGAGTAGATCAGCAACTTTAGCAACTGCGTTTTAGGGCCTCTGTTAATAAAAATAAAAATAGTAGACAAGAATAAAGTCGTAATATTTCAAGAAAAAAGTCGTACTATTTTGAGAAAAAAAGTCGTAGAATTATGAAATTTAAGTGGCATTAATACCAGGAAAGATCGCAACATTGTGGCCAAAGCCTTTGCGAAGGGAGGGCAGCCCCTCCTCATGTTTAATGAGGGGCGGTGAGGAGGTGGTTTAGTTATACTTTCATATCGATTCACCCATAAAGAAACACTCAGTCTCCCTGCCTCTCCTGCACATCAGCACCAGCCTGTTATTAGTGTAAGAAACGGCTGAGCAGGAAACTGTGTTTATCTAGAATAAAGAGCCAGACGGACTCGGAGGAAACTGTCTGTCTGTGTTGTTGAAGGAGAATCTCAGGCAGGGTCGTCTACGCGGCTATCGGGGGCTACATCTCCCCCCATTCAAAGAGGGCATGAAGTTTCTCAGACAGTGAGAATGATGATCAAAATGATCCACAGAGAGACAGGAGTGAATGGAACTCCGGCGCCAGTTCAGCAACCGAGACCCCAATGTGTTATGGCAGCCCCCCTACAGTTAGCCCCTTTTATCCTCAAAATATTACAGCTTTTTTTTCAAAATATTACAACTTTATTCTCAAAATGTTACGACTTCATTCTCAAAATAGTATGACTTTTTTTTCTTGAAATATTATGACTTTTTTTCTCTAAATATTACAACTTTTTTCTCGAAGTCTACTATTTTTATTTTTGTTAACAGTGGCCCTAAAACACTGTCGTACAAACTTGTATGTTAATATGATCTGTTATTGAAAATGGGCAGGTTTTAAAATCATACTGTTGGGTGATCAGTTAGTTTTAGATTGAGGTCAGTACTGAGGACATTTCCATAGAGCTCAATTGTGTCTCCGCAGTCAGAGCAACATAATGGCAACTCAAAAAGAGAAAACGAATGCGTTCCACGCTCTCTTGTGTCTGTGCGGATGAGTGACAGGAGCAGACTCGAGGCCATTTACATTAATGAGCTGTCGTCTGAATATGCTCAACCAACAGACTTTCTCCCCCTGATGAGTAGACATATGCAAATGTTAGATCTAAAATAGGACATTAAGTTACTTTATAGTCTTGCACTTGATTGCTTATGTGAGCTCATTTGTACAGAAAGTGCTCACTTGCAGGAGACAAAGTCAAGTTTAATTATATGTAATGTAGCCCTTTTGTCACATTCAGTGGCGTTAATATGGGGATACAGCATAATGTATGCACTGTAATTATACTTCTGTTACAGTTTTCTCACAAAACGGATACAGCCAAAATTAGATTAGCCTCTTTTCACATATTTCTGTGTTCACTCCACAAGTTTGTGGGCATTTTAGTGCCTGTGAAATCTTCTCACCATGCCTGTGGAATCTGGTTAAAAATTTGATTAATAATTTGTGTGTTTTGTTGCTTAAATAATATTAAAAACACACAAAATAATATAGCAAATTATTAAACTAATTTTTAACCAGATTCTATAGGCATGGTGAGAATATTTCACAGGCAATATATATACATATATATATATATATATATATATATATATATATATATATATATATAGATTGCTCTTATTAACTTATTATAAACATATTTTTATGAGGCATCGCTGCTGTATGCTAGACATCTGAGAGAGATTTAACACCATGAGAAACATGGTGTCTCTGACTCAGCCTCACTGCCCCCACCAATCCATCCAACTGCACACTCTGAAATTCAAACATTATGTGGAGATTATAGTGCTGTTTTCAAATGGCACTCCATACTGAAGTGATACGATGTTGTGTTTATGATACTGGAAGCCCAGAGTGTAATTCAGAGGTACATCCATATCTAAGCTGAAGAAAAATGAGCTTTTTCTAAAGGAAAGTCATCGAACCAACTACAGAATCTACATGTTTCTAAAATAAGACTTGAACTGAAGTGAGTTGTGGAGAAATTATAACCTCAGCATTTACTGTAGTGGCCGTTTGAAGCTTAGAGCTTACAGCTGAGGCTGACCCAGATGCCAGATCTTAACCATTATGTGTTTTGAGTTAAACATGTTTATGTATGCTCTACTTCGTTCTGCCTTGCTTTACGGACAGTTTGAAAACGTGAGACCTGTTTCACAGCCTGTTGGAATTGAACCGCTGTTTACTAAATCAGCCTGAATCATCCCAAACAAAGCAACGTTGCTTTTGGACTGACTCATCACTGTCCGCTATATTATTAATGTGATGAGCCCTCAGACAAACGTTTTAAAGGATTTATGTGTTTTCACTATGTATGTTGTATAAACTTGTACAAACCACTAGTAACATAAAGCACTCAGATACTGCAAACACATAAACATGAGCCGAATAGCTACTGTAAACAAATCTCTTATCCCAACAGTCTAGACTGAGGCACGAATAACGTCTGCAAAGTCAGATTAGCTCTGATAAACAGAACAGTGAACGCATTGTCTTTCAGATTTATGATTTCCAGCTTCTTCTTTTAATCACAAAGATTCAGTTCAGTTATGATTATGTAGGAAGTCGCTCCGTGTGTTGGCGTTTTATGTTTCAAAACAGGCCTAGAATTTTTTTTCCCCAAGCTTTTTCCCCAATTTAAGCCTGCCCAAGTCTGTGCTGGTCGGCTCTATTCTGTAGATTTTTGGGTCAGGCAGGGTCGACAGTTGGAGAGAGAGTCGAGTCGTGTGTGAGGGACGCAGACTCAGGTTTTTGGTCTCCTGATCGCGTTTCAGACCAGTATATCAAACATGCTTGATTTTTTTCAACCCGACTCTGAGCGTAATCTAGTTGTGTAAACTGATCAACAACCCAATCTGAACAGACTCGTTGCAACGAAAACTGATGGCGCAAAAGAAGATTCAAGATACTATTGGGTAGCAATACTAACGGCACATTAAACTAGGAATAAAGCAAAAATATAGGCTAATGTAAAATATAAAATGCAAGATATTAAAAGAAAAACTATATAACTTTAAATTATTAAAAAAAAGTAAAAATAAAAATTTAACTGAAATAATTCAAATAATTCAAATTATAAAAAAGTAAAAAGAGTAAAATAAAAAGGGTGGATATAAAAGAATATAGCAGCCTCTGGAATGTTGTGCGAGTGCAGAAATTCCTTTGTAACAGCCTGTTTTTGCTGTGATCCTGTTCTTAAAAGATGTTGGCAGCTGTAGGTGGGATTTGCACGACTAAACGTAACATTTACTAACAGGTATATAAACAAAAATACACATAAAAAGCACCATAAAGGAGAGCGTTGAGCCGCAGTGTCCATGTGCGCTGCCATCTTGCTTCATTGGCCTAAATGGCGAAAAGTCTCTCACGTGTGGAGCGAAGCTTTTTAATGAGCTGAGTTTAAGGCACGAGCACAATAGAGTTTGTTAAACGGATCACGGTTTTAAATCCATGACCCTCACAAACATGTTTACCTGCTGGCAGAGAAAACAGCAGCAGCACCAAGCCACTTCACCTTTGTTTATTTGCGTCTCCTAGAAACGGGAGAACGCAAGAGTTTGCGAGAGTTCAGTAAGCTCCGTTCGATTTAGCAGATTAAAAGTTTAGTAGTGTTTGATCCCCAATATTTCAGTCGCCCAAAAAGATCTTCAAAAACCATGCCCAGTCTTTTTATCATCTGCAAAGACTTTAAAAGTCGTTCAGTGAACCCAAGGCTTTAGTCATATCCAGTTCCACCCACTAGTTACGACCCCCTCAGTCACACGATACCACCAGCGTTAGGAGGGTGTAGGCAAACACAAGCTTCCTCCGAATCATGTGAAGCCTGCTGCTTTTCAAACTGCTGCTAATGCAGCGTTGTTGGACAGCTGAACACACTTGGAGGAGAACGCTAATCGCCAGTTCTGTTAGGTCAGCTAACAGGCGCCTGCACTGGTAAGCATTGCGCTGAGTGATGGACGGGGAGATGGAGGGCCATCCTACCCACACAGAGAGAGCGAGGCCATTTGTGCTGTCTTATACCCCCATCCATGGATGTCTGTAGCCTCACCGGGGATTGAACTCACAATCTCCTGATGATTTATTCTGTCCAAAAAATTAGTGCCTCTCTGAAGACTAATGCTTTTATCCAATTTCTAGTTGTGATGTGTCATTGGTGAACCTGAATGCCCGATCAGACACACAGGACCCAGTACAGGATGGAGACGGTGCTGCAAGTCAAACATAATGATCATATAAATGATCAGTGGAAGCAGGCAGATTGCTTTCCTCTTGATTCCACGGGGAAATTGCATCGCGTCTTAATGAGCTCATCACCAAACTCATGCTGATAAGAATCAAGAGCCGGATATATCAGTCTGTGAACTGCCTGTGTAGTGAATGCACAGTGCTGTAATTAGGATTCACCATTTAAAAGTTTTGGATTCCTTGTTGTCGACAATATAAGACCTGTTTTGGTCCAGGCACAGTACTCTGCGTAGGTCAGAGGCCACCCTTCATTTATTTAGTTTCCAGTCAAAACAACCAGTATTATTCCTCAAGTTATTTGTTTTTCAGGAGATCTTTCTGAGGAGATTAGATACATGATAATGCACTTGTATAAGGAAAGAAAGGAGAATGAGGGCATGTAGCTGTTGGGAAGCCCTCAGACCTCAACATCACCGAATGTGTTTGGGATTTCTTGGATTGTGAGGAGTAGAAAGTGCAACCAACTTCTAAGAACTCTGAACTTCAGAGGGGGGGGTGCAGATTTCTTAGAGAAACTGAAAGTGGGTCTCTTGAAAAGAATGGAAGCTGTAATAAAGGTAAAGAGTGGACACACTAAGGTATGGAGCCCTGCTGGTGACATAATGTGTGGCCACGACTTAGTAAGGCATGGGAATGATATAATTAAGCCTTGACCACAGCTTAATGAGGCATGATCTCGTTCCCACTCTTTACTAAGTTGTGGCCACGACTTAATTATTTTGTTCCCACACCTTACTAAGTCGTAGCCATGCTGTATTAATGCATGGGAATAAGATTATAATGTGTGGCCACGACTTAGTGAGGCGTGGGAATGATATGATTAAGCCTTGGCCACAGCTTAATAAGGCGTGGCCAGGACTTAATTATCTCGTTCCCACACCTTACTAAGTCGTAGCCACGCAGGATTAACGCGTAGGAACAAGATCCTAACTCGTAGCCATGACTTATTAAAGTGTGGCAATAATATAATTAAGCTTTTACTACAGTTTCATAAGGCATGAGCTTATTCCCACATCTCACTTAGTCAAGGCCACTACTTAATTATCTTGTTCCCACACCTTACTAAGTCATTGCCATGCTGTATTAATGCGCGGGAGCGAGATCTTAATGCGTAGCCGTGACTTAGTAAGGCATGGGAATTATATAATTAAGCTTTTACTACATGATCTCGTTCCCACACCTCACTAAGTCGTAGCCACGACTTAATTATCTTGTTCCCACACCTTATTATCCCGTCCCCATGTGTTGTTACCAGATGTCACCAGCAGGGCTCTGTACTAAGTACTGAAAAAACTGATATTATATTTGTGTTTGGCTTCTGTTAAATAAATACTTTCTGCTTTTTTCCTGACACTGAAAAGTGAATAACTTGGATATTAATTAAATGAAGGGACTCTGGCTTTTGCACATTACTGTAAATGCTTTTAATATTATGATATTACTCTGCAACTAATAGCTAGATAAAAAGCTGTAAAATTTTTTGGGATGTGTCCAGAATGAAATCTAAATTGACCACTTTTGCTATAAAGTGGCTTCAAACCTCAAATAAAATTAACATCCAGAATGTGTCATATTCCAGAAGTGGTGATGAAAAATCAAATCTTATGACACATAACTTGACAAGTATCATTAAACAGACGATGATTGCGTATTATTTGTCATTTATCAACTTGGGGTATTAAATGAAACCTTTAAAAAATTAAACGAAACATCTAAAAATACCTTTTAGTGCCTGATGTGTACAGTTATTAGTATAAATGTAAATTAACTAATCTGACATGAAACTGAACGGTGTGCAAATGTGAATCGTTCTACTTAGCATGCAGTGTTTGAGTTTGTAACCGTTCGTAACTGTGTGTGTCCAGGTTTCTTCCGGGTGTTCTCCCTGATCCGCCGATCTCAGCATCTACAGGGAAACGGCGCTCTCAGTCCCTCAGCGCTCTGCCCAAAGACGACAAGAACAGCCCTGGCAAGGTACGTGTTCAGGAATGCATAGCCCGGTTCCCCCCTTAGCCCAAGTGTAGTAGATCATCGAAGACATGTTTGGTGTCTGAAGTTTGCTTCTTTAGTTTTGCACTGAAGCTACGAGGCTAATGTGGCTAATGTAGACAACCAGCAGTGGAGCCTTACAGTCAGTGGCCGAATTGTAAGAAAATTCCAGGAGGGATGGTGGGTTCGGTTGATAGCTTGGGATTGGGATGTTTTCCATCCTCAAGATAACTGAGCTACTCAGCACTGCTGTTACTTACAGTATTAGGCATAATGTTAACACACATCACCATAACGTTATCAGCACCGCAGCTGCTGCCCTTTTATGTAGTTTTTACATTTTATTTAATCAAATATTAAGATAATCCCGAACATCTTCAAACATCTCTCACTGGGCAAGGCTGGTTTTCAGCACCTGTTTTCTTTTTTAAAAGAGGTTCCACAGATCTTGCTGTGCTTTTAAGGTTTTCTATGGCAGGCAGGGTTGCCAGGTGCTGGAAAAAATCACCAGTTCAAGGTTTGCTTAAAATCAGACCACCCAAAGCTGAAACTTTTATCATTTTGGCGGCGAATTCAAAAACTTGGCAAGCCTCATGGCAGGATCGCACTGTACCAACACTCTGCAACAAAACCAACAAAAAGTGAAAAGATGTGCTTCCACACAATTATTAAGATTTTAAACTGTTTTAAATATTAAATTTTAAATGTTAATATATGCCCGTTCTGTTATTGCTTTTATTTGGTCCTTTTTTTATATTTGTTAATTTTATTTTTTGATTACCTTTTCTCTCTTATTCCACTGTTTTTGCTTTTATTACTTTTTGACTTTGTACTGTAAAGCACTTTGAGCTGCATTTTGCATTATATGATATATAAATAAAGATTATTATTATTATTATTATTATTATTATTATAACAACCTCTTCTGTATAACCATCTTTTCCCTGAATTTGTTTGACATAAAAATCTCCCATAGTGTATAAACCTCACATATGGATGGCATTAAATTATCAATAATATTCATCTTGAGATATATCAAGATAATCCAAAGAGGATGTAAAGCAGGGATGTTTTTTGTCACTTTTTTGACCGGGTACATGGCATGCCCCTCCCATCCCCCTCCAATCGAGCTCTGCTTACAGCCCACCAGTTAGCATTGTGCTAAGTGCATAGATCATCATGCACTTGCCTCAAACCGTGTTGAGCTGTTTTCTCTAATAGACTTGCTTATATGGTTTCTGACACTATGACTTACTGTTATCTTATAAACGTGGACAAAACCTCTCATTGCTAAAAACAGTAATAACATCCTTATTGAAGCCTGAATTTTGTCCATATTTTTGCCAGTGTTTATAGATAACACTGTGCTATTACAGGTAGAAGCACAGTGCTAACTGGTGGAGTATAAGCTTCCGTTTCTTGATAGCTAATTTAACCTGGTAGCTTCCGTCTAAAACTGAAGACACGAAACATGTCCTAGCTGACTGACTGCATTTGGTTTAAGGGGAAAATGTGTACATTTGATTTTTCAGCAAACCTTCACTTTAAACCACTGCCGCTCCTGCTTTTAGCTATTTACTGTTGCTGTGTATGACTTAATGCTCTCTCTCTGTCTCTTCCTTCTTGTCTAATTCTGTAGAGGGAGAAGGATCATATCCGGAGGCCGATGAACGCGTTCATGATCTTCAGCAAGCGCCATCGTGCCCTCGTTCACCAGAGGCACCCGAATCAGGACAACCGGACCGTTAGCAAGATTCTGGGAGAGTGGTGGTACGCTCTGGGACCCAAAGAGAAGCAGAAATACCACGACCTTGCATTCCAGGTAGTGTAACATATGATCTAATGCGCTTTGTTCCACTCCTTTAGACTGTCATACTATCGGAAATCTCTGTTGTGGTATCAGCAAAGTGCTAACCAGTTAGGAATTCTACTGGCTCATATTTAGAAATGGTTTTCTTAAAGGGGAAATCTAATGTAAAACTGAAATGTTCTGGCTTTTAAATAAGGCTACGTTTAGACAGCAGGTAAAAGTGGCCCAAATACGATCTTTTTCTTTATATGTGAGACAGATGTGTGTCTGTGTGAACAGATAAACACACTGAATCTGACATTTTCAATTCTGATTTGAGACGCTTTCATACGTGGTACTGAAATCTGATCCGTATCCAATCTGCGGCAACGCGACTTTTACGTCAGTCCAACTCGACATTCGTCATAATTTCGCGCTGCTGAGACTCATAAACATTTAGTCTGATGTTTCTGTACCAAAAATTTAGAAGAAACTTATCGCAACCGCTTATCGTACGCGGCCGGAGGAGACAGAGGCTGCAGCGTCAAAAAAAAATGTTTAAAGAATCCGAGGACACGAACCAAAGAAGTGGCCGTGGCCGAATAACGCGCCCTTTTCACGGCGAACTCGAACACATTCTGGGTGATGATTCCAGCTGTCAAATATTGGAACTTTATAATCGCTCCTGTGATCCTGGCGAAGACAAGACTGAAAGCTCCTGGAGCAACTGGCGTTCTCTGGCCGTCATGACTGTTTACCTCTGGACAAGCCGCCGCGTGAAGCGTTGTTCCTTTGCGCATGTGGGTCAGTTTAGGAGCTGATCTGTTCAGACTGATGTCACATACAGATCACATTTAGAAGATAATGTGAACAGCTAAACAAAAAAATCTGATTTGGTGAGAAAATCAGACTTGGGCCACTTTTACCTGCTGTGTAAACGTAGCCTAAGAGTCACCAGTCCATTCAGTCTATACATTTGTATGCAAAAGTTCGAGCATCACTTTTCTAAGTGAAAATAAGTTAATACCTCTAAAAGCCTCTAAAAGCTACAGACATAAAAATGACATTTTTCAGCAAATTTTAGTCCACAATTTCTACTTTTTTACCAAGTTTCACATATTAGAATAAAGTAAAACATAACTTTTGTACAGACCACAGTTTATTTTATTTTTTTCCAATGTGTTAAATTTATTAAATAAACAGTAAATGTGTATTAAAGTGTACAGAAGTGTGTTCTCTGTGCAGGATGTGTTCCTTTATTTACACTTAGAAAATCAAATCATGTCATTTGACCAGGGGAGCTGTAACTTTTGTATACATCTACGTTTGAAGCCGAGTTGCAAAAATAGACCGTTTTGAATTCATCACAGTTGTGATGTCACAAGCCTGAACACTTACGTATGGCCGTCCATTCAGCCTACAGCAGTTCAGCCCCTTCACACTGAGTTATAAGCACTGCAAAAATGCTATCTGGGCAAGCAAAATCATCTTAAATCTAATCAGTATGTCTAATATTTCTTATTTTGAGATTGTTGTAAGCTTATTACAAGTATTTCACTTATTTTTACTTGTTTTTTACTTGTTTTAAGTAATTTTAGTAAGTCAAATTATCTCACTATGCTTCAAACAAGCAGTACAAGTGAAAAATAAGTTAAATAAGTACCAATCAGAGTGGTAAGTTAACTAAAATAAGCTAGATAATTTTTTGTTTTTTGCAGTGAGGAGTGTTGTGTTCCAGCTCATTTCACCCCGGCCTGCTTTTTGAACCAGGCTTAACCAATACAGGACGACCAATCAGAGCAGAGTTTATTTACATATGTCAGTTTTAAAGGCGCTAAGTGATAAAGAGGGGGTGGACAGTGCTCATGTTAAAATGAATTAATTAATGAAAATGAATTGTTTTTTGTATATTAACATCATAAGTGGACTTCAGAGGCAAAAAATATAATAAAAGAAAAGTGTAGAACAGAGGTCACTAATAGGCGGACCGCGGTCCGAGTCTGGACCCAGACGCTGTCCTGTGCGGACCTGGACCTATAATCGATAAACTACGGAGAATTATTTAATTTCGGCAGGGTGGTCCTATTTTAATCGGCGTAGCTTTTCTAGCCTTTATGGTAGCTTTAGGTGCCCGGGAGACTCACAGACCAATCGCATGCGTTGTAAATATCACACGTGACGCTATTTAGCCAATCAGATCTGTGCATTTCGATGAGCACTGAGACTCGAGTGAGTGACGCACACACAGGGGAGGGACGAGGCGAGAAACAGCAGTCAGAGAAGAAAGTGAGGCAGAGGGAAGTTATTTTACATGACTTGCTCTAAAAAGAGAAAACTGACAATAAATATTGTTGAAATGTTACTGAATTGTACTTTATTTGATTTGACATTCAGTTGTTGACTGTATAAGATGTTGATATACCTACTAGGCTACTTCAGTAAACAGTATATGGCACTGAATCATGATGCAAGTTAGACATTATGATGTTCTGGACCTTCGCTTGAGGAAATTTTCTCTAACTGGACCTTATTGAATTTTAATTAAATACCCTGGTGTAGAATATAATTGCCCATGCTGCCTCTCTCTCAGGTGAAAGAGGCACACTTTAAGGCCCACCCAGACTGGAAGTGGTGTAATAAGGACAGGAAGAAGTCGAGCAGCGAGGGCCGCAACATGCCTGGGGGAAAGGACATCAGAGAGAGAAGCATGTCCGAGACGACAGGTATGGGATCGGACAGTAGAAGTACTGTGCTCTGTGGCCTTTAGTTAAAATGTGTTTCTTTCCTGTCTACTTATTCTCATAGTTTTCTTCTGTTATCTGTAGTTTTTGTGATGTTTTTATAACGAACTGGCAGAGAAAGAATGCTGTTAGTCTTTTCTGTTGAGATATTTTTGAAGTCACTTTTTTCTGCGGTTTTCTTCAGTTTGATTTGAGTTTGCTGGGACTAAATTTAGCGCAGTTGGCGTAAGATCTGCCGAAGTACCAGTCAGAGTTAGCAGTATGTAAACGTCAGCTACTCGTGCTCCCCTCCCTCACATAGTGACTGATCTCCCGCTGATCCGAGTCCCACACTAAACTCCCAGCAGGAGCTTATTTAAGTATTTTTATGTCTTATTTTTCTTAAGTTTTTTTTTTTATTATTTATTAACAGTGCTTGTCAGGAAAATTTATTACACCGCGAATTGTAGCATAGCTAGACACTGCTTCCTACCTGCGTTAGCCACACATTGCAGGATCCTACTAGAAACATTCACCCTCATCTACAAGAGCGAGATAGCTAGCAGTCCAACTTAACTGTAGGAATAAACTAATACGTTAGCTTAGTGTCATATTAGCTACCCCCTAACTTCAAGGCTAACAGTGTTTACCCGCAGTTGTACTTCACAGATGTGGCACACGAGAAATTTCTCCAGTGTCTGCAAATATGACCATGCCGACTCTTAACTGGAGCTTGAGTGGCCTCACTTTCAGATGTCCAGCAGTGAGCTAGCTAAAGGCTACGGATATTATGTTAGTGCTGCTGAGTGTTCATATATGAGACACCATATATCTGCAATCGACCATTCATAAGATGAGAGTTCTCGAACAGTAGCCGCGTCTAGAAAATGCAGCTAGATCTTTAATGAGCGGTTGAGAAGACCAAAGAGGTCCGTTTTCCTGCTGGGGGATCTTGTTCTTCTAAATCAAACGTGTAGAGCTAAACCACAGCGATCCTGCCTGCTGCGTGTTCCATCTCTAGCGTCATTGGCAGTATCGCTCATCACTGCCACTGGAGCCGGGTTGTTTACGTTGCCTCTGAGCAGGCAGCATGTCTGAATGTTTGGAACATTTGTCTACTATTTAATATAATAATATTTAATATTAAATATTTTTTAAATGTAATACTGGTAGCCCTTTTTTTTTGTGACGTATCGTTACTATAAAACAAAATGTTAAACATTTGAAACCGTGTTGACAGGAGCTTTAAACTGTTGATTTATTTGTCTTTATAACCGTCCATTTTCTTAGTAACAGCCTACATAATACACAGTAGTTCATCTGTCTTAGTACTGTAATCACACATATAGACATTATGATGCTATTATCTCATCTGGATCAATTCATACATGCATATAATATTCATGTGCATGCATTTTTAAATAATTCAATCTGTCTCACTCAGAGCCTCCCTCTGTGTCTATGGGCACTGAGCTCAAAGGGGTGGCGCCCAGCCTGGTGGGCGTGTCCGAGCGTGGTGGTGGGGATGGGCATGCACGCCCCCGGGCTTTTTCCCAGAGTGCAATGCACAGTCTGGAGAGGAGTGAGAGAGGAAACCCACAGGTGCTAGCAGAGCTTGCACAGGTAAAACATACACATATACACATGCACACACTCATACACACTCACTGTCCATTTTATCAGCTCCACTGACCATACAGGAGCACGTTGTAGTTCTACAGTTACAGACTGTAGTCCATCTGTTTCTCTGCGTACTTTGTTGAAGGACCCCCACAGGACCACCACACAGCAGGTAGTATTTGGGTGGTGGGTCATTCTCAGCACTGCAGTGACACTGACGTGGTGGTGGTGTGTTAGTGTGTGTTGTGCTGGTACGAGTGGATCAGACGTAGCAGTGCTGTTTTTAAACACTGTGTCCACTCACTGTCCACCCTATTAACTTCTTGGTCTACCTTGTGGATGTAAAGTCAGAGACAGTAGCTCATCTGTTGCTACACAGTTTGTGTTGGTCATTCTCTAGTCCTTCATCAGTGGTCACAGGACGCTGCCCACAGGACGCTGTTGCCTGGATATTTTAGGTTCTCAGTCCAGCAGCGACACTAAGGCTGTGTCTGATCCACTCGCACCAGCACAGCACACACTAGTGTGTATAGTACCTGCTCTGTGAGGGTCCATGGGGGTCCTGACCACTGAAGAACAGGGTAAAAGGGGGCTAACAAAGTATGCAGAGAAACAGATGGACTACAGTCTGTAACTGTAGAACTACAACGTGCTCCTATATGCTAACATGTAATGACTGTACCTGTAAACTAAATTGTCCATTTTTTTATAGACAGAGGTAGATAGAGGCAGTTAGGGGCACACTGCTAATTGGTGGGGTATAAGCTTCCATTACTTGTTAGCTACATTAGCCTTGTAGCTCCAGTACAAAACTAAAGAAGCAAACTTCAGAAATCGAACAGATCTTGACTCCATTCAGGATAAGCGGAAACCTGTGTAGATTAGATTTTTCACCAGACTGTCGCTTTAAACACAGAATGCACCCTCTGTTTCTCTCTGCGTGTCAGATGTGTGGGGACGGGGGCCAGTTTTCGAGCCGCGGAGCTCTGTCTCAGGTCCAGAGGGGAGTGAGCGAAGACATGACCAGCGATGAGGAGCGCATGGTCATCTGTGAAGAGGAGGGGGACGACGATGTCATCGGTGAGTCAAGCTTAGCCATTTACCATCTTCATCATTTGACACTGTTACGCTGGAATTAGTCAGATCTAACGTTCTGCTGACTTTCTCTGTGCCTTCACATGTCTGTTCTCTTCTCTAATAACAAACAGGATATGGGTATTTCTCAAAACCACGAACAGGCTCACAAATATGCAACTCGTTTGACATTTACAGTACAGCAGGTTCACTTAACACCTGCAGAGAGAACGTGTAGGTCACAGTCCTGTTTCAGCCTCTAACTCTAAATTGCTCAATAACTCAATGCTGCTCTGTGTCTCGCTCTACACAGAGGACCCGTATCCAGGCAGCTCTATAGACCTGAAGTGTAAAGAGAAGGTGACGGACAGCGACAGTGAAAACGGATCTGGAGATGAAGGAGAGCGCAAGGTTGCATCTCTCACTTCTCACTTCTAGTAACACTTACAGACGCATGCAGTACATACAGCACACAGGTCTAAAAGGGGAATTCCGCAGATTCTTCTAAATTTCTGTGAAATTCAGTGATGGTAAACGAGGTGATTCAGAGTGGTTTGGTGTGAAGTGGTTCATCGTAGTGAAACTTGCCGACTCAGATTTCTTTACAGTGATGGTGATAGGAACCAGGTCACAATGTCCACATCGATAAATACGGGTCACAATGTCTGCAACACAAATATGGCCATTTTATTTATTTCTTCGGGGACTGTTTTGCCTCATAACACCCTGTCCACCAAGAATGGATTAAAAATGTACATGTTTTAAGTCATAACCTTCTGTCTTAGGTATCAGGCAGCGAATTCATAACCATGTCATGTAGTAACTTTCTGTGAGGGAGCTTATTAGAGGTGGACGTCTGGTTCCCGTCACCACCACTGTGAACAAGCAGAAGTTTCCCTAGAATGGTGCATTGGTGGAATTCCCCTTTAAAAAAGTGAATTGTAAAATGATGGTACTTACTGACTTCTTCAGTCCCTTTTGTGGATATAAGACTGACTAAACTATAATGGGTAACACTTTACTGTAGGGTGCTGTTCATAAGGCTACATGACACCTACATTAGCTTGTCATGACAACTGAAATAACTCTAAATAAATGTTTATAAATGCTTATTCCAATAGGCATCATGTGTCATAAAGGCTATTTTAGCTCATTTTGATCACAATTGCTAAATGTAATCCTTATAGGGAATGATGCCTATTGGAATAAGCATTTATAAACATTTATGTAGGGTCATTTCAGCTATCATGACACGCTTATATAGGTGTCATGTAGGCTAATGAGCAGTACTCTACAGTAAAGTGGTAGCCTATAATGTAGTTAGTATGGATGTAACAATACATTGGTGCATTGATTTTAGAATGTTAATAATTGACTATAATTGACTGTAATAATATTCAGTAAAATATGTGCTAATTTTTATGGTCAAAGTTACATTTTTTGGCTTTATTCAAATGTAAAAATCCAGAAAGGCTTGGTGTGTTTTTTTATTTTTTTATTTTCCATATTCCATTATAGTGTAAAGTGCCTTTTATGTATTTTTATTTAATAGAATCATGAAATTTGAGATTTCATGGCACTTGTTGATTCATGAGTCGTGATTCATTTCCCAAAGAATCATAACTGAATCGAATCATTGTGAGGTCAGAGATTTACCCCCCTCAGTAATTACATAATAGTATGAAGGCCTCTGTTGTAATTATCTCTCCTTTTGCTTTTTTCCTCCACAGAGAGTCTTTGCGCCTGTGATTTGTTCGTCCTCGTCGGGTCCGGGTCAGGGCCGCAGCGTGTCTCTGTCGTCCTACCCCTCTTCCCGACACTTCTCCGACGCGGCCTCCAAGAGGAAGCGAGGGATGGAGGGAGGGGAGGGCGAGCGGAAGGACGCTGAAGGAGGGGCATCTCACTCCTCGATCCCTCTGTCTTCCTCTGGCCAGTCCATATTGGTCAGTTCAGGTGGCGGTGGCGGTGGTGGTGTGTCTTCAATGCTGGGTCTGGGGGCAGTAAGGGTGGCGTCCACTGTGGTCACCAACGTGGTCCGTCCTGTCGTTAGCACGCCGGTGCCGATCGCCAGCAAGTCACCTCACGAGAGGAAACCCGCCATCCCCCAGGCGCAGCTTTTGATTGGCTCTGGAGCAGCTGGAGGCGGGGCCGCAGGAGGGGGTGGGTACTATTCCTCGTCTTCGCCCAGTCCCGTATCTGCGGGGGGAACTAGTCAAGGGGGACTAGTTACGAATCTAGTTTTGGGCAGTCCTTTCCAGGCTCCGCCCGCTGTACAGCTGATCACGCCCCCTCCTCCTCCTCAAAACCCTGCTTCCCCCGCCATGGCCACGGCCACTCAGAGTAACGGCCCCATGCCTGTACCCCTGCTGCAGCCGCACATTTTGCCCACTGCCTCGCTAGCGCCCCCCACAGGCCAAAAACCCATCACGCAAGTGCAGTATATCCTCCCCACTCTCTCTGCCAACAACCCTAAAAGCCCCTCCCCTCAGCAACCCAGCCAGCCAACCAGTGTCTTCACCCTGCCCACAGCTCCGCCCACGCTGGCCAATGGGAAGCAGTCAGGATACGCCTCCAGCCCGGCAGTGGGCGTGGTCAGCCCAGGAGCTAGAGGTGAGGAGAATGTGTAAATATAATACAATTTAAACAACATTGATTTTTCAGAAATTCTACATAACAAAATTGTTAGGAATTACAGTCATTCAGAGTGGTTTGATATGAAATGTTCCATTTTAGGTCAGCATTGTTCACAATGGTGGTGATAGGAACCAGACATCTGAAGCGTTTAATGCCTCTAAAAGCTCCCTTACAGGAAGTTGTTAGATGAAATGATTACAAATACGTTGCCTGATGCCTGAGGTTTTGTTTTATGATAAGTTTGAGATCAGATTATTACGACAGCATTTTAGGGCCACTGTTAATAAAAATAAAAACAGTAGACTTCAAGAAAAAAGTCCTAATATTTCGAGAAAAAAGTCGTAATATTTGGAGGATAAAAGGGGCTAACTGTAGGGGGGCTAACTGTAGGCGGGGCTGCCATAACACGTTGGGGTCTCGGTTGCTGTACTGGAGTTTTACTCACTCCTGTCTCTCTGTGGATCATTTTGATCATCATTCTCACTGTCTGTGAAACTTCATGCCCTCTTTGAATGGTGTGGAGATGGAGCCCCCGATAGCCGTGTAGACGACCCTGCCTGAGATTCTCCTTAAACAACACAGACAGACAGTTTCCTCCGAGTCCGTCTGGCTCTTTATTCTAGATAAACACAGTTTCCTGCTCAGCCGTTTCAGCCGTTTCCTATACTAATAACAAAATCGATATGAAAGTATAACTAAACCACCTCCTCACCGCCCCTCATTAAACACAAGGAGGGACTGCCCTGCCTTTGCAAAGCCTTTGGCAACAATATTGCGACCTTTCCTGGTATTAATGCCACTTAAATTTCGTAATTCTATTACTTTTTTCTCTAAATATTACGACTTTATTCTCAAAGTCTGCTATTTTTATTTTTATTATCAGCGGCCCTAAAACGCTGTCGTAGATTATGCCTTGAAACTTATTTCTTTAAACCCATTAATGGTGGAGAGGTTCATGTAAGGCAAAATAGTCTACATAGAAAACATATTTATTCAGATTTAACACTATTTTACCGTCATCAGCGTTACATATAAAAACTCATACGATACGTGTCGGTTCATTATTGGTGACCCCTGGTTCCTATTACCACCACTGTAAAGAAATCTGGAAGTGTCTCCACAATGAACCATTTCACACCAGACTCCTCTGAATGACTTTTTTTTACATCTCAACGATCAAATAATGTGCAAATTTTGAATTTTTCAGTGGAATTTCCCTTTAAAATATAAAATGCCAATGTGATTTTGCGTACGTGAATGTCACAGCCACAGCTTAACTTAAAGGTGTTGGCAATGTTACTTGGCTTGACTAGCTCTGTGAGAACTCAGGCTCTGCAGTGTGTCCTGTTAAGTCTATTCCTGTGTAGTCTCTCCTGTGATAGGTAGGTGAGGTGCAGCCCCTGTTATTTATATCAGATGGTGTGTTTTTTTTCCCTCTCTCTCTCTCTCTGCAGTGCAAACGCAGTCTCCAGTCTTACAGGGCAAGATGCTGGTTCCCATGGCAACAGTGAGGACTGCTCCTGCCCCTTCTCAGCAGTTTCCCCTGGTGGCCCCTCCTCTTCCTGTCCAGAATGGAGCTCAGGCAGGAAGCAAAGTGAGAAACGTTTGAAGATCTGAGCAGCGTGATTAAGTTTATTTTGGTTGAAAATTAAAATAAAAAAGGCTGAACTGGTTGTGTCGAAGTGAAGAAGTTGAAAAGGAGTTAATGCGCTAAATTATTAACACCATTTTTGTAACCCCATTAAGTAGGACTGCCAGTGACCAACAGGTTATCAGTTAACCAGGACATACAGAAATATTCAGCCAGTGGCTTTGATTAGAAATTTGGTTCACTTCTCTTCTCGTTTCATTTCTTTTCCTCTTCCCCTTTGATTTCCTCTTCTCTTCTCTTCTCTTCTCTTCTCTTCTCTTCTCTTCTCTTCTCTTCTCTCCTCTTTACAATTCCTTTCCTCTTCTTTTCTGTTCTCCTTTTCTTTCCTCTTCTCTTTTCTTTTCATTTCTTTTCTCTCTTCTTTTCTTTTCCTTTCATTTCCTCTTCTCTTCTCCTCTTCTCTTCTCTTCTCTTCTTTCCTGTGATTTCCTCTTCTCTTCTCTTCTCTTCTCTTCTCTTCTCTTCTCTTCCAGATCATCCAGATAGCTCCAATGCCCGTTGTCCAGTCCCAACTTCCTTCAGCTGGGAGTCCGTTCTCTGTAACCATGGCAACAGCCACAGTGGTTGCCCCAGGCTCTACCCCCTCACAAGCTGTGCTGCTGCCTCCCCCACCCACGAGGTATGATACACACACACACACACACACACACACACACACACACTTTGAGACACGTACACACACTGTACTCCTCCAACACTCCACTCTCTCTCAATACTCCTACACTCACCCAGCACTGCAGTGCTACATGTTGGTCCAACTGCTCTCTCTCTCTCTCTCTCTCTCTCTCTTTTAGAATCACATACGTACAGTCCACTCCAGGAGGACCCTCTACTATCCCACTAGTATCCACAACGACAGGCTCCACCTCTCAAGCAGCTCCTCCCACACCTGGATCAGCATATGTGCCATCTCCCTTGGCGACCTTCACAGCAATTGCCCATCCAGGGCAGGCGTTAGTGCAGCCGCTTATTGCAGGTTGGTGGACGCAGCTCTTAGTTGAGAATGCAGCAGCTCGTGTGCTCACCAGGAAAGGAAAGTTTTAAACATTTTATTCTAGTCTTTTTCAGTTTACACTGGCTTCCTGTGAAGATCTTGCGTATGATATTTGAAGCTCTTAAGGGCCGAGCTCAGACACATCTAACGGATTTATTGATGTTTTATAGCCCGTCCAGACTAGGGATGGGCACGGATGCTTGAGTGCTCGGTTAAACATTCAGGGTGCCAGTATTCAAATACTGAAATCACTATTCGCTACATTTCAACACAGGAAGGATGTTTTAACTGGACTGTAAAATGGGGCAGTTTTGTAAGTATGTTATACTTTTCTAGTACGAACTCCTGAACGTGAGCTTGTTGCAAAG
Source organism: Colossoma macropomum (assembly GCF_904425465.1). Taxonomy (NCBI): domain Eukaryota; kingdom Metazoa; phylum Chordata; class Actinopteri; order Characiformes; family Serrasalmidae; genus Colossoma; species Colossoma macropomum. The sequence continues at coordinate 41,040,846 of NW_023494785.1, forward strand.
GCCACATTGTGAAGGATGTCACTAAAAAGGCATCTAGACTAACTACTGTAGCTGAGGTTACCTAGATCTAGACACAGTTAAAGATATTTCTCTGACAGAGGAACAAGTGGGCACATCGTCCACTAAGGAGAAGACCTTGTGTAGAAGAGGACAAGTTTTCATCAGCATCCAATGTTTTACCTGTTACTGTTGGCTCATTTCTTCACAAAAGAGGCAGCTTCTGTTGCTCATCCAACCCCAAAAATGACAAATTTCCCTGGTTATTTTTGAATAATAAAACAAATTTTAACCTCCAGTACTGTCAAAAGTCTACAGCCACATGCAAATTTTGGTCCAAATCCATTGTTTTTTGTTTTTTTTTGCTTTTGACTTTTCTTTCATAACGGTCAACCAGATATGCTCTTATTAACTCTTACGGATACTTAAAAATCCAAATTGATAGGAACGTGCATCCCAAGTCCCTAGCCTTTTAAGTTTAGTCCAGACCACTCGGCTCAGCTGAGGCGGTCTTACTGCACACTTCTAGGATCTCTCACAGCTCAGCTAGTGGCTCCTAAACTCTAGAATAGCAAAGTATATTAGGAATGCAGGTTCGATATGTTTTAAAATCCAGCACATTATCACTGTCCAAAGAAGAACAAGTATCTCCAAAATTGTATGTTTACAAGAGAGGGCAAAAAAGTTCTTTACTTTCAGAATCAGAATCGGAATCAAGCTTTATTGGCCAGGTGTGCTTACACATACAAGGAATTTGGTTTTGGTTACAGGAGCTCACAGTGCACAGTACCAGACAGACATTTACATGTGGTGAATAAAATAAAATAAATATAAAATATAACAAAATAAAATAAAACATGCATTCCTACCATCACTCACTCAAACACACACACACATACACACACAGTCATACCTGTAAACCTTACATTGTTCAAAGTATGGGTCTAAAGTTAAAGTGCTGAGTGCAGCAGCAGTTAAAGGGTGTATAGTGGCAGAGAAAGGGATCAGTGAGGTAACAGATAAGTGGGGTAATAAGGCAGGTAAGTGAAGTGCTAGAAGAAACACTGGTCTGTGACTGTTGAGTGTGATAATATATACCAATATGTCTAGAGTGCAGTTTAGAAGCTGGAATATTTTTATGTGTAATATTTTAACTGTTCAAGCGAGTAATGGCTTGTGGGAAGAAGCTTCGCTTTCAATGTATTTTAATGTAATTTTATATTCTATATATATTTATATTATGGAGCATTTCTATTGGTGCAATTATCGTGAAATTTTACCCAGAGTAAAGGGCAGCTGCTGAGCTCAAATTATGCAGAAAACCAAAAATAGCAAAAAATGGACATACTTGTTTTTTTTTGGACAGCAACGATATGCTTAGAAAGAGTGGGGCCTATTTTCTGTCGTTTGCAGTTGTGCTGTTATTTTAATTTGTGGTGTAGTGTTTGTATCTTTCCAATGTTGTACTTATATTCCTGTTTAAAGAACTTGATATATATATTTTTTTATTATTATTATTATTATTATCGTTATTATTTTCTCAAAAATCAAATATATACATTTTCCCTGTTTTCCCAGAAGAATACGGTCAACCAAGACGTGCTTGGTGTCTGAATTTTGCTTCTTTAGGTTTGCGCAGGACCTACAAGGCTAATGTAGCTCAGTTATGGAAGCTTATAGCCACACGTTGGCATTAGCAAAGCTGCCTCCCTAAATGACCACAAACGTCCTCTGAAGCAGAATTGCTTATGTGGTTTCTGACACTACATGACATACTCTTATCTATAAAAGTGGATAGACGTGTGTGGAAATACCCAATAGCAGAAGTAGCAGCTATTTTAAGCCTTTAAACTTTGTCTGTACTTTTGTCCATGTTTGTAGATAACTGTGTTTCAAACAGTACCAGAAACCACACAAGTGAGTCTATTTGAGATGACTTAAATTGTCATGACATTGACGTGGCTTTGATAAGATAATTTGATGATTCAGGCATCCATGCTAATGATTCTTATTAGCCTCATAGCTTCAAAACTGAGAGCAAAACTTCAGACATGGATGATTATCTGCATTTGAGTAAGGCAGAAGTTTGATTGATCACTGTCAGTGACCGCATGTCTCTGTTTGATGCTCTACCAGGTCAGCCTCCTCTGTTAGCTCCAGCGCAGTCGCCCAACCCTCACCCCTCCATCCCTGCCCCGGCCATCACCGCCATATACCCCCCCACCACCGTCACCCTGGCCACCGGGGTGGTTTCAGCTGCAACAGTGCCACCTGGTGTGGTGTATACGGTGTCCAGCCCCTCCAGCCTCTCTCCTCACATCCTCCCCAAACACACTTCACCGACCTCCGCGACCTCTACGACCCTGGTGACCTCGGACAGGCAGGGTCACGGCCCGGCACACTCAGAGCGCCAGTTACATCAGGACAGAGCGGCGGAGGGGCACATGTATACCCAGCCAGCGGACAGACAAACAGACAAGCTGCCTGTGGCTCAGGCAGACAGATTGGCTCAGGCTGCCGGAAAAAGCTGCAGTAGCTCAACAGCTCCCCCGCCAGGCACGTCACTGACTCTGCAGCCAGGCAGCCCAGCCCAGCCCTCACATACAGGTACAGCAATGAGATAAACATCACTACAATTTAGAATAGCGCCATCCCGGGGTGATAAAAATAACACAGGGGGTGACGTTTAAGCCGTTCAGTAATGCTTTAGATACTTTAGTATTCACCCTTTCAGAGCCAAAGATGAACTTATTCTATAGTTATTCTGAAGGTAACTTTAATAATATATATATATATATATATATTTATATATAAAACTTTTAATAGTTATTGCAAGTAAATCTGAGCACAGTCTCAGTTTACAGACATTTCAGGAATGCAGTTCAGTACAAGGAGTAAAAGTGATGCTTTAAAACGTTAACATATTTACTTGCAGAGCTTTTGGTACTCATACTCTCATAGATTCTGTATACACATAAATGTGTTTGTATGTACTGTGTGTCTATACGTGTGTGTGTGTGCTAAGCATTAATTCTGTGTATTGCTATCTGATATTTAATTTTGGGGAATCTGTAATGTGGTACTACAAGAAACCAAAAGAAAAGTCTAATGTAAACAAAGCCATTTAATATTTTGGACAGTCAGTTTTTCACTTTGGGACAGCTGATGATACTTTGTGGGATGGTTTGCTAACAAGTTAGTCTGGACTACACATGTATGTCCATTACTTTTAGTTCCTCACATTTTTGAGTAATATAACATGCTGGAAAAATGGACTAATACATAGTCTTCTGTGGACAAAATGTCAGTATTGTGGTTATATTGCTGCATATTCTGATCACAATACACCTTTCAGTATTTGAACACACTGGTGAATCAGTAAAGATGACTGACCAAAATAATGTTGGATTACTTGAATAGCACAGAAACACTCATCTGGAGCTGTGATTTGTCAGGATGCTCACAGCACGTGGTAAAACCATTGTGATTGGTTGGAGGGCTCATTTGCATATTGCAGTCTTCTGCTATATCAGTACATCGAAGAATAATATCTCAATGACTGGTTACTGGCTTAAATTCCCCACAATAATTACTGTCAGACTGTAAAACTACACACTGCAGATTCATACTGGATTAAAATCACTCCACAATTATTGCTGTCAGACTGTAAAACTACACACACTGCAGATTCATACTGGATTAAAATCACTCCACAATTATTACAGTCAGACTGTAAAACTACACACACTGCAGATTCATACTGGATTAAAATCACTCCACAATTATTACAGTCAGACTGTAAAACTACACACACTGCAGATTCATACTGGATTAATATCACTCCACAATTATTACTGTCAGACTGTAGAAACTACACACACTGCAGATTCATACTGGATTAAAATCGCTCCACAATTATTACTGTCAGGCTGTTCACTGAGCACAGTGAGCATAAATACAATTATAAATGGAGCATTCCATAAAACATTTAGGATTAATTGACTTCATCCTTGTTTTGTTTCATCTTTTTTACTTTATCGCTCAGTGTGTTTGTTTTGCCTTTGAGCTAATCAGTTTTACTTTTTGGTCTTGACCCCATGTCCTTGTGTGTTTTCCAGTAGGCGGTCCAGGCATTTCTAAACTGCCCCCAGTCCCTACTAGACCGCCACAGAAGGTGAAGGCCACTGTAGCCAACATCCCTGTGGGCTGTTACGATGGAGGAGGGCGAGGGAAAGAGAGAGAGAAAGAGAGGGAGAAGGAGAAAGACAGGGAGCGGGAGAAGGAGAAGGAGAGTGGCAGCCTTTTCTCTTTTGAGCCGGATAAAGCCGGAGAAACAGTCTCTCCTGCTGCATCCTCATTAGAGGAGGGTTCTTCAGAAGGTGATGCCCACAGTGTGGGTGAGGCCGGAGCCACAAGCGGCCGCAGTAAGGAGGCTAATGCTAAGGAGGTGAGTGCGACCGGCTGTAAAAGTAGCAGCAAGTTATTGACTTTCATAACGATGCCCCCTGCCTGTCCAGCTCAGAAACAAATCAGATGAATTAAAATGCATTAAAGTGCACTCACCTCAAACATACTCTTAAATGACTTGTTTGTTGTGGTTTCCAACACTGTATTCTATAAAAAATAGAATCTATAAGTTATTTTATAATTCTATAAAAATCTATGCTATAAAATTAGATAAAATGTGTGAACAAAATTCATTTATGTCTTTTTCTATGTGTGTCCTATTACACTACAGATTCATACTGGATTAAAAACAATGCACAATTATTCCTGTTCAGATTATAAAAATTACACACACTGCAGATTCATACTGGATTAAAATCACTCCACAATTATTACAGTCAGACTGTAAAACTACACACACTGCAGATTCATACTGGATTAAAATCACTCCACAATTATTACAGTCAGACTGTAAAACTACACACACTGCAGATTCATACTGGATTAAGATTATGTATCTCATTCTAACTTGCTTAAATTATTTATGCTTATAAAATAATGTCTCTTTCATTTTCTTACAGACCGAATGGAAGGATTCGGCTTCCTCTTCTCCATTACCCCCATCAGGATCAGATCCTACCCCGCCCCTCTCACAGCCAGACAAAGATGCCCCGCCTCCCAAAAAGGTCAAGGCCCGCCCACCGCCCCTCAAACGGCCTTTTGACTCTGTTGACAAGTAAGTTTCCTTCGTGACAGATAATCAGTATAAATATTATGATTGCTTAGCTATGGCTCTGTTTATTGGTAATGATACCCTGACAGTGAGCTGTGATTGGCTGTGCCGCAGGGTCCTGTCGGAGGTGTATTTTGAGGAGCGCTTCGCAGAGCTACCGGAATTTCGTCCAGAGGAGGTGCTTCCTTCCCCAACCCTACAAAGCCTGGCCACCTCCCCACGGGCCATTTTGGGCAGCTACCGCAGGAAGAGGAAGAACTCAACCGGTGAGAGAGGCAAGCATGAGCGAGAGAGATGCACACACACTGAACAGGCTTTAAGTGCTCAAGATGTCTTACTAGTTAAGACCCAGGGAGGGGCCGGGGTAGGGCTGGGCAGTATGACAGTAATTATCATTATCATGATAAACTATGTCACAATATGTCATAGTATGCTTTTCTGAGTATATCGTAGATAACGTCAGTGCTTAAATAACACTAATTAAAAAGAGAGAATAATTAGGCTTGAAATATTACGACTTTATCCTCGAAATATTATGACTTTATTCCCGAAATATTATGACTTTTTTCTCAAAATATTCCGACTTTATCCTCGAAATATTCTGACTTTTTTTCTCAAAATATTACGACTTTATTCCCGAAATATTATGACTGTATTCTCAAAATATTACAACTTTTTTTCTCAAAGTATTACGATTTTTTTCTCGAAATATTATGACTTTATTCTCAAAATATTACAACCTTATTTCTGGAAATATTACAACTTTTTTTCTCGAAATATTTCGACTTTATTCTCAAAACCTACTATTTTTATTTTTATTAACAGTTGCCCTAAAATGCCATCGTACATTTCTATTAATTACATTTTACAAATTATTTTTTGAAAGACATTTCTTCAGTTTTATTTGTTTATTTGTACATCTGTCAGTATTTTTAAATATACCTTGGGTTGTTATTATAGGCCAACATTATCAGCCAACTGGATTGTTAATAGCTGGTCTAACCATTCAAAGGTCTTTATTCATAAACACAGAGGTCCTTTTTGCAGTCGTGGGTGGATGTAGCACTTTGTAACTTGGTGTCTCTGTTGTCTGCATTGTTTGTGTAGATTTGGATTCGTCCACGGAGGACCCCATCTCTCCGAAGAGGAAAAGCCGCCGCAGGTCCAGCTGCAGTTCGGAGCCAAACACACCCAAAAGTGCTGCTAAGTGTGAGGGGGACATTTTCACCTTCGACAGGCCAGGTAACACGGCTTAACGCTTTTACTCCTGGAGTTTTTACTGTCTTATAGGGCTGAACCTTTTTTTTAGCCTAGTAAAGATAATGCTCTATATTTATAACATTATATCTAGTGCACAATAGCAGTTCATTCCACAGCTGAAGTTCTCTCTCTCTCTCTCTCTCTCTCTCTCTCTCTCTCTCTCTCTCTCTCTCTCTCTCTCTCTCTCAGGTACAGATGGAGAGGATATCTTGGGGGAGCTGGAGTTTGACAAGGTTCCGTATTCGTCTCTGAGGAGGACGCTGGATCAGAGGAGAGCTCTTGTCATGCAGCTCTTCCAGGAGCACGGCTTCTTCCCCTCAGGTAACCTACACTAAAGCTACGTTCGCCTTACAAGCCTCATTTTTCAAATCCGATTTTTTGCTCAAATCCGATCTCTCTGACACGATGGTTCACACTCGTTTAGGTAAGTGATTCAAATCTGTCATTAATGTGAACGAACCGGCTTCCTGAAATGACCCTCATGCGCACATCCTACTCAGTAACGTCACGTGAATGAACCACGTGCATCATCAGCACAAACTAACGAGCAGAACGAGCTTTGCTGAGAAGATAATTAACTCTGATCAGCTCTCAGCTTCATTATTAGAGCGAGACGAAGGAGAAAAAGGTGAGATGAGCTGCTTTTCCACCGTTTACAGGCTTTGACTTCTGTTCGGCGCTGCTGCCATTGTTATGGTATCAAGCTTGTTACAATAGAAGAACCCTTTTGGGTGTTATATAGAACCAGCTATCATACATTCATGCACATTTTCCATCAGTCTGAAGAACCCTTTCATGAAGCAAAGAACCTTTAATCATGCAAAGGGTTCTTTGAGTGTTCCTGGTTGTATATAGAACCATTTTCTTTGCTAAAGAACCCTTGAAGCACCATCTTTTTTAAAAGTGTAGGAGATGTGGCTTGAAATTTTCAGAGGGAAAGTCAATCTGAAGTCTTCAAAATAAACAGAAATGCTAATCGCCTGGTACCTGAGCTACACTCTTAAAAAGATGATTCTTCAAGAGTTAGTCTTTAGACTGATGGATAATGTCTTATGTATGGTTCTACATAGAACCATTTTCAAAAGGGTTCTATATAGCACCAAAAAGTGTTCTTTTATAGTTACGTTGTCAAGCTTGTAACAATAGAAGGAATGCTTTTGAGTGCTATATAGAACGCTTTTCAAAAAGGTTCTATATAGAACCATCTACAGCACATTCTCCATCAATCGGGAGAACCATTTTACGATACAAAGAATCCTTTAATCATGCAAAGGGTTCTTTGAGTGTTCATGATTCTATGCAGAACCATTTCGAAAAGGATTCTTTTACCCAAGCGATTTCACTTTCGCAGACAAATTTCCAAAGTCGGAAATAAATCCTGAGAGTCTTGCTGGAGTTGCGTCGCTCTCGCATCTCGATCGTTTAGTAGGAGGTGGTCAGGATGGCGGTCTTAGGTGGTCAGTCTTTTTCTCGTCTTGACGCTGCGACAAAATCAGCCGTGTTTAATATTATCGTAAGTTTTAAGCCTTGGCTCATGCACATAGTGGTGCGCCAGGGGCGCGCAAGAGCGAGCGGGCGAGAGAGAGAGAGAGAAAAGGAGAGAGAGAGATGGAGAGAGAGAGAGAGAGAGAGAGAGAGAGAAAGAGACGTTCACTGAGTGTAACAGTGATGTATCACTAAAGAATCATCCATTTTAGTTCCTAACACCCAGTCAACAGTGCAGAATCGCTGCTTGTTTCACTGATGTGTAAATCTGTATGTTAAATAAAAAAGTAGCTGCACATTTTGATTTTACAGGTTAATTAAAAAGATTCTGAGTGATGATCTGCCAGAGTGCACAGTTCTACAGTGAACTGGGCTGAGCCCCAGATCTTAACGCGCTCAGCCAGCATATCTTCCCATCTGCACCACTACAGAGCGGAAAAATCTAGTTGCATTCTTGTAAATAGTGACACTGCAAGATTCCCAGTCTTTGCAAAATCATAGTCTGTGACTAAAAACCGTGACACTGTCTTTAGATGTGAGAGGGCGTCAGACTTTAGTCTTTCAGAAGTCTTTTAAAGTCTTCTAGTGTAGGTTAGCATCACCCTAAAGCTTCAGCCTCGAGGCTCTCAATGACACGGAATGTAAAGGGGCTTGTTACCTTTTCATGGCAGTGTAACTGACCCTTGTTGACTTCATGAAAAGTGAAAACTGATTGAAATAAACACTTTAATATAAAGTGAATATTTGACTCTGCACGTATGCATGAGTTTTTCTCACGTACTGTTTTTCTCACGTATCTTTCTCTCCGCAGCCCAAGCGACCGCAGCGTTCCAGGCGCGGTACGTCGACATCTTCCCCACGAAGGTGTGTTTGCAGCTAAAGATCCGCGAGGTGCGGCAGAAGATCATGCAGACGGCCGCGCCGTCCGAAAGCATCGGGGCTCCGGACTCCGCCTGTTTACCGGGACCTTCGGGGCCTGCGGGCAGTGATGGAGGAGGAGGGGGCGGAGCTGAGTGCCCGGAGAAGGAGGCGGGGCAAGAGGAGGAGCAAACGAGCTGTGAGGAGGCCAGGAACGCGGGCGATTCGCTGGACTCCACCAGATGAGTTTCGACAGACAAGACAAAAGGGACATTTTCCGTTTTTTGACCAGAAGCCTCCCCCCCAGCATCTATATGAGACACATCTACCGCTCTGAGCGGAGTCTGAATGTGGAGCGGATGTCCAGAGGGGGGAGACGAGCCCTGATTTGGGCTTTTTAAACTGAATTCCACAGTATTTCATGTTGTCAAAAGACATTTCAGTGCAAGATGACTCGCAATAGGTCACGTTTTGCATACATAAACACGCGAACGCACACGTATACGAACACACACCACTGTCCATCGTCTTAAGTATCTACACTTGAACTTAAAGCATTATTTGACTTGCTAAGGCTTCCTTTTTCGGACTCTGTGACTTGAGGACTTCGGGGGTGTCCTGTAAGACCGTGAAGGCTGCCGCGAAGGCGGGACTTATGAGGGCATGCGATTTTCAGACTGAATTGTTTTCATTTTTTTTTAAACGTGGCATATATGGAAGTATCATATGGGCACAGATTGTTTCTCCTAGGCTCATGGTTTACCGCCAGTCATTGCGAGGCCGGCCTCCATTGGCTAGGTTTTAGAAATGATGAAGACCTAACGGACTATATATTTTGCTATTTGATCATTTTCTTCCTTCCACTTTTTTAAACCTGTTTTTTGGGAAGAGCATTTGTCAAGGCACTGATTAGCCTCAGCAAGGGACTAGCTTAGCACGTTAGCGCAGCCGTTAGCAAGCTCCTTCTTCCTATGATTGGCCGCGGCAAGGCTGGAGTCCCGAGCAGCCATGAAGGAAGACGTTACTGGAAGGGAAGTCAGCGGGCACATTTACGGCCACGTTCTTCTTTCTTTTTCTTTTCTCCTTTTCCATATATATTAAGAAGCAGCATATTTAATTTTCTCTTTCCTTGCCATTTTTTTTACTCGTCGTGAGACGGAGCAAGAGGTAGAGAGGATGTTGGAATATATTCTTAAGAATTTACTATAAGACATTTAATAACTTTTTAAAAAAGCAACAAAACTTGATTTTTAAATCTACAGGTCATTACATTATTATTATTATTATTATTATTGAATTACTGAATTTCTCATTACTGTTCTTATTAATACTATTCTCGTGGATCTAATCTGTATAACCTTACATACTGTACTTTTTCTCGTCTTGCTTTCGAGGACTCCACTCCCAGCTCGTCCTCCGCAACGCACTTCCACTGCGACTCTTAACATTTCCTTTTTTATTTCCTACCCGAACCTTTAGAACCTGAAACGTGTTACTTTTTTTCCACGTACGAAAGTACAAATATCGCCATGCTCACGTGTCGTCCAGCCGTCATTTAGACCTACTTTTTATCTTTTCCACTAACATTCCTCCCCGTTTCCTCGTCCCTCACTTCCTCCCGTCGCTTTGTTGGTCTTTCTACACCTCAATCACTTTCGGTTGAGCGGAGAGAGAGAGAGAGAGAGAGAGACAGAGAGAGAGAGCAGGAGGAGGAGGAGGAGGCCGGGCGTCCGTGGTGATTTTTATCGTGCGAGGCTTGTTCGTGTTGTACTTAGTTCCAGCGGAGACTCACGACTCCGCATCATATTAAGGAGCAAAAACAAAAAAAAACGGAAAAAAATAAAAAAAACAGAAGCATTATTAAAGGTTAAACGATGCTATTACAGGAACTGAACTTGTAAAACAAAAGGAAAAAAATAAATGAATATGAATATTAACATCTTGTTTTTTTTTGTTTTTCTAATTATGTGAAAGGATTTATACAAATAAGCTCTACATTTGTATCTATTTCACTCAGTATACGAATAAATAGATGTTCAAATAAACTTCTCTATGTGAACGACTCGCTGTGCTGACTTTACAGGCACAAAGCAGAAGCTCAAGCAACGGTTCATCAAAAAATCTCATTTAGGCCCAGTCCCATTTCTTCTGTTTACCCCTACCCCTTGTCTTTGAGGGTCACCTTGCTCCTTGGAACTGAGTTACGAGGTGTAGTGGTTGAAATCTTCCTCTATGAAATGAGACCCTCAAATAAAAAGAGCATCACTTCATTAACAGCTACCAGCGCTGCCCTGTAGGCGACCCTGCCAGTCTGCAGTGACAGCAGAGGAGGGGAAAGTTCAGCTCCTCACTGCTGGGCTTTAGTTACATTTAGGGCATCATATGATCTTCAAAGAGGGGGGCAATTATTTATTATCACCCCCCTAATTCTTCAGTGATATGAAGCTGAAGTCAGATATTCGCCAGCTTCTTGTTCAGATTTTCCTGTTCCACCTTAAATGGTGCAGCAGTTATATTCTGGCGCTTCATTATTTAAGGTGGAATGGGAAAGTTTGCTGGCTAGCTATCAAGACATTAGCATGCTTTTTTTTTCTTTATGCTTGTAATGAAGAAAACAACCATAATACACTGAAACGGCATTAAACTAAGATTAAACAGTGGTTACTGTAATTTTTTCACAGAGAAAATTCTCACATTTGTGTGTTTCTTTGGTCTCTTGTTCAGCCGTCTCGCCGGTTTGTCTTTTTTCTCATATCACTCTGTTTGGACTCTCTGAAAAACCCCTGTTTGGAGGGTCATGTAGCCCCAACACTTCACCCCACCCCTCTGTCTCAACAACAGTCAGGACACCCTACCCCTAGACGTGAACATGCAAAACGAAGGGGTAGGGCTGAGTGGTAGGGGTGAGGTGAAATGGGATTGGGCCTAACAGTCTCCCCCTTTATTGTGACACGTTTGCTTTGCACTGGAGCTACGAGGCTCATGTAGCTAACAAGTAATGCAAGCCCACCAGTTACCATCAACTAAGCCATTTTGTCTGATTGAAATGTTTCAGATCATCTAATATAACATAAAGATGACTTGAGTAAACACAAAAATGCAGCTTTTAAATGATCATTTCATTTTTGGAAAATGAAGATTTATTCAAAACCTTTATCACCCTTGTGAAAAAGTAATTGCCCCTCTAAGACTAATAACTGCTCAACAACAGCAATCGGACGTCTGTGATAACTTGTGTCTTTTACATCACTGTGTAGGAATTTTGGCCCCATCTTCTCAGCAGAATTATCGTAATACAGCTACATTGGACGGTTTTCAAACATGAACTGCCAGTTTAAGGTCTCACCACAGCGTCTCAGTGGGATTCAAGTCAGGATTTCGACTCAGCCACTCCAGAACCTTCATTTTGTTTCTTTTGAACCATTCAGAGGTGGACTTGCTTGTGTGCTTTGGTTCATCGTCCTGCTGCATAACCCAACTGCGCTTGAGCTTTGGGTCACAAACTGAAAGGAGGGCATTCTCCCTCAGGATTTCCTGATAAGAGAGCAGAATTCATGGTTCCATCAATTGTGGCAAGTTGTCCAGGTCCTGTAGAACCAAAGCAGCCCCAGACCATCACACTACCACCACCATGTCTCACTGTGGTATGATGTTTTTATGGTGGAATGTGGTGTCAGCTTTAAGTTTCATCTTTGACTCATCAGTCCACAGAATATTATACCAAAAGTCCTGGGAATCATCTAGATGTTTTTGGCAGATGCGAGACAAGCCTTTGTGTTCTTTTTTGCACCTTGCAACTCTCCCATGGATGCCATTTTTGCCCAGTGTGTCTTATTGTGGGATCCTGCACACTGACCATAACTGAGGCAAGTGAGGCCTGCACTCTTGGTGAAATTTTGGTAAGCCGGTCTCTCCTGGGAAGTTTCACCACCTAGCAATGGCTCCGTAACTCTTTCCAGACTGGTAGATTTGTTTTCCGTCTGTATTTGTATCCCTTTAGAACGTGGCATCAAGTGCTGCCTTTTGAGACCTCCTAGCTTCTTCACATTCCCAGACAGGTTCTATTTAAGTGATCTTTAGATCCAGCAGGTCTGGCAGTAATCATGCCTGAGTGTGGCTAGTAAAACTGAACCCAGTAGGCAATTGATTTTGGTCAACTGGTTGATTTAGTAGCTAAGGGGGCAATTACTTTTTCACCTAGGGCCAGGTAGGGCTGAACAGCATTTTTCTTTCAATACATTTTGTGTTTACTTAGATTATCTTCATCGAATATTAAAAGTACAGGGTGATTCAAAAAGATTCATCCGATTTCAAACGCCATATTTTGACAGTCGTGAGGCGCCTAGGAACCAATTACAATCCAATTGAAAGAGGGGGTCATAGAGTTTCTGACCGTCACCGGAAGATGGCTCCCTTCCGTCTGAGAGGAGATGGAGACCCCTGAGCAGAAAGCGTTCTGCGTTCACTTAAACAAGAGTGAGTCCGTCATAACTGTGCAGCGTGATTTTCGCCGGCAGTGAACCTGAAAGCGTTCGTCGTTGGTTCCACAACACTGGATGATCTCCGAAATCGCACTGAAAGAGCCGTGAGTGCAGCGACACCCGACGTGCTCAATCCAGTATGGGATGAGTTTGACTATGGTGTTGATGTTGTCTGTACAGCTGGAGGAGGTTCATACTGAGACCTTGTACAATTACATAATAAACTTTATGCTCATTTAAACCATTCACAGTTTACTGCATTGATCTGTAACGATTTACAAGTGAAATAAATCATTTTGAAATCGGATGAATCTTTTTGAATCACCCTGTAGTTTGATGCTCTGAAACATTGAACTGTGACAACTATGCAAAAAAGAAGAAGAAATCGGGAAAGGAGCAATACTTTTAACAGCAATGTACGTTTTTGCTCGATATTAAATATGTCAGTGAACGCTGAGCAAACCAGAACTAAAATGCAACAGTGCATCATTTTCCGCTTTGGTCCAGAGTGACGGGAACCAAGCCACAAGTATAAACGCAGCGTCAACCTGAAATCTGAGTTCATTTCCCTGGTCATATCATTTAAAAGATGCAATTTGTGTTTACTTGTTTAACCTCCATCAAAACGACTTTTGCCCCTGAAACGTCTTCTGGGTTTTGATGGTCACTGTTCACCAGTGGGCAGGGAATTAGCCTATAACATCATGTTTCAGCCAAAGAAAATGCTTTATGATTTCCCATTAATACTGACTTTAACAACCCAACTTGATTTAAAAAGTTTGCACAAATCCTAATCGGTGAGATACAGCACTGCTGTGTCTGATCCACTCGTACCAGCGCAACACACCACCACCACTTTGTGTCACTGAGGCGCTGAGAATGATCCATCCCCCGTATAATACCTGCTCTGTGGTGGTCCTGTGGGGGTCCTGACCACTGAAGAACAGGGTGACAAGGTATGTAGAGAATCAGATGGACTACAGTCTGTAACTGTAGAACTACAAAGTGCTCCTATGTGGTCAGTGGAGCTGATAAAATGGACAATGAGTGCAGAAACATTTCACCAGTGTTACATTCAGACACTTAACTGATTCAACCCTGCCCCAGATTAGTTGGTGCATGTCCACCTTGGTCAGTAAAATGGACAAACAAGTGGAATTTTCCAAATGTTGTATCAAGGGCAGTTTGCAATAAGCTAAAAATGAATTTTGGGCTTTCTTAGATCACAAACTTCATAATTTATCTAAACAAATCACAGCAGCATCAGTGTTAACGGTGAAGACGACAAAACAACAGAAATGGACCAGTTTTTGCATTTTGTCATATCTAAACGAACAGAAATTCATAGATTATACAGTAGTGCTAATATGAAATGGAGGTTTATAAATCACTGGTTAAAATGAGTGACATTTAACAAATTACACTTTGTAGCATGTGTCAGGCTCCAGTCCTTGCAGGCCACAACGCTACAGACTTCAGCACGCTCATTAGAACGCACCTGATTTAGCTCATCAGCTAATTAACAAAGTCTTCTGAATGCAGAACTGATTGCAGAGCGTTAGACGCTGATCTCCGCAGCACTTCGGCCTGGAAGGTCCCCGGTTTGACATGCCTGCTTTATAGGATGGGGTTGTTAATCTGGACCCAGATTAAGCTCAACCCTGGACTAAAAAGGCACTTTTCAGTGATAAATCACCACTGATGTAGTGCTAAACTAGGCTTAGTCCACACCCAAGAAACAATGCAGCTGATTTTAGATCAGAGTAATCGATCAGTCAACACTTTTCTAGTGACAGCCCTGTCCAAAAACCACCATTAACAATGCTTATGGAAACAGAGACAAACTTGTAGTTTTTATTTACAACACATCGTTGACGTTCCACATTGCTGCTCATATAGTAAAGTAAAAAAAAAACATGTATAAGATATTCAACAGACAGTTACAGACCAGGAGAACCAAGATTGTAAAATCGGGTTCTGGCTAGTTGTCCCTTTGCCATCTCCGGGATAAGTCAACATCGCGCCTGAGGCGAGTCCTCTGCTCAGGCGTCGTCACTTAGGGTTCAGTTTTTCCTGTTTGGTGTAGTAAAGGTCCCGCAAAGCAAGTATGCCATCATGCTTTCCTGGGAAAGAATCGTCCAGAAAACAGAAGCTTTCGGAGTCCATCATGCAGTCATGCTACGAAGTTCCTTGCAATGAGGCTCACTTCAATGACACTGTTTTTGAAGGAACGTTCCAGCGTTTTTCAGCCGTATCTCATACCTACAAATCACCATGAACAACTACTTTGATCCCATCAGAAACACCTGCTGTGAAAGCGTTGCTTCCAGCGAGGGATTCTGTTCTAACTACATTTTGATCAACAGGTCCTCTGTTGTACCAAGTGGAGGTCAAAATTATTGTCCATGGTCACCAACTGTACGTTACGCTCTTAAAAAAGGTTCTTCATTAAAAAAAATGATTCTGTATAGAACCATGAACTCAAAAGAACCCTTTGCATGAGGGGTTCTTTGCATCGTAAAAGCGTTCTTGAGATTGATGGAGAATGTGCTGTAGATGGTTCTAGATTGAACCTATTTGAAAATGGTTCTCTATAGCACCCAAAAGGGTTCTTCTATTATTACAACGCCAAGCTTGTAACAACAGAAGAACCCTTTTGGATGCTATATAGAACCGTCTATAGCACATTCATGCACATTTTTCATCAATCTGAAGAACGCTTTCAAAGTGTTTGCAAAGAACCCCTAAATCACGCAGAGGGTTCTTTAAGCGTTCATGGCTCGATACAGGACCATTTTCTTGAATAAAGAACCCTTGAAGAATCTTTTTTAATAGTGTACAGATGCAGCAGATAGAGGTCAGGTTGAAAAACGCTGGAGTTTTACTTTACCGCTGTCTTCGCTCTCTCGATCACCGTCGCTGCCATCCCTCAGAAATTCAGACTGACCCAACCTGAGAGGCCATTACTCTTACAGCTTCCACCTTCTCCCACCACATTTCCTCAAGCCAGCTTCCTCTCAAGCTCTCAGAGGTCAAGGTGGTTTGTTCCCAATCCCTCCAATTTCGTCTCCACTCATCAATCCTCCAGCCTCGCTCTTCAACAGTCTCAGTATGCAGCCTCTCTCGCTCACATCAGCTGCAGGTTGTCCAGTGTGATGGCCTCCATGTTGACCCCGCCCTCCAGTGCCGTGTGGTAGAGCTCTATTGCCTCCGCCAGGTCGCCGCTCGTCTCTATGATGGCTATCGTCTCCCCAAACTCATTACACATAATAGTGGGAGTGCCCTGAGTCTGACAGAGCAGAGAAAGAAAGGAAGATGGTTAGATTATTTCAATATCTTAAGGTGGCGTTCCAAGAACATTCAACAAGAAGTTGTACCTGTCAGAATGTAAGTGAACATGAATGCCTTCAGGTCAGGATTGGATGACACCAATGGGGTTTCCCAATGGTTGTATGATATGTTTGTAGTATGATATTGTAATGTATGCTGGGTACTTAACTTAACTTAACTAAACTTAACTGTTCTACTCCGTAATCAAAATAAATCCTACCTGTGCCAGACCGGATGTCTGGATCTGTATGAGTTGTGGCTGCCCGAGCTGGACCCCCTGCTGGCAAAGAGTCGGTACCGCAGTAGCGAGGTTCATCTCTGAGGCATCCACCACAGCAACCGTTGCCACATTGGTCTCAACGCTGGACTCCATGGCGACAACATCCTTGCCCTGCTCAGCCTCCTGTTGTGGCTGGGCGCGCGTGTGGGTCTTGCGGTGGTTCCTCAGGTTCGACACCGTCTTGAAGGTTTTCCCACATTCAGCACAGGCATGTGGCCTCTCACCAGTGTGAGTGCGCCTGTGCTCAGCCAGGTGCATGCTCTGCACAAAGCCCTTCCCGCAGAACTCACAGCGGTAGGGCCGCTCGCCAGAGTGCGTGCGCAAGTGCTCCCGCAGGTGCGTGTTTTGCCTGAAGCGTTTTCCGCAAACGGCACAAGGGTACGGCCGCTCTCCTGTGTGGACCCGCTGGTGAAGTGTGACACTGGAGGCCGAAACGAAGAGCTTCCCGCACACGGGGCAAGGGTGCGATCTCCCAGAGGCGGAACCTGAGCCCCGGGGACGGCCCGGTCCCAGACCATGACTCAGCTGATGTAGCCGCAAGTTAGCAGGAGAGTTCAGACGCTTTCCGCAAATAGTGCAGTCGAAGTTCTGTTTGGGTACGAGGGAAGGAGCCTGCGGTGCTCCGCTTCCGCCTCTGCTCGACGCCTGCTGACCTTCCGCTCCTGGGTTCTGAGCCTGAGTGCCATCTTGGAAAGGTTGCGTTAGGTCAGGATGCTCCTCCAGACAGTGAATTTCTCGTTGCCGCTTGCGCAAGAACCCTGAAGGGCAATGGGGACAAGGGTAAGGTGCCGGCGACCCCGGGTGACGAAGAAAGCGGTGGGCCGCGAGCTTCTCTGGCCGAACGAAGGTGGCAGGGCAGTCTGGGCAGGGTGAGGGAGCAAGGTTGCTATGAAGCAGGCGGTGCTGCCGCAGGTTGGATGACTGGCTAAAGGCTCGATGGCACACATCGCAACGATATGGCCGCACACCGGTGTGCGTGAGGCCATGACGGCTGAGATTGGCCAGAGAGGAGAATGTCTTGCCACACACGCTACACTGGAAAGGGCGCTCGCCTGTGTGCGTACGCAGGTGGTTCCGCAAGTGGATCTGTTTCTTGAACGACTTGCCGCAGATGTTGCACTTGAAGCGCCGCTCACTGGAGTGGGCCGCCTGCCTATGGCTCAGCAAGCGGATCTGTGAAGAGAACGCTTTATTGCAGGTGGAGCAAGGAAATTTTAGAGACTCTCCCGTAACAGAAGCCAGTACTTTCTCTTCTTCTTTGCCACAACCCTCTGTACTGGCCAAGCTTTGGGCATTTGGGTCATCTGAAACCAACAGGCACTTTGCTACTTCTTCTGTTGCTGGATGCTCAGAATCCACCCCATTTTCTGTTACCATGGCTGCCTGAGAGTCAGAGGCTGCGGCCTCCAGAACGGTTTCACTTGAGTCCAGTTCAGCAGTTGCAGGAGCCATAAGCGCTGCCTGTTTCTCTTTCCTCCATGCAGCCTCTCGTTCTCTTGCCCTCTGCATGATGGACAGAGGCAAGCGCTGAGTCAATGGAACCTGCACAAGAAAAAGATAAACTGTGAAATGTAATACTTAAAGGGTATTTATACAAATTAATACAGTATGTTGAGCAGAATATTACGCCACATTTCATCTGGTATGCTCTGAACACACCGTGGATGCAGGGTTGACAGGCTCACGGTTCGTGTGAGTGCGCCGGTGGTACAGGAACTTGGTCATGTTGGTAAAGGTTTTGGCACAGAAAGGGCACCTGTGGAGAGGCTCAGATGTGTGGGACTTCCTATGAAAGGAAAGAAAAAACAATTGTCAGTGACGCTCTGAATTCACATCTGTCCAGCTTGTCCAGCTCGAGAAAGTGAAGATCAGAAAGAGATATAGAAGGTCTCTTGAGGTTAGGTTCTCTTGCACCACATGCAGTGGAATCAACTGCACCTACAACACCATGGTCTCGAGGCCTGGTCCCGTCTGCTACTGATGGCGTGAATGACTTGTAATATTTACTAAATTCCAGCAATGTCTTGCACTTGTAGATGTAAGCAAGAGTGTCCTGGAAGCCCAGAGAAACTGCTGTGCATGTGTAACGTGCTGCAGGTTTAACTACATATTGTTCAGCTCTGTTTACGTTATTTTTGTGTAAGAAATATATTTTAAATTCAGACTTCAGCTGTTAGAGATGCTTCTAGGAAACAATACTGCAAAAAAAATAGGCCACTTAATTTAATCTGTATATTATACACTACTTAGACCTCTACTTAACAGAGACCTCTTATTAACGGTGTAGAAAGTAGCTGTCACAGTCATACGCACTGACAATGAGTTGAGTCTTAGTCTTTGTCAAAAAAAAAAAAGAAAAAAAAGTAAGAATTGTGGTTTCAGTATACAGTCATCTTTACTTTGGCACTGTAATTAATCTAGTAAGAAACAGCAGAACTGCGAAATGTTACTCGAACTTTAACATCTGGAAGTTTGTGGTCGCTTAGCTTAGCCTTTTGCCTTCTTCTCCAGAGCCATTTTGCTGGGCTCCCTTCACCTGATGAACGAGAGCTGAGACAGGGTTTTACTCATGTTTTTCCCGAGACCAGAGTCGTGTTTTCAGTCCGAAACCTGACGCCGTGTTCTGAAGATGCACTAAAATGTACATTGTAGCACAGAGGTGGCTTTTTGTACAGACACAATATCGACCTGCTGCAAAGAGCTCAACTAGCGCAGCTGCATTTCTAGAACAATCTGATCATGTTAGATGCAATAAATTTGGTATTTATGTAGGATATCATCATCCAACATGTTTAAGAGCTCAGTTATGTTTATGCAGGAATACTACAGCATTGCATAAACTACTAACTGCCAGTAAATTATTTTTTACCATCACCGGACACACGCCTGCAACTACTCCTTTCCATACCTGTGTATGATGAGGGTCATTTCTGTAGTAAAGCTGTGTCCACAGTCCACACACAGGAAACGGGCCTCCCCAGAGTGTGTGCGCATGTGGGTATGCAGCGACCCAACCTTCTTGAACACTTTGTCGCACTCCGGGCACTCATGCGTTCCTTGCTCGTGCACCCTCAGATGTGCCGCCAGCCGATTTGCCGTGGTGAAAGTTCTATTGCACTCCTCACACTGGAGGCTGGTGGGAGAGATGGAGGAGTTCAAGCTCAGACCATCCATCCGGGTGGTGTACGGGCGCCTTCCGCTCAGGCTTTTCCCTTGCCCTATCCTATTCCCCTCCTCCCTCCCTTCATCCCTCCTTCCGTCGTCATCCTTTGTTCCTGCACCATCCTCGTACCCTAACATGACGCCGGTGCCTCCGCTCTCTTTGTCCTGTGCCAGAAAGTGCTCCCCCTGGTGGTGGAGGAAATCTTCCGGCGTGCTGAACAGCAGGTTACACTCGGAGCACTCGTACGGATGGATGATTAAAACCTCTTCCTCCACATGCTTCCCAGAGTCTACCTGCTCCACAGCGGGGAGGAGATTAAGCGCAGTCACGCCGTTCTCCAACCTGATCGGCTCCGAGGGCAGAAGAGGGGGAAGGAGTTTGGCCTTGCGGAGGGTCGTGGAGGCGGAGCCATCGGCGATGGCTTGGGCAGAACAGAACTGCAGGCGCAGCATGGCTGAGGCGGAGCTGGACAAGGAGGCGGTGCCTGGCAGAAGCGTGGCTCTTGGTGGAGGTGCCAGTTTGGGCTGCGCCTGAGCCTGCTGGTCTCGAAGAGCCTGGCAAGAAAACAAAATTGAGAGTTGTTAAATCGCAGCACATTATCAATAGTGATTAACTGCTGACGACACTGACGAAACTGAAGTCCCTGTTTACTTAAACCAGGGGTGCACAACTCCGGTCCTGGAGGGCCGGTGTCCAGCACAGTTTGGAGGTTTCCCTGCTCAAACACACCCACTTAACCTGCCGATTAACAGATGAGTGTAATCAGGTGTGGCTGAGCAGGTAAATCACCAAACTGTGCTGGACACCGGCCCTCCAGGACTGGAGTTGTGCACCCCTGACTTAAACAAAAGCATTCAATAATGCTCATATGATATGCAATAATGCCAACCAATCGTAAAGCACTATAGGAAGCATAGGGGCAAGATATGGTCCCTATTGTTTCAAGGGGCACTCCGGGCAAAACGAGAACCATCACTACATCTGCTGTATACAAGCTTACTTGCATCCTACACTGGTAATGAGGTAATGTTGAGATTTTCCAGTTTACAGAGCAGAAAACCCACCTTTTGATGATGTATTTTGAAGGTGGGAGAAACTTTTGAAAACCCACAATTGCTTCGAGGCGGGTTTGTGCAGGCAGACTGTTCAGATTTTTTTTTTTATAACGAAGGTAGAAGGAAGGAAGGTAGTTAACGATGCTGCTAGGAGGCTAAATATCCTATTACAATCACATAAGAGTAATAACTGTTCACTACAACGAAGTGAATAGATTTCTCAGATGACAGAAATGACTTGTCAGATGAGGAGAACACCAAACATAAACTAAGGTCAGTCAGGCTATCCGGATAGCTTACTTCAGTTTGGCTTCTTTTCTCTGGCTGAAAGGGTAAAAACCTTCCTCTAGTGGCCATTTTGTGCAATAATAACTAAAAATAAACACGCTTTAAAAATCTCTATGATCAATAAAGTTGATACGAAAACATATATACATAACACAAAGGAGAACAGGGTGACATAACAGCACTGAAGACATAACAGCTCGGCTAGTCAGTGAACTGCAAAACTGTCCATAGATTCACTGACTATAAACGAATGAATGAATAAGTAGTTCTTTGCAGCCTCATATCAGTATGTACCTGTGCTAAACTCAGGATCTGTCCCGTCCTCTCTTCGTCTAGCACCAGATTTTGGACATTGACCACAGGGGTGACCGTACCATCCGGCTGCAGAACATAATCCTGAGATGGCAAGAAACACAACAGAATCACTGTAAACAAATATGTCTGCTGATGCTAAAGCTGTTTGATAAACCACATAGTCATACTTGCTAGAATGAAATTTCCCATAGAAAAAGTCTAACGTATTTCAGAGCCATTCTTAGGTTACAGTATCACTGCTGTGGCAGTGAAATACAGTACTGTGCAAGTCAGAGACCAACTTTACATACATATATATTTAATTTCCAGTTCATTCCAGTCATTCATTTTGCAGGAGATTAGATACAAGATAAATTACTTGCATAAGAAAGGGGAAAGTCAAAGGAAAACAAGTGTAAAAACAGGAGCTTCCAAAACTGGAGTTCAGGGACATATTAAGCTACAGAGCTATGGGGCTCCTAACAACCACCTGAAACACCCGGTAAACACCAACACTGCCCCCATCAGATAAACAGCACTTAAAGCTTTCATCTCTGAGAGAGAGGAGAAAATCAAGCTGCTTCAGATCTGAAAACATCCGGTGTTTCTGTCCATCCTTCCACTGTGAGAAGACGACTCAGCGCTGTGGGTCTGAAAGGATGTGTAGCTGTCAGGAAGAACCTCACTGAGAAAAGGAGACGGACACATCAAACAAAGAAGCTGAACAATGGACTGACCACCCCAGAGTCCAGACCTCAACACCACTGAATGTGTTTGATTACTTCAGAAAATGATCAACCAGCTTCTAAGACTGAACTTTGGAGGCGTGTCTGCAGATTCTTTGAGGAACTGAAAGTGAGTCTCCTGAAAAGAGTGGAAGCTGGAATAAAAGTGAAGAGTGGACACAGTAAATGCTGAAAAAGATTTAGTGGTTGAGGCTTCTGTGTTTTCTGTTAAATATATTTACTGCTATTTTCCTGATGCTGAAATGAATGACTTGTATTTAATGACCGTTTAATGACAAAACAACAGACCCTTTGTTATACTCAGTGGTGCGTGTACTCACAGCCTCAGACATGTTGCTGTGCGTGCTGATCTTGCCGTGCGTTTGTCTGTGTGCCATCCACAGCTCGGGGGTGTCGAAGAGGGCCAGGCACTCCAGACACTGGTAGTGAATCGGCACAGTTGCGACTGCTGCGTCTGTTTCTGCCACCTCACACAACTCTGCTGGATAAATAAACAAACAAACCAGTCAAAAATCTACCTAAATACAGTATGTTTATCTAATCTATCTAAAGATCTAATATCTATATCCATCTATCTCAGTGGTCGGCAACACGCGGCTCTTTTACTGTCCTGTTGCGGCTCCACAGCAGAATTAGATCCTCTTTAAGGTAAAAAAAGTTCTGCTGATCATTCAACACACTTTTAACAGCCAAAGGTCTTAAACACTGGAGTTAATGTACAACCAGAGCCTGTTTATGAGGAGCCTGGCCACTTCCTATCCCCCCCGTTATATCAAAAACAGGACTGCCAAACAGCAGAGGGCGCCCACGAGGGAGTCCTCAATGAATGGGAGTAAATGGAGCTCAACAGCTAAAAACAATAAGTTAAAATAGTTTCTAATCCCTCGCCCAGAACGTTTCTTTAATTTTAGACAGTAGAAGAATGGATTTCACTAAAAAAACAAAGAAATCTCACCTGTACGTTTCCTTTTTTCTACAGCAAACAGGTTTTGGGCAGCAGAAGGCGGGCATTACTGCTAGAGCGTGATGATTGGTTGGGGTGCAGTTGTAAACTCCTATAACTCGAGTTTAAAAGCTCTTAAAATTATAACAGCAGTGTTAAAATGTTTTATGCTGTTCGGTGTTCAGGAAATGATCGTATTCTTTTACATTAAAAATGTTTAAGCATTTATAAACTATGATTTTGCTCAAATGCTCCGTATCAACCCATTCATTTTGGACTCACTCGGGAGCGCCCTCTAGTGTTTGAGAAACCCGGATAACATGGCAGAGTGGTAATTCTCCTCTCTACAAGTTCTCTGGTAGAACTGCTAATTCACCCTTTAACCCTGAAGGTTGGCGCGCAGACTGCTGGTCACCATAGCAACACAGACAACAATCTTGCCTAGCTACTAGCTAACAAGACAGCAAAGTGAGAGATTTTAGACAAACATTGATAATTTGGAGACGAATGGACTTGTTTGTGTTTATAATCACTCCAGCTGGTTTCCTGATACGTTTAATCTGAAACGAGAAACTGACAAACACTAAAATGTCGCGAAGCTGAAGTCAGATTATCATTCACCAGCTTTTTGTTTGAATTTGTAAAAAAATTGGTGGAATTCCCCTTTAACGATTGTGTCCTCATTTGGCTGTTCACCTGCTTTAACAGCTCTCTTTCCCACCCACTCATACGCACCATGTTCCCCATCCAGCCCGGCCTCTCTCATGTGCATCTCCTGATGGAGCAGCAGTTCCTCGGAGTTCCTGAGGAGGCAGCCACATTCCAAGCACTGATACTGGCTCTCTCCGGAGTCCTCCTGGCCGGACAGACCCTCCGCATCTTCCCCCTCCGGGCCGGTGTGTATCTGCTGGTGGATCAGCACCTCCTCCAGAGTGTTGAACAGCTGCTGACACTCGCTGCACATATACTGATGCTCCACATACTCCTCCTGCTGGTCACCCATGGTCACTGCAGTCCAGAGGAAGCTCCGTTTGTGTGCGTTCTGTATTGCTATCCCTTTACTTCTACTGAGGGAGAGGCGTGGCTCAAACGAGTAGTCTTAATCCCGTCACAGTGTTTTGTGGGTGAAGCTTCTAGTTTATGATCATTCGTTCTGGTTTTTCATGAAGCGTCGCCATAGCTGAGATGCCTCCTCCGCTTCATAGTGACTGGAAAAATCTGGGAAAAAAATAAATAAATAAAATAAAAAATTAAAAAAATATATATTTATATATTCATTTGATTATATATTAATTTGACAGACCTATCAAACAAGATTTCTCAGTTCAAAATAGGTCAGCTCATCCAATAGGAAAAGAGCTGAGGGACATTCCTATTGGATAATCCTCAATTTTGGGCTTAAGTTATCTGGCTAACTTAGTGAAATATCCCAGGCACTGTACGATGCAGCTATACTTGCCAGGAGTGCGCACATATAAACATCTCCAATCAAATATTTTGTCAAATCTAAGTGTTCATGGAAGCTGTAGTCAATTATCCATAGTCAGGTCTAGTGTTTATGGTAGTTGTAGTCCATCAGGTAACTGGAACACTGTAGAACGAACCCAGATGTTTGTAAACAAAGAGCCTTAGTTTGTGCAAATCCCTAATACAAACTAGACGCCTGAAGTGCTCAATGCCTCTAAAAGCTCCCTCACAGAATATTATTGCATGAAATGGTTATGAATTCACTGACTGATGTCTGAGATGTTGTGTTATGACAACTTTGAGATGAACAACTTTTTTTAATCTATTCATGGTGGAGAGGTAGGTGCAGGTCATTATAAGGAAAAAATAGTACCCAAAAAAGTTTTCTCCCCAACTTTAGACAATATCCACTAGTTAGGACCCCCCCCAATCACATAATACCTCCAGTGATAGGAGGGCGAAGGCTAGCACCACCTATGAGTCATGTGAAGCGCCACTGCATCTTCTGAAGTGCTGCAACGTCATTGGACAGCTCTCGGAAGAAAGCGCCAACCGCCGGTTCTGTTACGTCAGATAACAGACGCCTGCGCTGACTAGCATCGCACTTAGTGATGGGGGAGACGGGGGGCCATCCTACCCACCCAGAGAGAGCGAGGCCAACTCTGCTCTCTTGGACTCCCGGCTACGGATGGCTGTAGCGTCACCAGGGATCGAACTCGTGATCTCCTGATGACAGGGCCAACGCTTAGTTGCACCACTCGGGAGCCCACCTACCACTATTTCACCCTTATATACATTACAAACAAAATCCAAGGCGACGTGTAGAATCACTCCTCGTTTTGGAGAGTAAATTGAGTAGCTACATCTGTGTTGTAGACACAGTGACCCCTGGTTCCTATCACCACCATGTGTGCATCTCCATTCAAATATTTTGTCAATTCCAAGTGTTCATGGAAGTTGTAGTCAATCATTTAAAGTCAGTTCTAGTGTTTATGGCAGTTGTAGTCCATCAGGTAAGTGGAACACTGTAAAACCGAATCCAGATGTTTGTAAACAAAGGTGTGTGTTTAATATGCAAAACCAGATTTCAGATTTTACCATTTGTCTGCTGATAAGCATCATCCCAAAGACGTTATTGGATTCGAAAGGTGAGGCGCCGCCTGGTGTGCTGTAGCGTATTGACTATCTTTAGCCAGTTTTTTAGAACTAAATTATTACATTTAAAGAAGAATCTAAAGTAACATTGGGTCTTTAGGTATTACAGCTAAGGTAGATTTGCTTCCTGTTCTGAAATTAGAGACTCCAGTCTTTCACTCATTCCTGCTGGTGTGGACAAACGCTACTTGAGCAGTATTAGCGCTGTCTTGTGTGGAATCATGATAATTGTGGTGAAAATGATTCTCTGCACATTTCACAGTGTTAACATTAAAATACAAACCTTTTACATGCTGTTTTTTTTATTTTGCAACTTCCAGTAATTCAAAACATTTTTTTTTAACGAAATTATACACACCAGCGCAGAAATCCAACATCCAATCTTGGTATGTGACACAGATGTGTATCTATGGCTACGTTTACACAGCAGGTAAAAGTGGCCCAAATCTGATTTTCTCACCAATTCTGATTTTTTTTTTGTTTAGCTGTTCACATTATCTTTTAAATGTGATCATCAGTCTGAAGAGATCAGCTCCTAAACTGACCCGCATACACGAAAGAACAGTGCTTCACGTGGCGGCTCGTCCAGAGGTAAACAATCATGATGGCCAGTGAACGCCAGTCGCTCCCGGAGGGCTCAGTTTCCTCTTCACCAGCATCACAGGAGCGAGTATAAAGTTCCAGTGGTTGACAGCTGGACTCATCACCCACAGTGTGTTTGAGTTTGCCATAAAAAGGGCGCATTATTCTTTAAACTGTTCTCTGACGCTGCAGCCTCGGGCTCCTCCGGCCGCGTTCGGCCGGTTCGTCCGAAACCTCTTCGAACACGGAGCGCTTTGATGAGTCTCTTCTAAAGTTTTGGTATAGAAACTTCAGACTAAATGTTTGAGTCTCAGCAGCGCGAAATTATGACGAATGTTGAGTTGAATTGACGTAAAAGTTGCATGAATTCCGATCTGGCTGTTGAGACTGAGTCGCATTGCCGCATATCGGATAGATATCGGATTTCAGTACCACATACGCGGCTTTTACATCAATCCAGCTTCACGTTTATCATAATTTCATGCTGCTGAGACTCAAACAATTGGGGTGATGTTTCTATATAGACTCATCCAAACCCTCCGTGTTTGAAGAGATTTCGGAAGAAATGTCCGAACGCGGCCGCAGGAGAACGAGGCTGCAGCGTCAAAGAACAGTTAAAAGTCTGAAAGCAAAGTTTAAAGAATCCGAGGACACAAACCAAAGAAGTGACCGCGCCCTTTTTACGGCTCGAACACATTCTGGGTGATGAGTCCAGCTGTCAGTCAGTGAAGCTTCATGATGGCTCCTGTGATGCTGGTGAAGATGAAGCTGATCCTCCGGGAGGGACTGGCGCTCGTTCATAGTCATGATAGTTCAGCTCTGGAAGAGCCGCGTTGTTCGTTTGTGTATGTGGGTCAGTTTAGGAGCTGATCTGCTCAGACTGATGTCTCATACAGATCACATTTAGAAGATATTGTGAACAGCCAAACAAAAAAAATCAGATTTGGTGAGAAAATCAGATTTGGGCCACTTTTACCTGCTGTGCAAATGCAGCCTAAAAGACAACACGCTCATCATCTGTCACTTCAGCTAACAATACTAGCCTCGTCTTTTTCACTTCATATCTTTTATATAAAAATAATTAGTTTGTGAAGTTATTTCACAGATACCAGAGCTGGGTAATGTGACAATATTGCTGTCATGATAAATGAAGTCACAATATTTCACAATGTGTTACTCTGAGCATACGAGGCAAATCATCAGCACTTAAACACATTGTTGTTTTTGATATAATGGGGGAAATAGGAAGTGGCCAGGCTCCTCATAAACCGGCTCTGATACAGTTCAGTTGGGGTCTTCTTTATGATGCAATACCCTCGTCTTTCATCTTTCATTTTCCTCTTTTCATTTCATCAAGCATGTCAAAATAAAAGTCCTTTGTTTTTGGTTGTGCCACCTGACCTTTGCGAAAAAAGATTTTCAGTGAGTTGAGCACTTTTGAAGTTGCCTTATTTTGCAATATGTTTTTTTTTATTCAAGTTTTCAAACATAAAATCATGCAAAATAATTTCATTTAAAATTTTATATAACTAAATGATCTTTTTTGACAGTTTACTTAACATACATGGTCAGACGGTTGGCAGCACCTGACACTTTCAGACTTTCGGAGGCAACTAAAATTAATTTTATATGGATGCACTGAAAATTGTTTCACATAAAAGAGGTACTGTTTAATAATTTGGTATATCATGTATTTATTAAATTATTTTGGGGGAAAATAATGGACCTGGACACAAAAGATGCACGGTATGTCAATGGCTCATTTGTGGTTCTATATACATTCTTTAAAAAAGATGGTACGTCAGTGGTTCTTTAATAAAGGAACCCATGAGTTCTACGTAGAACAATTTGATGTTTAAATGGTTCATTGCATGATGAAACGATTCTACAGACTGATGGAGAACGTGTCGTATATAGGTCTACATAGCACCTTTTTGAAAATGGTTCTACACTCTTAGAAAAGATGGTTCTTCAAGGGTTTATTCAGAAAAATGGTTCAATATGAACACTCAAAGAACCCTTTGCATGATTAAGGGGTTCTTTGTATCGTGAAAGTGTCCTTCAGACTGATGGAGAATGTGCTGCAGATGGTTCTATATAGCACTAAAAGTGTTCTTCTATTGTTGACATGAAGTATGTAATAACAGAAGAACCCTTTTAGGTGCTATATAGAACCACTTTCCTTACTAAAGAACCCTCTTTTTTAAAAGTGTATATATATATATATATAAATATAAAATATAAGATATATATATATAATCACTATAAAAGGGTTCTCCTGTTGTTCACATCATAACAACAGAACACCACTTTCTGGTGCTATACAGAACACTTTTCAAAAAGGTTCTACATAGAACCATCTGCAGCACGTTCTCTATCAGTCTGAAGAACCCTTTCTGGTGCAATGTAGAACCATTTCCAAAAAGAAACACTTAACTATGCAAAGAACCATTTAAGCATGAAATATGAAACACATGGCCCTAAACAGAACCACTGCTCTTACTGAAGAACCCTTGAAGATCCATCTATTTTAAGAGCGAACAAAGATTAATCCTAAGTTTAAAATTTCTACTGAAAACTTTCATAAACTTTTGTGCGCTTAAATGTGATTAATCGAGATATAAAAATACCGAAACAGGGCTAAATTTTGGCCTCGGAATCGCGAATCGTACCGACCTGTAAATAAGAATGTCGTTACATTTATAATATCGTCAGTGAGAACCGCAGGTTTAGCCCGTGGCGGGCGGGTGGCGGCGCTCTCCCCGCTCTGCGCGCCCTCCTGCACGGCCCGACTCGGCTGTGCTGGGCTCCCCCCGCAGCGTGGCGGTCGTCAGGCGGCGCTCTTCACTTTTCCCCGCAGGTCCGGCGCGCCCGAGCGAGGCCTGCTGCTTCCCCTTCCCCCTGCGCGCTGCTAACGCTTACCTTCTCTCCTGCGGGCCGCCGTGCTGCGGTCTCGGGGCGTCCGCGGGCTCCTTAAACGCCTCCGCTACCGAAGCGAGAACACGACGAGCGCAACCCGCGAGCGTTTCTCCGGGAAATCAGCCCGATAAACAGACGCCGGCGCTGACGGTTTGTACCGTTTCTCCATCCGCTGGGTCTTCAACGCTGTGTCCGAAGCCCCGCCCCTTTTCCTGACGTAACGGCTTTAGGGGACGCTGGTTGGGCGCCGCGGATGTCAGTCAAAAACTTATTCGCGGCAAACCGAGCCGATTCCGGCCAGAGCGGGATTTTACTTAACCAGATGATTTAGAACCAGAAGTCGGGATTGAAGAGCTGAGCAACGTTTCTGTTACCTGGTTCTCCTTTTAGGCTCGTTTTAATGTGTTCGGCTTTGTGAGAAACACTAAACTGATTTAAATATCTGTGTAAAAACACCCCGAGGACCCTTTTTAACGTTGTGTAGTGTGACGTTTAATACTCGGCCTACTTTAAATGTGGTGGTGCCCTTTAAGGGTTCTTCAGTAAAGGCGATGGATGTACCGCTGTGTGCAAAAGTTTGGGCACCCCTGCTCAAATCCCATTTTGTATGCTGAGTGAAAATAAGTTAAGACATTGTCTACAAAGAACATTTTAATGCACAGTTAATGCACATACATACATCATCTAAACCGCTTATCCTTCTGGGTCACGGTGGGGTGCTGGAGCCTATCCCAGCTGTCATTGGGCGGAAGGCAGGATACACCCTGGACAGGTCGCCAGTCCATCGCAGGGCAGACAGACATACATATACAATCACACACTCACACCTAGGTGCAATTCAGCATTTCGAATTGGCCTGACTGCATGTTCTTGGACTATGGGAGGAAACCGGAGTACCCGGAGGAAACCCATGCAAACACGGGGAGAACATGCAGAACTCCACACAGAAAGGACCCCGGGCGCCCGGCTGGGAATCGAACCCACCCTTCTTGCTGTGAGGCGACAGCGCTACCCACTGCGCCACTGTGCCGCCCCAGTTAATGCACAGTTAGGCTTTATTTGTTAATTTAACAACCTGGTGAAAACTTTTAGCTGGTTTTATATTTTATATTTTTGTCCAATATGTTAAACAAAACAAAAAAAAAGAAAGAAATTATGTGCTAAAATTAGCAGAATTTGCATACTTAAGAAATATCAAAATTAACAAAGCATGTCGTTTGGCCAGGGGTGCCCAAACATTTGCATATGACTATACACTCAGTGAGCACTTTATTAGGAACATCTCCTTGTTTCTACACTCATTGTCCATCGTATCAGCTCCACTGACCGCATAGGAGCACTTTGTAGTTCTACAGTTACAGACTGTAGTCCATCTGTTTCTCTGTGTACTTTGTTACCCTGTTCTTCAGTGGTCAGGACCCCCATGGACCCTCACAGAGCAGGTACTATTTGGGTGGTGGATCATTCTCAGCACTGCAGTAACACTGACGTGGTGGTGGTGTGTTGCGCTGGTGCGAGTGGATCAGATACAGCAGTGCTGTGATGCACCAATTTTTTTGCTAATACTTTTTTCAATGCTAATAAAATTAAGATATAAGATATAAGATGATATAGATGGAATACAAATTACTTTCAAAATGTATCCAAACAGTAAAGTGTGTTAGATTTTTAGCATTTTGGCCATTTTCATACATTTTCAAATGTATTTGATGAATACATTTACTAACATTTATTATTTTTGTATGGTATGTGTAAAATTTCCCTTTGTATATTAAAATCAATGTATTTTAACGTATATTTGTTTAATAAAGCAGCATATTCTGAAATACAGTTCAGTGTTTGGAATGTGTTTTGGTGGGGATTGCAATGTATTTAAAATGTTTTCCATTTCAAATGTATCAAAAACCTATTATGTATTATGTAATTTGTATTACATGTAATGTAATATATGTATGTTTTTATTCTATGTGGGTTTAGCAGCTTCACCCACAATCGCAGAGCTTGTCTTTGGTATTCATAACTAATTAGAGCTGCAGCACTGCTCTGCCTCAGGGTGGCACTGTAGCAGACTGGTTCTCCAAGTTGGTCCTTTATGGCCTAAAACTGTGACTCTGTCCAGGATACCTGTGATAAACTCAACGATATGCTGTAGCAGATCTTTAAATCTGAAAAGTTGCCCAAATTTCCCAAGAGTTTGGTGGAAAGAGTGAATTGGTGCTCATTTCTCACACTGAAGACAGAAGAGGAGACGTGTGAGATCTCAGTTAATGCGCGAAAGGCTGCATTACCGAACTAAAAAAAGAGCAGGTACTATTTGGGTGGTGGATCTCAGCACTGCAGTAACACTGACCTGGTGGTGGTGTGTTAGTGTGTGTTGCGCTGGTACGAGTGGATCAGACACAGCAGTGCTGCTGGAGTTTTTAAACACCTCAGTGTCGCTGTTGGACTGAGAATAGTCCACCAACCAAAAACATCCAGCCAACAGCGTCCTGTGGGCAGCGTCCTGTGACCACTGATGAAGGACTAGAGGATGACCAACACAAACCGTGCAGCAGCAGATGAGCTATCGTCTCTGACTTTACATCTACGAGGTGGACTGACAAGGTAGGAGTGTCTAATAGAGTGGACAGTGAGTGGACACAGTGTTTAAAAACTCCAGCAGCACTGCTGTGTCTGATCCACTCGTACCAGCACAACACACAAACACACCACCACCACGTCAGTGTTATGCTGAGAATGATCCACCACCCAAATAGTACCTGCTCTGTGAGGGTCCATGGGGGTACTGACCACTGAAGAACAGGGTAAAAGGGGGCTAACAAAGTATCAGAGAAACAGATGGACTACAGTCTGTAACTGTAGAATTACAAAGTGCTCCTATATAGTAAGTGGAGCTGCTAAAATGGACAATGAGCGGATAAACAAGGAGGTGGTCATAATGTTATGCCTGATCGGTGTATTTACACTCAGAAAAATCAACAAAAAACATATCATCTGATCAGGGGTGCCAAAACCCTACAGTCTCCACTGTAAGTGATTCTACCACTGGAACAGAAATATGAAAAAATAAAAATAACATTTCTTGTGTTGTAATTGTCTATTGAATCAAATGTCTTTGCATAAATGAATGTAATGTTTTTAAACATGTGGTTCCCAATATCTTAGCTAGAACGTGTTCAGTTTAAAGGAGAAGTTCACTGATTTTTTAAAATTTGTGTGATTTAGTGGTTGAGAAACAGTCAGTTCACACTGGTTTAATGTAAATAGGTAGTTGTAGAAAAAACGTGTTTAAACTTATTTAAAAACTTCAGACGTCTGGTTCCTATCACCACCACTGGGAACAGTTCTGACTCTGTACAGTGCTTTAGAAATGTACCTTTCACATCCTTTACATCCTTCATGAGACACGAAACACCATGAAGAATAACCTGCCCACCCTGCTTGAGCCGGGAAGCTTCCTGAGAAAATCGTCGCTGACCCATTGTAATTCGCCCATCACCTAAACAACCAGACTCAGAGCTGTCCTCACACCATTGTACTCATGAGTAATTAGGCACATGTACATTGTGCTGCTTGACAGATTGATTTGTACTTCACTTTATTTATTTTTTTTTATTTTTTATTTAACACTGCCCTCTTACTGTGCTCTGCACTTTACACAAATACTTTGCACGTTGTTTTTTATTAATGAATGTGTGAACGTACACGGTAGAATTCACTTATGGGTGTCTATGTTACTGCAGTTAAGTGTGTTACTGTACTTAAGTGTGACATTTCTACTGTCAGCTACTGTGGAACTGAAGACAAATTCCTTGCATGTGCCAACATGCTCGGCCTACAAAGCCTTAAAGGGGAAATCCGCTGATTTTTCTGAATGTATCTGTCTTATTCAGTGCTTGAGAGGCAAACGAAGTCATTTAGAGCAGTTTGATGTAAATTAGTTCATTGCAGAGAAACTTACTGAATTAGATTTCTTTACAGTGGTGGTGATAGGAACCAGGGGTCGCCATGTCTACAACACAAATATAGCCATTTTATTTACTATCCAAAACCACCAATGAACCGACACAAGTCTTCTGAGTTGTTGATGGTGGTAAAATAGTGGCAAATTTGAAAAAATATCTTTTCTTTGGGGTCTCTTTTGCCTTACAAACCCTGCGTGTACCCGTCCGCTATCACAGAACTGTAGCGAAACTGTGCCTCAGACATCAGGCAGCGTATTCGCAACCATTTCGTGTAATAACTTCCTGTGAGGCACCTCAGACGTCTGGTTCCTATCACCGCCACTGTGAACAATTCTGCCTCTGCAAGTTTCTCTAGAACATAGCATTCCACCCCACACCTCTCTGAACGACTTTGTTTAAATCTTAATGATTTAATTATGTGGAAGTTTTTGAAAAATTGGTGGAGTTCCCCTTTAACCACCCGATCCTGGCTCTGATTCTGTGGAACTACGTTTCCCAGCAGACCATGCGAGCGGCGCGTCAGGTCCAACAGCACAAGCCGTAGACCTGGGGGGGGAAGAAAAGAGGAGACGTAGCTGCGAGCCGCTCAAGCGCTCTTTATGTTCTTTTTTAATTCTTCTTTTACGGGTGTTTATCGTTTAAACTGACACAGTGTCTGCCGACACTCTTTTCCCGCCCCCCCGCCCCTGCACTCTCTCAGAAACCGAAAATGAGCGGCAGCGGGCGGCCCAGGACCAGCTCGTTCGCCGAGCCTCCGGGGGCTCCGGGAGCCGGCGCGGCTGCAGCCGGATCGGCCGTGGCCGGCGGGAGCGCTGCGGGTAAGTCCGGGGCTGCACAGGCCTCCGGCGCTAGCTCGGCCGGCTTCGGGAACCTGAAGCTCAGCAGTAAGTATGGAGTCGGGGTCGAGGAGAAGACATAGACACTGAGTTGTGGGGTTGGT
Source organism: Colossoma macropomum (assembly GCF_904425465.1). Taxonomy (NCBI): domain Eukaryota; kingdom Metazoa; phylum Chordata; class Actinopteri; order Characiformes; family Serrasalmidae; genus Colossoma; species Colossoma macropomum. The sequence continues at coordinate 41,075,233 of NW_023494785.1, forward strand.
TCCGAAAGACGAGGCCCTGACTCGGGTTATTTTGTCGTTTAAAGTCAGCGCTAACCTACTTTAGGTAGCCGGCTATCCTAGCTAGCTTGGCTAGGCTAACAGCAGATGAGCCCTGAGCGAGCCTTGTTTTTGTGAACGAGGCTGAAGTTGATTTCCTTTTCGCCAGCTTGTTGTTCGAATTTACCCCGTTCCACCTTAAATGGTATGGCTGTTTCATCAACTGCTGCACCATTTAAGGTGGAACGGGAAAATTCGAACAACAAGCCGACTCCAGCTTCGTTTTTCGTGAGCGAGAGAGGTTAGCTTAACTACACTCCTGAAGAAGACGGTTCTTCAGGAAAGACACTGGTTCTACGTAGAACCATGTGCATTCAAAGAACCATTTGCATTCAGATCGTTTTAACCTTTAAATCAATTTTTGCACACTCTTAAAAAAAGGTGGTTCTTTGGTAAATGGAATGGTTCTATTTAGAACCATCAGTTCTGTATAGAAGAACCCTTTCATGCTTAAATGGTTCTTTGCATGGTGAAATGGTTCTTCAGATTGAATGTGTTGCATGTGGCCTATATAATACCAAGAAATGGTTCTGCTATTGTTGTAAGATTGACATTGGAACAAAAGAAGAACCCTTTTTGGTGCTACATAGAACCATTTTCAAAAAGGTTCCATATACAACACGTTCTCCATCAGTCTGTAGAACTATTTCACCATGCAAAGAATCATTTAAGCGTGAGTGTTCATGGTTCTATACAGAACCATTGCCCTTCAAGAACCACCTTTTTTAAAGAGTGTACTGCGCAGTGGGTTTTATTCACATAGGGGAGGAAAGGCAGACTAGTCCTACTTATGCAGAACCTTTTTGAGTGGTTCTATATAGCTCCAAAAAGGGTTCTTCTGTTGTTACAAGCTTGACATCGTAACAGTAGCCGCACCTTTTTTGGTGCTATGTAGAACCATTTTATGCCTAAATTGTTCTTAGCAGGGTGAAATCGTTCATCAGATTGATGGAGAACGTGCTAGCACCAGAAAGCGTTCTTCTTTCGTTCCAAGCTTGACAGCATAACATTTTTGGGTGCTATATTGAACGTTGAGCCATATATAACATATTTTCCATCAGTCTGAGGAACCATTTCACCATACTTCGCTAAAGAACCCTTAAAGTACCAACTTTTTCAAGAGTGTAGCCGCTCTTGGTCCTTTAAATACTCTGTGGTGAGAGTTTCATCTCCAATATGTCTATAACACGATTTGGTCCATATAATATTCAAAGCTGTTGATATTATTCTCAAAGTTAGCTGTGTTGAAATCAGGCGACACCTTAAATCTGGTGATTTGGGGTTCTGTTATCAGGACGTCCCAGAAGAAATTTTCCTAGTAAACCCCCTGTTTTGTATCATGGCGTTTTAGGGCCACTGTTAATAAAAATAAAAATAGTAGACTTCGTGAAAAAGGTCGTAATATTTGGAGGATAAAGTGGGCTAACTGTAGGGGGGCTGCCATAACACGTTGGGGTCTCGGTTGCTGTACTGGCGCCGGAGCTCCACTCACTCCTGTCTCTCTGTGGATCATTTTGATTATCATTCTCACTGTCTGTGAAACTTCATGCCCTCTTTGAATGGGGGGAGATGTAGCCCCCGATAGCCGCGTGGACGACCCTGCCTGAGATTCTCCTTCAACAACACAGACAGACAGTTTCCTCCGAGTCCGTCTGGCTCTTTATTCTAGATAAACACAGTTTCCTGGTGCTGATGTGCAGGAGAGGCAGGGAGACTGAGTATTTCTTTATGGGTGAAATCGATATGAAACTCCACCAACACAGTATTGCGACCTTTCCTTATATTAATGCCACTTTAATGTCGTAATTCTACAACTTTTTTTTTTATTAACAGTGGCCCTAAAACACCATCGTAGTTTTGTCTCGGCGCAGCAAGCGTGATATTGTTCTCGTTCACGGTCTGGACTGTGAGTGACGTCTTTCCAGCAGCACCCGTTAGCTGACGGATCCCTTTCTATACTGTAAATGTCCAGCGTTATTCCTCGGTGCTTGTTCTTCAGGTCTTTCTCACAGATGCTGTGATGTTGCTGCTCTGGATTACAGTGTCCGCCGTGGTCCTGTTGGCCAGTGTGTTGGATTCATGGAGTCATAAGTGAAGGTTTGCTTTCAGTAGATGGGAGTTAGAGGTGTCGTGAGCAGCAGGCCACATGTTTTGAGTTTCTGGCTAAGCCCTTTAGGAATGTGAAGGCCTTTGAAGAATGTACAGGCTCTATATAGTGTAAAGCGAGGAGAGGGTTGGTTCGTGGTTGGCACTGTGACCATACGTTATCATTAATGTGATGGATTACGTTATGAAGGTGTGGCTGTGACCGAAATTGGTCACTGGTTGCGTTTTTAGGGTGCTATAACATGTCTGACATTTTTCTAATAGGCCCCATGTAACACGTGTCTTAGGTCAGGGTTGCTCAAAGCAAAGGACCCTGTGGTCCGCTGTAGTGGTCCGCAGGCTTGAACTCTGGGGAGGCAACATATTTTTGGCTGAGCATCAGCGACGTGAGTGGTTGAAGTCAAATTGATAAACCAATGACAAAAAAGCAGATTTAAAGTGAGGTTTATTATTATTGTTGATTGTGACGATGCTAGTCCTAAAGCCCGGTGAGTGGACTGAGGTTTGGCTATTTCAGATTAATCACAAATGCCCTCGAAACTAAAGAGAAACCAAAGGCAGTGGAATATTTTCCCTGAAAATGCGATGTACTGCATTTTCTCCATTTTAACATCTCTGCAAATGTATTTTTTAACATAACTGCGAACTTTGGGACCTGCAATTGAGCCAAAATGGACAGTCTGGTCTTTTTTCAGGCTCTGATTCTCAGATTTTCAGTTTCAGCACTTAAGAAAAGAAAATTGTATTTAAAAAGCTGATTTTAGTTTTCCTGTGAGCCGCTATTCTTTGTGTTTGTAAACAGGTGGGCCTTGGGGTGGAAAGAGTTGAAAACCCCTGTCTTAGGTCATCCGATCATGAGTGGACAGCACTGAGTACAAGTCAGAACGGGGTACGGCAGACCACATTGTGGTCTGATCACTCGAGCCACCACCTGAGGTGGTCAGGGACGCATAACAGTTGTAGTGTGAGCCCTGATCCGTCTCCGACAGCAGTGAAGGACCACGTAGTCAACAGTGTTATTGCAGCAGAGACGAAAGCACCTGAGTAGCTTCCGTCCCCGTCTTCTCTCCCGTTTGTGTGAGAGTTGTAACAACCTGTGCAACAAACACGGCGAGATACTGTGTGCAGTGTCCTTCGTCCAGTTACAGCTTACATTGGCTGGAGATGCATTCAAAACACAAGGAAAAGAAACGTGTAAGCAGCTGTACATCTTGCTGTCAACTTGTGATCAGATCGCTCAACAGTGCTGTTAATACCAACTATGAACAGGGCCTTCACGTCTAAATTATATCACTGAATTGTAGAGTGATTTTGAGCACACCACCATTTCCAGTAAAGATCTTGTAGTTTCTAGCGAAAACCACTGATTACTACAGTAGTTGAATCTTTCGCAAAATGCACTGTGACCCTCATGTTACTAAGCAACAGGCAGGAACCTTAACTAACCTGGCCCCTAAACATCATGTAAAAGCAGTCCTCTATGGGTGTGGATGTCATTTGAACGGCCATTTCTTGTCAAAGTAGGTGTTGGTTATGCAAGCCCCCAATTGATGAGCATTTACTGTCTACTGCTCATCATATTGCATCGTGTTGATACCTGTGTAGGTGAGGTTTGGGAATCACAGGGCATCTCACGATGCAATATTATAACGATATGTTGCTCACGATAAAGATATCACAATACTGTGATTCTGTGTTACTCGATATGTTGGAAGACAGTCTTCTACGATACATCATGACGTCTGTGAAACTGTAGAAAATAAAATACTCTGAAATAGGCAAATAGCCGGAATTGTGTTTATTAGTGTCAGTTTCACAGAATTTGACAACCAGTATGAAACGATGTGCGACAAAGCACAAAGCTTAGCTTCATGCCTCTTTAATACACATACACTGACGGCTTGTGTCATCAGTCCAATGTAAAATAGCCATAAACTACCAGAAAGCAGAACAGTTCTGGGGTTACAATGTCTGGAAAAGCTAGAACACAACTGTGCCTCTCTAAAATCTTTTCTAATGAAGGCTGACTTTGAGTTGTGGTAGCGTTGGCTGTTTTCTCTACAACCAGATCAGGATGATGACGAAGACGGTGATGATGCATGTTCGTTGTATTGCCCGTGTACTTTATTTTAACGAGACATTTCTTGTAAATCGCGTAGTCTTTGTCTATTTCATGCCCCATCAATGCTGCAAAAGCCATAGTGGACCCAGACCTTCGACTTGAAAGAAGACGATGCCTGTCGGATTCGTTTCCACTCCATTTAGGGATGCATCGATACCGATACTGGTATCGGGTATCAGGCCGATACATGCGTCTAGTCTATGCTGCTGTGCTGATGAACAAAGGACTCAAGCTGGCAGTGAACGAGTGTCTGCTCACACAGAGAAGTGCTGCTGACGCTGTGGCAGTCGGACACAAAGCCGGTGGTCAGTTAAAACATTCCGCCTTAGTATGTTCCTGCCAGGAATCCCATGTGATTTCAGCAGATATTATTTTTTTCAATTTTTACCTGGTATTTAGTCGTCTCCAATTCCACCCGCTAGTTAGGACTCCCCCAATCACACATGACGCTATCAACGCTAGGAGGGCGGGGCGAGGCTAACACAGGCTTCCTCCAAGACCTGTGAAACCAGCCGCTCATGCAACGTCATTGGACAGCTGAACGCGCTCGGAGGAAAGCGCCAACCGCCAGATCTGTTACGTCAGCTAACGGACGCCTGCGCTGACTAGCATCGCGCTGAGTGATGGGGGGAGAAAGGCAGCCATCCCACCCACCCAGAGAGAGCGAGGCCAGTTGTGCTCTCTTGGACTCCCGGCTACGGATGGCTGTAGCATCACCAGGGATCGAACTCGCGATCTCCTGATGATAGGGCCAACGCTTAGACGGTTGCGCCACTCGGGAGCCCCTATTTCAGCAGATTTTTAAACAACACAGTCACTACAATTTCCCCAGTGTGGGTGGAGACATGTAGGCTAGCAAAACGGAGGTAAAAAAAAAGTTAACATTTGCAGTACCAACGTCCGTGTATGCCAACTTTAGTCTGTTAGAATGAATAGAATTGCGAGGTGTAAACGTTAATACAGTGAATTTTTAAAAATGTTTTTGTAAAATATGCTGGAAAGAGACCATGTTGTTGTACTCATGTACATTTCCACCTGGTTTAAGCCGGGGTTACACTACATTACACGACCCAGAATCGTCTCGTCGTCTGAACTCTGATATAGTTTTTCCCAAACTCTCCTGTTTTTTTTTCAGCAGTCTTTTGTCTTCCTGCCTGTCATTTAAGATCAGCTAGAGTTTAATGATTTAATTGTTAAGGTATGTTGCACTAATTTGCACTAATAGCTGCTTCATTCGGTGTAGGTTACTCAGTATGCTGTCGGTGTCGGTGTTGGCGAGTACTGAAATAAGTGCTTGTACTCGGTCTGAAAACAGATATCGAAGCATCCCTGTTGGTAATAATGTGACACAAGGGGCAAATCTTAGATCCCCTAATGTGTTGAGTTGTGGTCAGTTATGTTTTTCACCCACACGCTTGATTTCCACTTCACACCATAATGGAGGAAGCTGGGGTCAGTTTGGTGTGTTGAAATTGAGACTTGGACAGCTCTTTGTATTTGTGGCTAAAAGGACCGCTGGTTAGGTGATTCTCCAGAGCAGTGCTTCCGAGACACATTGATCAGACCACTAGAGTTATTATGTGCTCCTAATTAAATAATTAAATTAAATAGTTAATTAAATAAGTTGATATTAATTTTAATGTAAATGGGAAATTTGGGTGTTGTTCTGTATTATGATGTATTTGTGAATAGGGAGGGTTGCTGAGCGCTTTCACTCAGTAGCCACGCTTACATGCAGCCTAATAATCTGTTAATAATCCGACTAATAGCACAATCGGAATAGAGTACGTCCATATATGCACCTCAATCGGAATAGTCTAGTCTGATTGAGGCCATTCGGAATACATTTCTATCCGATTAAGCGAGGTGGGTAATCCTGTAAATAATCCGTTAAATAGAATAATATCCGTGTAAACGCCTGTATCTGATTACATTCCCTATTGGAAAGTTTAAGTCCGTTCTGTTCATGTTCGTCACGTCATAGTGAAAGTTTATACCGTTCAACATGGCGGAGCAGAAACTGGTCTGCAGAGGAGACGAAGTTTATGCTCTGATCTTTAAAAGACGGCGGTGGGACGGACGTCCAGCTTATGTGTCTCAGAACACGACGTCTTCCTCTCGGCCTTCTTTAATAAGGACATGTGAAGGACGTTTTCCTGAGTCTGACATCATTTTAAAGTAATTAAAAACACAAGCGCTGCTCACTGCTGCTCATCTCACTCTGACTGGACTGGACTGGACATGATGCTGGTTGTCATGGTAACGTCTACACTAAGCGGTTCTCTACGCATGCGCGTCATTTTGGATTGGATTACTTGTAGTGAGCATGAAAACGGAGGTTTTCCATCAGATCGCTGAGTAGCGTAAGAATATAAACACCTCAGTAATATATTCAGTCAGATTGGCAACAGTCTTTGCATGTAAACACAGCCGATGCTAGGTGGGGGTGGGAGGAGGAGGTAAAATACGGTATTACTTAATTAATTAATATTACTTTGCCCCGCCCGCTGGTGCGCTGTGACATAATCATAATTCAGAGGTGGGGCAAAAGTCGTTACTCTTCGATGAAAGATGTCACAGGATCCTTTGGTGCACTGTGAACCCATAATTGCTGAAAATGTTTTATCTGATGGAATTTAGCAACCGTCTGAGGTCTTCATGATCAGGCCCGAAACATACTACGCAAATGACAGCGCTCCCTTCTGTACAAACTCACCGTGCCTTATTACGTTGCTGTGGTGGTTACACTGTTCCCAAATCCCAAATCCCAAGCTGCTACTGTGAGCATTTGAGATGAATGGATCAGAAATACTTGGAACAAAATCTTACTGCACTGTTAGAAATAAGGGTACGGCACGGGTACATTTCTTGTTCATTGAGGTACAAACAATGTAAATGTTCCCGCAAAGGAACAACAGTGGTTTTAAGGTCTGATTGTGAACCTTAAATAGGTTTCTCCCAATAGAGAGGCGCATATTTGTACCTTTTTCATAACCGAATGTTTTAAAACAGAACAGTAAAATAAAGTCCTGGAGACGAGACGGGGTGTGTGGAGTCAGTACAGCTTAGAACATATCATTTCAGTGGATTATGGTTCAGTTATGTTCCCTGACTAAAGGTACTGAGATGGACCCTTGAGGGAACCACCCCAGAGACAGTTTAGTACCTTTATTTCTGAGAGTGTACATGGCATTACAGGATGCTGTTTTGCAAGGCAAATTGCAGTCGTAGCATATATGTAGCAGTGTAATAGCAAGTAGGGATGCATCAATATGGGAAATGTGGGCAGAAACCAACATACGACATTTTTTCTTGTGGATATCTGCCTATATCAATATACAAACATCTGCAAAATGTAGAAATTGGGACTAAATCCAGCTGGGTTAGTATTATCGAAAAATTTACCGTTTATTTCTGTAGCGATGCAAATTTAGAAAAATGAATAAAATGCAGATATTAACCCGCCGTTGTCTAAATAGTCAGCTCCTCTGGAGTGCAATGAATACATCAGACATCGTTGAAAGATGGGTTAAATCCAAACTTTATGTAAAGCAGTAATCTGCTGATACAATTATTACGATTAGCTCATTACCGTATGATTGTGATATCAACATGCATCCCTAATCGCAATATGCTGTTTTGTGCATATCGTGCAGTCTTAACCCAGAAGTCAGTAGAGCTTTTGGTCACTTTGTGAGCATTAACTGAGCTGCAGCTCTCAAGATAAATAACTACAACTGCGTATTTTATGATCAATCAAATCTACTTGTAGTTTATCAGTTTATACCACTCAAACGCTCCTTCTCCTTCGTATATGGACCAAAACTCCACAGGTTGTCCAGGTTCAGGAAGCCCTGCGGTTCAGTTTATTTGACTGGAGGAATGTATATCACAGAATGCCACAGCTGGATTGGTTCTGGCTTCTGTGGAAACTTTCAGTGTGGTATCAAAATTGCTGCCCGTATTTTGATCCACATATTTCCCATCACTCTGTTGAAGGTGTAAATAAGTGAGAAAAATTGCTTTGGCTTTTTGTCTCTGACTTCCTGTTTGTGCAGTCCCAGCGGGCACGCCCAGTGAAAGTGTTGCAGAGGTAAACCCTGTAGAAGGAGATGTAGGTTCAGTTCCCAGCTGTGCCATGTGGTGGGATGTCTCTTTGTAGTCGGCGATATGCCTGAATAAGGACCTCGGGATTAAGCTGTTTTTCTTTATGGGGGGAATTTTCAAAGATCGCCCCATCACAGACTGTAGTAAACAGAAATGTTCCAAAGCTAATATGTTCTGTCCTGTACGTTCTTCCAACAAATGTCGCAGGACCCTTTGGTGCGCTGTGAACATATAACGGCTGGAATTTTTTATCTGATGGAATTCAGCAACCGTCCGTTGCCTTCTTTATGATGAGTTTTCTGTTCTTTACAGCGTATAGGTGGGCAATATGACTATTTTATCGTTGTTGTGGTCAATTTTGTTGCTGTGATATGCTGTTCTGAGCGTATCGTGGATACTTAAAGATCACTGACCAACTGCGTGTTTCATTTAGTGCTGGGCGATATGACCTCAAATCAATATGGCGATTAATTGATTGTTTTACCTCGATTACAATTACTGAACAATTGTTTTTTTTTTGCCCTCATAGTTCATTGACAAGGTTTGTACTGTAAATATGCTCTACATCTTAATGTAAATCGTCTCAACAGCCAGATAGGAATTCAATAATTTCGTGCTGTTGTGCCCTAATAAACGTTTGGGGTGACATTTCTGTACAGAAATTAGAAGAGACTCATCCAAAACCCTCCGTGTTTGAAGAGATTTTGATAGAAATGTCCGAATGCGCCCGGAGGAGAACGAGGCTGCAGCGTCAAAGAACAGTTAAAAGTCTGAAAGCAAAGTTTAAAGAATCCGAGGACGCGAAACAAAGAAGTGACCGCGCCCTTTTTACGGCTCGAACACATTCTGGGTGATGAGCCCAGCTGTCAGTCAGTGAAGCTTCATGATGGCTCCTGTGATGCTGGTGAAGATGAAGCTGAACCTCCGTGAGCGACTGGCGCTCGTTCATAGTCATGATTGTTGACCTCTGGATGAGCCGCGTGAAGCTCTGTTCTTTTGTGCATGCGGGTCGGTTTAGGAGCTGATCTGTTCAGACTGATGTCACATACACATCACATTTAAAAGATATTGTGAACAGCCGAACAAAAAAATCAGATTTGGTGAGAAAATCAGATTTGGGACACTTTTACCTGCTGTGTGAACGTAGCCTTAGCTTCCATGTGGCAGACTGGACGTGGCGGAGTCACGTGACGACACGCGTGGTAGAAAGTTTTTAAGGGGACAGTACACGAACACACAGAGTGGGGAAAGGATTAACAGAACTTAAAAAAATCCAAATAACCGACATTGGCAAGATTACATCGGTTAGCGGTTCTGAATGTCGGTTTTGATTACTTTTCGATGAATCGCCCAGCCCTAGTTTCTATATAAAGAGAGCATAATAAGTCCTACAGCACAGTATATAAAACATTAAATAAAAATCATTGTATTCATAGTTTTTGTTGGCTGTATTTAAATTTGCCACTGGTAATGCGTGGTGTCCGTGTTTCAAAATACCATGACGATATTCTGAAGTATCATGATATATTTTTACCACGTAGCCAACCACTGGTACAGGGAAGCTGTACATCCCTTCCACCAGGCCCCTCCTTGGAAATATGTCATGATACAGAGAGAAAATGCTTTAATTTCCCATTCATGCTGACTTAAGGTACAATCGGATGTGATGGAGAATGTCGCTGAGGTGATCATTCGCCAAGTAACGGTTGGTTTGGATTCTGATGTTTTAAAATATGTTAAAAATAACTTTACTGTAAGTGAATGAGGGAAGACTCTGCCGCTCTGGGACTTTCCTGCTCCTGGACCTTCTCTTTGTTCTGTCAGTGTTCTCTGTGGGATTTGTGGGCTTGTGTCCTCAAAGCGTGTTGAATTGGAAGAGCCGTTCCGGGATTAGATGCTTCCCTGTTCGTTCTGCTCAAAGTTAAAAGACGCTGACCCAGAAACTGTCCGCCTGATCTCAGACTGCAGGCGCGGGTCTCTCTCTCCACCTCGCTTCAAATACGCTGAAGGGCGTGTTCCTGCTGGTTCAGCGATAAGTTGTGCTCCTTGCTTCATAATGAAGGAGGAATCCAAACTAAACACAGGTGTTGGGTTACCAGCACCTGCTGGAGTGTAATATTATTTCACTTTTCTGCCGAGAAGTAAGTGTGTGTGTGTGTGTGTGTGTGTGTGTGTGTGTGTGTGTGTGTGTGTGAACATGGATGCATTGTTAAGGACGTGACTTAAGACAATAGAGTCTGGCTGCAGACTTGCACTCTCAGCCCCAGTGACGTCACGTGCACATGCACTCTCTGCCACAATGGCAGAAGCCCAACGACACGGTAGCTTTTGGCTGTTGCTTAGCGACATCATCACTTAATCATTTTTCGTCCATAACACAGCTAGAGAGTTACATTTAATGCACCTCCCTGTTGAAAAAAATCATAGAACCCATTAAAAGTGTCTGGTGGTTCCTGGTGGTTTTCAGTAGTCATTAATGGTATTCTGTGTTTTCCTGATGGGATGATATCACAGTGTAAAGGATAAACCAGTGTAAACCATCAGGTTTTATTCCTAACAGCCCTGCAAACGCAGTTACGTTGAGACAACGTACTGTTTTGGTGCCTTCAGCGTCGTCTGCTTGGTGTCCTCTATATTGTCACAACGTTGAGATGTAATTCCTCAGAAAGTTTCGACAACGTTGTCTGACAGCTTTCGAGGAGGTTGTGACGACATTGACCAGACAGCAAAAGTAATCAGTACTACGTTGACTGTATGTTGTCACAGCTCCTCCTAGAATCCTTAATAAGCTCTATTTTAATCAATATTACAGTTTTTACGGGTCTGATCGTCTTCAGCCCGGCTTTCATTAGTTTCAGTAGTTTTTGTTTTTTCTGAGAATAAACCCGACATTCATGTCTGATCATCGTGGTAGGTTTTATTTTGAAAGTTTCCATATATAATTACATGATTATCACTATGGCAATGTTAATATACATTCAGTGTAACTCTTGTTGCCCAGAAGTTCGTGTTTTTCCTCATAAAACCAACAAAAACACTGTGGTGGCAGAGCAGCACTGACGTCATCAATAGGCTGGCAGCGCATGTCCGGCTGAGAGTGCATGTCTGCAGCCACTTAAGAGGCAGGGACGGTGTGACCAGCTTTGGTGCGACTTTTTTTGCTAACTGCTGTAGCTGATGTTATCTCGGTCCAGATGCAGTGAAAAGAGATTTCTGCTAAGATAATATGTTGGCACATTGTCCACTGAGGAGAAAATACCAAGAAGACAAGCGTCCAGCACTGTACCGGTTAGTGATAGCACTTTAGCTCATCTGAAGAGGCAGCTTCTGTTACTCATCCAGCATGAAAACCTACTAATGTTTCCTTGGCTCTTTATTCTAAAAGCTTTTTAACCTCCAGTGCTTTCATCTAAACAGTAAGGTCTAATCCCATTTCTTATTTTTACCCCCACCCCTTGTTTTCAAGTGTCACTTTGCTCCTTGGAACCGAGTTATAAGGTGTAGTGGTTGAAATCTTCCTCTATGAAATGGGACCCTCAAATAAAAAGATTACTTCATTAACAGCTACTAGTGCTGCTCTGTAGGCGACCCTGCCAGTCTGCAGTGACAGCAGAGGAGGGTAAAGTTCAGCTCCTCACTGCTGGGCTTTAGTTACATTTAGGAAATCATATGCCTTCAAAGAGGGGGGCAATTATTTATTATCGCCCACCCCTAATTCTTCAGTGATGTGAAGCTGAAGTCAGATATTCACCAGCTTCTTGTTTGAATTTTCCCATTCCACCATTTAAGGTGGAGCAGGAAATTTAGCTAGCTAACTACCGAGACCTCAGCATATTACCAGTGATTTTTATGCTTGTTATGAAGAAAAGGACCATAATACATTGAAACAACGTTAAACTAAGAAAATACATGGTTATTGTAATTTTTTAACAGAGAAATTTCTCACATTTGTGGGTTTTTTGCACAGCCGTCTTGCTGTTTTTTTTTTTTTTTTTTTCCTGTTGATTTTTCCTTCCCTGCAGTTAGTAAACATATTGGTTTATGAACTCTTACGGATTCTCGAATATCAGCATTAGTCAGAATACACGTCTCTTTTATTGTCAGCCTGTTTGTCACGTAAATAGGCTTGTAAGTAGTGCTGAGCGATTTAATCAAAAAGTAACCGACCAAAACACGGTTGTGGCAGAGCGGCACTGATGTTATCAAGAGGCTGGCGGTGCGTGTCAGGCTGAGAGTGGATGTCTGCAGCCAGGCCCTTCTCACTTAAGAGGCAGAGACGATGTGACCAGCTTTGGTGTGACTTGTTTGCAACTACGCTAACTACTGTAGCTGATGTTATCTCGGTCCAGATGCAGTGAAAAGAGACTTCTGCTAAGCTAATATGGTGGCACATTGTCCACTGAGGAGAAAATACCAAGAATATCAGAATTAGTCAGAATGCGTGGCTGTTTTATTGTTAGCTTGTTTGTCACGTAAATAGGCTTGTAAGTAGGGCTGGGCGATTTAATCAAAAAGAAATCGAAACCGACATTCAGAACTTCTAACCAACATAATCTTGCCCATCTTCATGTACTGCCCACTTAAAAAATTACTATCACGCGTGTCGTCACGTGACTCTGCCACGTCCAGTCTGCGACATCGACGTTAACGCTTTATCTACACAGCAGGTAAAAGTGGCCCAATTCTGATTTTCTCACCAAATCTGATTTGCATGCAACTGTATGACTGACTGACTATGCAACATCAGTCTGAACAGATCAGCTCCTAAACTGACTGGCATGCACAAAAGAACAGCATTCATGTTGTTGACCACGAACGAACGCCAGTCGCTCACGGGGGACCAGCTTCATCTTCACCAGCATCACAGGAGCCATCATGAAGCTTCACTGACTGACAGCTGGACTCATCACCCAGAATGTGTTCGAGCCGTAAAAGGGCGCGGTCACTTCTTTGGTTTGTGTCCTTGGATTCTTTAAACTTTGCTTTCAGACTTTTAACTGTTCTTTGACGCTGCAGCCTCGTTCTCCTCCGGGCGCGTTCGGACATTTCTATCAAAATCTCTTCAAACACGGAGGGTTTTGGATGAGTCTCTTCTAATTTTTGTACAGAAATGTACAAAAAGGTCTCAGCAGCGCAAAATTACGACGAATTTCGAGTTGGACTGACATAAAGGTCTCGTGAATTCCGATCTGGCTGTTGAGACGATTTGCATTAAGATATGCAGAACATATTTACAGCACAAACCTTGTCAGTTAACTATGAGCGCAAAAAAACAAAACCAAATAATCGTTCATTAATCGTAATCGAGGTAAAACAATCAATTAATCGCGATATTGATTTGAGGTCATATCGCCCAGCACTACTTGCAAGTTATATGTACTATTGTCCGGTTGCACTCCCCAGCTATCACCGATTGATGATAGGATTGTAGGCAGTATGATGGCAGGTTAACAAGCCATTTTCCAATGATGGCCAATATTGTAGGTGTCTGTATATGAGCCACCAGCTCACTGTTGGAGCATGTTTTTAGTGTTCAAAGAAACAAATAGCCACGAATATGGACTGAGAAGTTACTCCTTACCTTAACCTGCAGGCTGAGGAGCTTCTTAATTGACCTCCAGCTCCTTTCTCTGCTAATCCGTTTCAGCGGGTGACGTGGTAAAACCACAGAGAAGTTGTGTTGTGGTCCTTTAAGTGAACAGACAGGATCAGAAACAGTTGCTAAACGTCGGTATATGTCATATGAGCATGTGAGCAATTCTTTCTGACTGGCAGTGTAGATATATACTGCCCTTTCTTTGGAAAATAACCTTTTGGCCCGTCTTTTTGTGTTTAGGGGACAGTGGTAAGGTGACCACAGTGGTAGCCACACCTGGGCAAGGTCCCGATCGTCCTCAGGAAGTGTCCTATACGGACATTAAGGTGATTGGGAATGGCTCGTTTGGAGTGGTGTATCAGGCCCGGCTCATCGACAGCCAGGAGATGGTGGCAATCAAGAAGGTTCTGCAGGACAAGAGGTTTAAGGTAAGACTGACCACAGCAGCACTCATATATATTCACAACAGTAATAACATAATGACCGAAGAGTGATTGGCACAATTTCAGAATTGCTGTATTATGTTATGATCCTAAAGTGATTCTCTGCATTTTTTGTGGGTAGTTTTATTTTTTAATGATGGCACAAATCAGACTCCAGGGGCATTTCACATAAAAATGGGGGACTGTATTCACATATTTTATTAGTTAATCAGAATAATAACAAGCAATTTAACCTCACCAGCAAAAACATTACAAGTTGTGCCAAAAACAGTCAATTCATTTTTACATGACCATTTTTCAATCTTTCTTTTATCCCCTAGAATAAATTAGAATTGTTTCTGCACCTTTAAGACTGATGTATTTAAAAGCTCTGATTGGCTGCCTTGTATTGTGGTTCATTTAAAAGCGGTCTGGGCTGAAACACTCTTTATAACTTCAGTGTGAGTGGGAGGAGCTAAACTGCTGTAGGCTGAATAGGTGGATATATGTAAACGTGTTGTTTTTGCCAATTTATAGAAGCAGTGAATTCAAAATGGGCTGTATTTGCAGCTTAGTTTTCATACATGGGTTATGGAGTGAGTGGGGAGATCATAGGGCTCAATATGACAATATTGACAATATTTATCATTATTGTGATGTATTACACCGATCAGGCATAACATTCTGACCGCCTCCTTGTTTCTACACTCATTGTCCATTTTATCAGCTCCACTTACTATATAGGTGCACTTTGTAGTTCTACAGTTACAGACTGTAGTTCATCTGACGTGGTGGTGGTGTGTTAGTGTGTGTGGCGCTGGTCTGAGTGGATCAGACACAGCAGTGCTGCTGGAGTTTTTAGACACCTCAGTGTCACTGCTGGACTGAGAACCTAAAAATATCCAGGCAACAGCGTCCTGTGGGCAGCGTCCTGTGACCACTGATGAAGGACTAGAGGATGACCAACACAAACTGTGCAGCAGCAGATGAGCTATCGTCTCTGACCTTACATCTACAAGGTGGACCGACAAGGTAGGAGTGTCTAATAGAGTGGACAGTGAGTGGACACAGTGTTTAAAAACTCCAGCAGCACTGCTGTGTCTGATCCACTCGTACCAGCACAACAAACACTAACACACCACCACCACATCAGTGTCACTGCAGTGCTGAGAATGATCCACCACCCAAATAGTACCTGCTCTGTGAGGGTCCATGGGGGTCCTGACCACTGAAGAACAGGGTAAAAGGGGGCTAACAAAGTATCAGAGAAACAGATGGACTACAGTCTGTAACTGTAGAACTACAAAGTGCACCTATATAGTAAGTGGAGCTGATAAAATGGACAATGAGCGTAGAAACAAGGAGGTGGTCATAATGTTATGCCTGATCGGTGTAAATCATCCATAGCTTTTGATGGTATTTTTAAATGGGGCTCCTCGTTGTCTTTCATAAAATATACTGTGACATCGTGCAGCTCATGTGCAATACTGTGTGTGCAATTTGAGTAAAATATCCTTACAGTGTAAATATTTATTGCGTTTTAATATTTATAATTGTTTATCCCTCACAAAATTAACAATATAGAGTTTATATTTTACCTTCAGTAATTTTTATAATGTCTCTATAGCAACAAGTAACAAACTGTAACCTTGTTAAGTAACTAACAAGGTTAATTATTTGCTTGTTAATTTTCTTCAGTACTGAATTTCCCCGTTTGTGGGTCTCATAATGGATTGTCTTATCCTATCTTATGTATCGTGATGTTACATTTTTGCTGTACCGCCCACCCTAATTGATCGATTACATGTAGAAGTTAATTTGCATTTATTATAACAAGTACTGTGATGTGTATTTGTAAGTGTACCAGCACTCAGTGTTCCCTGGCCATAGAAATCAATAGGCAGACTGCTTTTCAGTCTTAATCAGTGGTGCTCTACTCCCGGCAGTCCTCCTTTTCCTCAGCAAACAGAAAGGCACACTGCAACCGAACCGTGACGCACGGATTGTTGTTCATGGTGTTTGATTGTTTACTTTCTTTAAACTGGTTGGCTGCCAAATCAACCAGAAACGCCACCCACTAATAAAACTTTTCCAGAGGGAAAACTTGCTTCTCCAGTTTTAAATGCACTGTTGTGATTACGTATCACTCTTTCAGTATGGAAAAAACTCATAGATGCTAACTTTTGTAAATTTTGCTCATGTTTTGGTCATTAGAAGTGCGAAAATGAAGGTTTTTCTGTGGTTATTATTTGGTTATTACTGCATCCTAGTGAATCCACTGGAAGCAGTAAGGTACCAGGCCTCTTTTTCCTATTTTTAAAATATTTCTAATTCATATTTAAATGATTCATATTGAGTTGTAAGCTAATCTTATCGTATTAAACACATTTATTTCAGAATTGTTAACTCCTAAAAGAAGCCTTTTAATCTTGTATAGTTTTGTCAGAATCTGTTTCCTTTAAAGGGCCCATATCATGGAAAACTACAGACTTTGAGTTGATGTTGTATGTAAACACTGTTTAACTTTAAACGCTTCCTGTTCACTTTTCTGCACATATATGGAAGCTAAGCTGCAAAAACAGCTCTTCGCTGATTCTGTGATGTCACAACATCCAATGCATGTATATATTTATGTGTAAGTCTGCTCAGCTTACAGCAGTTTAGGTCATGTAAATTGAATTATGACTTTCTGGGAACATAAAACCTCACAAATGCTGAAAGTAGACCTTATTGTTAACTCCTCTTTCTCTCTGTCTGTCCTCCGTGCAGAACCGAGAACTACAGATCATGCGGAAGCTGGACCACTGCAACATTGTTAGGCTACGTTACTTCTTCTACTCCAGCGGAGAGAAGGTATCCGCCTGAAAACGCTGTTCTGTCCATCACAGTCTATGGAATTCTTTCCTTCATGATTTTAAAGGGCAGTTCCACCGATTTTTCAAAATTTTGCTATAATTTAGATAGGATGTAAACATTCAGAGTGGTTTGATGTGAAATGCTTCATTCTAGAGAAACGTAGGCAGAATGGTTCACAGTGCTGGTGATAGGAACCAGACGTCTAAAGAGTTTACTGACTTTAAAAGCTCCGTCTCAGAAAGTTACTATATGAAATGTTTATCAATAGATTTCCTGATGCCTACAAACTTGTTTTGCAGTAGTTTTGTAATGAGCTTTCGGTCTATAACATATTTACATTTATAACATATTTATAAGGTTAGGGACCCAGCCCTGTGACCGGAAGGTCGCCGGTTCGATCCCCTGAGCCGACAGTACGTGACTGAAGTGCCCTTGAGCAAAGCACCTAAACCCCAACTGCTCCCCGGGCAGGTGTGCTCACTGTCCCCTAGTGTGTGTCTTCACTAGTGTGTATGTGGTGTTTCACTGCTTGGATGGGTTAAATGCGGAGGTGAAATTTCCCCATTGTGGGACTAATAAGGGTCACTTAATCTTGATTAATTAATAATTATTCCCATTCCCTTTCATGGTTGAAAGGGAAAATAGTCAGCGAAGAAAACTTCACCATCATCAACATTACATATAAAAACTCAGAAATGGCTGCATCTGTGGTGCAGGCAGTGCAACCTCTGGTTCCCATTACCACCACTTCTTGTAGAGTCTCTACAATGAACCCTTTTACGTCAAACCGCTCTGAATGTCTTCTTCCCTCTCAGTGATTGAAATTTGGAAAAATTGGTGGGATTCCCCTTTAAACACACAGCTACGGTAGTTAGCTGCGTATGGTGATTGCAAAATGCCTGACAGATATATTAAAATGCACTGGTGAATGAATCAAAATGACAAAAATGTACAAAAAATGTAATCTTACATTAATTGGCAGAGAAATTATTTGCTTTAATTTATTTGTTGGATCATAGGAATATCTCGCTTTGTCCAACGGTAGATTGTTAACATTGACGGAGCGTCTGAGGTTGGTCAAGGTGCTCACAGTGCATTATGAGAATAATGTGCAACTAATCATTCAACTAAACAGTGTTGCAGTTACTTTCACTACATTATGATTGCAATACAGCAACACATCGGCCAGCACTCGCTCTACTGTAGACCACTGTTTTCAGTTATATAAAACCAGTTTGTTGACAAGTATGAAGATTCTAATATGCTTTCAGTTAATTAGTAGTGAGTCTAAACTTATTTATTTTCTTATTATAATGTTGCTACGCTTGGGGGGGCTAATGGCAAAACATTCTGTGCGGTATAAGTTTTATTTATTTGGATTTATTGTAATATTTGGACCTTTGATCTTTCTCACCTTTCTTGTTCTCTTGCTTCTTGTCTCTCTTAGAAAGATGAAGTGTATCTGAATCTGGTGCTGGATTATGTACCAGAGACCGTGTACAGGGTGGCGCGCCACTTCAACAAGGCCAAGACCACCATACCCATCATCTACGTCAAAGTGAGTGCTAAGCTCGGCCTTTCACTTCAGTCACACTCTACGTTCCCTCCTTTAGTACAGGTGTGTGTGTAAAGCCAGGCGTACACTGTGCGGTTTTAGGCCGTTTTTAGGCCTGATTTGACTGAATTTCATGATTGGGCCGAATTTCAGCTTAATGGGTCGTCGTTTGCTGTGCAGTGTGGGAGGAGAAATGATGCATGATTAACTGCCCAAACGATCTCTGACTGAGCAGTCAAACAATGGGATGGATTTCTGACATGTCAAATTTTGGTTGCTTGTCTCAGTGTGACCAGCCTCACAAACCGATTTCTCAAAATCGCACCCAAAACCAAACACAGTCACGGCCACCGCTCCTGCACGGAGCCAAAAAAGTCCACATTTGTGGCACCAGCGTCCGTATATGCCGACTTTGCTCCGTTTGCGTCTGCTCTTTAGCTTCAGCGCACAGTGTGGCACAAGTGAGCAAAGCTGTTGTGTTGAATCTCAGACGGCCCTTCCTTCTTATGTAGTGCACCAAGTTCTGGCTTCTACACCAAAATAGTGCGCGGTTCGTCCAGTATGGAATCGAGCACACATGGCTGAATCCCAAATAGCTATTTATCAGACGTGTGATAGACTGTATGGGTGCATGAGCCGCTATTTTAATATGTGGTGCACTATGTAGGAACCAGGGAGCCATTTGAGATTCAGCCATTGTTTTTGCTCGAGACCCTGTTGTTTTGAATGAAAGAGCTTTATTGGAAATTGTCGGTACACAGTGTGTCTGTAGGAGCTGCGGTTCACATGCAGTGTGAGCACCCATGTCATGTCGGTCGGACCGAGTGTTTTCGTATAGTGTGAGTATATAAATCGCAGGCTTTGGCCATACACGATAGGCAATTCAAACGTACAGTATGAGTTGTCACCAAAGAACAAGATTTCGCAGAAGAAATCGCACGGTGTAAATGCCTGGCTTAAGGGTGGACTCTTAACTGTATAAGTGTTGTAATTTATTTTCGGAAGTTTGGGAACAAGTTGGAGCAGAAATAAGGAACTGACAAAACAATTAAATAAAAAATAGGAAAAAGAGGGAAAAAGTACAATGTGTAGGCCTGGCACAATCATGAAATTGTAGCTCATGGTTACTTATTTGATTAATTGCGATCAACACTTGTCTGTTTTGTTCACTTTATGCGACAAAATTACAAGACCGAAGCAGCTAAACTGGCTGGTTAGCTGTCTTGCTTCCAAGATCTTTACCATGCACTAAGAAGAGATGATTTAAGCAGTAGAACACGAGAGGGAGTGTGTTATCACGAAATAACATGACCGTAGATCATCACAGCCGTGATGTTATTTGAGAACATTTTGTTGTATTGCTTTTATACAACAGTTAAATAAATAAAGTAATAAATTAATAAATTGGGCTGTGAACGCGGCGTTTAATATGTTTTAATGTTCGCAGTTCCTTAACAAGCAGCTCGTTGCTACGTCAGAGTAACGAACTCCGCCCACTCGCTGCTCAGTCTGCTGTAAGCCTCGCCTTTTGAAGAACAGACCGAGCCATAAAACTGCCGCAATATCAGGTTCAGCTCAGTTTTGTCAGTTTTTGCCAGATCAGTATTAATGTTGTTTTGTTCCAGACAGTCTGTAAAGCATCTTACAGCCCGTTTAGTTTGGCGAATGGTGTTGGGTTCATTTCTGGCTGATTCCAGGTTGTTTAGCTGTTCTTCTGTCACAGCTGCCAACTGAAAAGCTGCTCAGTGGTGATGACAGTTTGGGAATTTAGTGTCGTCTCATCTTCAGAGTCTGACCAAATCGGCTGTCGGTCAAATGTGATCTTAAAAGCGTCCATTTTCTGTTTGTGGCAAAGCAAGAAGTAAAAACGTTCAAATGGCTTGAGCGTCTCCTACAGCTGTCAAAGTCGTTGCTTAGCAACGGCGTCTCAGCGGAGTGATACAGTGTTTGTGAAAAAAAAAAAGTGATGTTATGGTGAAATATCAGCACAGTTAGAAAGCCTCTCAACCAATCAGCTCGCGTGGCCAAAACTCACTGTTGTATAAATAGTGATGATGCACAGGTCTATAGTGACCTATCTATCAAATTAATTGTTGCCCCTAAATTAGTGCACAGTTAAAACTTTCAGTTTGAAAAATAAGAGTTTGAATAAAGACGTGATTTTACACGTTCATTTACATTAAGCCATCTAACGAAAACGCGTCTGGCTCACTTTACA
Source organism: Colossoma macropomum (assembly GCF_904425465.1). NCBI lineage: Eukaryota > Metazoa > Chordata > Actinopteri > Characiformes > Serrasalmidae > Colossoma > Colossoma macropomum. The sequence goes on from NW_023494785.1 coordinate 41,096,272, forward strand.
CTTGTTGCAGTAGAAAATGACTGTGACATTATGATTGTGGAAAATAACTACAGTCAGATTACATAATTGCGATTATCTCATAATTGCAGTCGGGTGATTATGTAACAATTGTCACACTTGTACTTGAGCCCCAGTACTTTCTATTAGTCAATGTTGCTCATATCATTTCAAAGGGCCTGAATCTCCCTCGCTTTTTTTGAATAAGGGAGTTTGAATGTGTAAACGTCGTTATAGTTTCAAAACCTACCATACAGTCCATATATGAAAAGTAAACCACAAAACGGCCTGATTTTAATTCATCATGTGATTTTATGAGAACAAACCCATTTACTACATCCATCTATTCAGCCTGCATCAGTTTAGCCCTGTCTAGTCGCACTGAAGCTGAGGGCTTTTTGAATGAGATGCAGTGCAGAGCATCCAGTCAGAACAGTGCTCATTTATCTCATATCTGTCTTAAAAACCTAGTAATAAAATCAGCCAGTTAAATACAAAGGGATGACGAGAGGATGGAAAATGGTCATGTAAGAATTAATTATGACCATGTTTAGGACATAAAACCACAATAAGTGGTAAGTGAACGTCATGGGAATAAAAAGAAAATACAAGACGTGTAGAATGTGGGCCCTTAAATGGGCCAGACTGGCATTTTGACGTCTTAAAGGAAAAATATTTTAATAACACACGTCAAATAAAGTGCTACACTGATTTGTGTCATTTATGTCATAAAATCGCAACAGAAATCAAGCAGGGTCAGAAAAAACCTAATTGGTTCAAAAATTGATCAGTTCTAATCCTGGCTAAATCAGTAATATGTATGCCAATAGAAAAAAAAGCTTTTGCATGCTGTTATAAGCGTTTTATTAAGCCTATTATGACTCATCACACTGCCTTGCTTGTATAAATCGCCATTTTTGACAGAACAAATACCCTCTGTAAAATACAGAAAACATGGAGAGGCGTCTGTTATTATGCTTCTAAACTGTGGAGCTCAATTCCACCTTTTATTAGACAGTCAAGCTCGGTGCTCTTATTAGAAGCATCTAAAAATGTGTCTCTTTAACTCAGCATTTAATTAAAACTGCGTCTCGTGGTGTTTATCTTCTAATTTGATCTTTTTCATTTTCTTCTGATTCTAAATAAATACTAATGATTTCTTGTGTAACTATGTTTTATCACCTGTCTGTAAAGCACTTTGAGCTGCCACCAGCATGAAAAGTGTTGTATAAATAAAAATTATTATTATTATTATTAAATCAGTTTCCAATTTTTCTCTCTCTCTCTCTCTCTCTCTCTCTCTCTCTCTCTCTCTCTCTCTCTCAGGTGTATATGTATCAGTTATTTCGCAGTCTGGCGTATATTCATTCCCAAGGCGTCTGCCACAGAGACATCAAACCACAGAACCTGCTGGTGGACCCAGACACAGCTGTGCTCAAGCTGTGTGATTTCGGCAGGTGCGTGTGCTCTCACAGATCTACACTCAAGGACAGTCAAACTGCATAAGGCAGCTTACAGTGTGCTAGTCTCGCGGGACCAGGCATGATCTCGTAACAAGAATACACATCTGGGGACAACCTGTTAAAGTTTTGGTGCTGGATAATGGCAAAATCGACCACTAACAAGAGTACACCCCCCCCACCCCCCCCAAAGCCTGCCCCCAAATTCCTGTAGTTCAAGCCCTTTTAGTGTCCAGAGTATAATAACACAAGCCAAGTAGATTAGATTAAATTAGATATAACTTTGTCATTGTGCAGAGTACACGGAGCCAATGAAATGCAGTTAGCACCTGACCAGAAGTGCAAAATACAGTATTATTTACATATAAAGTGCAGAAGTACAGTATATAGTGGTAAAAAAAATATATAGATATGCAAGTACAGCGAGATTCACTCAAAAGAGGCGCCAAATATTCTGTAATAACTCTCACTAGGAAGAAGCAATCTGAACGAAACAACGTGCAATGTGCTCCTCGGTATATGGAGCTTTGAGCAAGCCGGGATGCCCCTGTGTCAGAGCGATGAGGTAGGTGCCGGGCAGCCGTCACAACGGTTTAACCTCCGTTTGCAACTTCCGGGTGCATAACCCCCAGACACATGAACCCCCTTCATGTGTCTGGCAGAGATCACTTCCAACATCGCATGTAATGCAATCGATCACACACATACGTCAAGGTACGTAGCATATTCGTTTGGTTCAGATTGCTTCATCCTAACGGGTGTTGGAACAGAATATTTGGGGCCTCTTTCGAGTGAATCTCCCTGTATAAATATAATACACATATATACAGAGTGAGTGGAGAGCGTACAAATGTAGGTAGTATGTCCTGTGAGAGCAGCGTATGTAAAAGTATGCAGAGAAAACCTGTACAGTAGCTGTTGGTGCAAATATGAATAGTGCAATAATACTAGGATATAAAGTACAATACAGTGTAGTGATGCAGTTAAAGTGGCAGTGAGGAGTTCAGCAGGGTCACAGCTCTTCCTGAGCCTGCTGGTGCGGGAGCAGAGGCTTCTGTAACACCTGCCAGATGGGAGGAGGGTAAAAAGCCCGTGGTTAGGATGAGAAACGTCCTTGATGTTCCTCACCCTGCCCAGGCAGCGCTTATGGAAAATGTTCTCAATGGTGGGTAACTGGGCACCTGTGATGTGTGGCAGTTTTCACCACCCGCTGGAGCGCTTTGCGGTCAGATGCGGAGCAGTTGTCGCACCGCACTGAGATGCAGTTTGTCAGTATGCTCTCTATGGTACAGCGGTAAAGGTTCACCAGTATCCCGGGACACAGGTGAGCTTTCTTGAGGCTCCGTAAGATAGCTGCCTTACATCCGTGGGCTAACAGATAATGTTGACGAGCACTCCATCACCCCCTACTTTGAGCTCGGCCTTCACGAGCTGTTTATTTGATTTAGAAATTTCACTTTTAGTTCGGTCCCAGTCTAATAAGTCTATGTTCCCACCCACGTTCAGCCCAGAATCTCATTAGCCACGTTTACATGCAGCCTAATAATCTGTTAATAATCTAAATGATAGCTCAATCGGAATAGAACACGTCCATGTATACACTTCAGTCAGAATAGTCCAGTCCGATTGAGGCCATTCGGAATACAGTTTCTATCCGATTAAGCGAGGTGGGTAATCCTGTAAATAATCTGTTAAATATAAGAATAATATCCGTGTAAACTCCTGTATCTGATTACATTCCCTATCGGAAAGTTTAGGTACGTTCTGATCATGTGCGAGAGTTTATACCGTTCAACATGGCGGAGCAGAAACTGGTCTGCAGAGGAGACGAAGTTTCTGCTCTGATCTTTAAAAGACGGCGGTGGGACGGACGTCCAGCTTATGTGTCTCAGAACACGACGTCTTCCTCTCGGCCTTCAAGGACATGTGAAGGACGTTTTCCTGAGTCTGACATCATTTTAAAGCCATTAAAAACACAAGCGCTGCTCACTGCTGCTCATCTCACTCTGACTGGACTGGGCATAATGCTGGTTGTCATGGTAATGCCTACATTAAGTGGTTCGCCACGCATGCGTGCCATTTTGGATGGGATTACTTGTTGTGCGCATGTCAAAGATTTATCAGATTGTTGAGTAGAGTGAGAACAAACACCTCAGTCTTCACCTGTAATCGGAATGTATTCAGTCGGATTGGCAAAAATCTTTGCATGTAAACACAGCCATTGTTGTCTTCAGATTTTCTCATTACGACATAACGTCTGACCCTTCGAGGCTAACCGTGTGCTTGAATGTTTGCTTTCAGTATAGTGCTGCAAATATCAAGTTTATTGTTGATACGTTGTATTAGAAAAGTTCAAGACATGCTTCATTTTCATGACTGAATGGGAAGAACAAACAATTTTTCTCTCTCTCATTTCTTTTTGTGTTCTTTTCCTAAAATTCATGTCGCTTTTTATTTACATCTTTGAATTAAACTGGTTGTAGTAAAAGTATTGATTATCAATGTGATTTTACTTATGAAATGTATCGGATTTAATCTGATATTTGTTGCTGTCCCTCTTGGATGCTGCTGGTCACACATCGTCTTTGTCATCTGAACGTCTGCGTGAGTCGTTTATGGTTGGATCTCCGTTCTCTCTTCACAGTGCGAAGCAGTTGGTGCGCGGTGAGCCGAACGTTTCGTACATCTGTTCGCGGTACTACCGTGCACCAGAGCTCATCTTCGGAGCCACAGACTACACCTCCAACATCGATATCTGGTCAGCTGGCTGCGTATTGGCCGAGCTGTTGCTGGGGCAACCCATTTTCCCTGGTGACAGTGGGGTTGACCAGCTAGTTGAAATCATTAAGGTATGTAAATATGTGTGGGCATGTGTAAGTGTGAGAATGTGTCCAGAATAAATCCACATTATCAGAAATTTACCATCATCTTCCAGATGAAAATGTGCTGCACTTGCTTTAAGTTCCGTTCATCAGAAAGAGATTTTTCCATAAGAAGTCACATAGTGTGCATGCGGAGTTGGCTGAGTCTGTGGGTGCCACTCATGGCTCTTTCAGACTTGGCTAGCAATAACGTCAGCTAATAATAGCTTATAGTTAGATGACCGCCGAAGTATTAAGTAGTTATTTGATGATTTTGTTGAGGTACTTCTCTCATTACAACTCAGGAACTTTAATGCTTCTGACCAGCACTTTGAACATACATATAGAAATGCACATAATGCTAATTAGCTAACTGAATGACATAAGTATAATATAGTTAGCTACACTCTCAGAAATAAAGGTAGTAAACTGTCACTGGGGCAGAACCCTCAAGGGTACATCTCAGTACCTTTAGTCAGGGAACATAACCGTATCATAATCCACTGAAATGATATTTTCTAGGTTGTACTGACTCCACACACCCCGTCTCGTCTCCAGGCTTTTATTTTACTGATCTGTTTTGAAACATTCGGTTATGAAAAGGTACAAATATGAGTTTTTCACCTGGAAAAAACGCTTTAAGAAGCTGTGTGTGTGTATTTATATTTGCAATATACATCTATATTTGTGTATATACATCCATGCAAAAATATGTATACAAGACAGACTAACATTTTAAGTGACAGTTTGTTTACAAGTGTTTTCAAACTCCAGGACCATTCATGTTGACCTCAATGTGGTTAATTACTGTAATCTATACTGAGATTTGCTGTCTTTCAGTATCTGTGGTCTCTACATTAAACTCTACATGTTGTTGGTTTAATGAACAAATGTATTATTTGAGGGTGTCAGTTTGTTGTTTGAGGTATCTGGCGTCAATATCGGAGTCCTAAAGCTGGTATCAGCACCGAAGGCAAAATTCTGCAAACATTCCAGTACTTTTCTTGACCAACGACACTCCTCTTCTCTTCTTGCAGGTTTTGGGAACGCCTACGAGAGAACAGATCCGGGAAATGAATCCCAACTACACAGAGTTCAAATTCCCTCAGATCAAAGCGCATCCCTGGACTAAGGTACCAGCTTTGCACCTGAGCCTTATTTAATTACACTCTCTCAAAACCTCTTTTGAGGTTGTCAAATGTGCAACTGCCTCAAGCTGTTTCTGCAAATAACATGTGGGCTCTATCGCTCTATGGATGCCTCTCAGTGATGTACTAGTTAGTTTTGATTGTGCTTGGTAGCAGAGTGCACACTTTCAAGCAGGGCTAAATGATATAGACAGCTAGCTAGTGTTGCAATTATGTATTGCGATATACACCAATCAGGCATAACTTTATGACCACCTTCTCGTTTCTACGCTCATTGTCCATTTTATCAGCTCCACTTACTATATAGGTGCACTTTGTAGTTCTACAGTTACAGACTGTAGTCCATCTGTTTCTCTGTGTACTTTGTTAGCCCCCTTTTACCCTGTTCTTCATTGGTCAGGACCCCCATGGACCCTCACAGAGCAGGTACTATTTGGGTGGTGGATCATTCTCAGCACTGCAGTAACACTGACGTGATGGTGGTGTGTTAGTGTGTGTTGCACTGGTACGAGTGGATCAGACACAGCAGTGCTGCTGGAATTTTTAAACACCGTGTCCACTCACTGTCCACTCTATTAGACACTCCTACCTTGTCAGTCCACCTTGTAGATGTAAAGTCAGAGACGATAGCTCATCTGCTGCTGTACAGTTTGTGTTGGTCATCCTCTAGTCCTTCAGCAGTGGTCACAGGACGCTGCCCACAGGACGCTGTTGGCTGGATATTTTAGGTTGGTGGACTATTCTCAGTCCAGCAGTGACACTGAGGTGTTTAAAAACTCCAGCAGCACTGCTGTGTCTGATCCACTCAGACCAGCGCAACACACACTAACACACCACCACCACGTCAGTGTTACTGCAGTGCCGAGAATGATCCACCACCCAAATAGTACCTGCTCTGTGAGGGTCCATGGGGGTCCTGACCACTGAAGAACAGGGTAAAAGGGGGCTAACAAAGTACACAGAGAAACAGATGGACTACAGTCTGTAACTGTAGAACTACAAAGTGCACCTATACAGTAAGTGGAGTTGATAAAATGGACAATGAGCATAGAAACGAGGAGGTGACCTTTATCGATCAAAATACCCACAAAAACTTCTCAGGAACCATGAGGGGTGGCGATGCTCACACCACACTGTGATTGGTTAAAGGACTCAGCTGCATGTTATTCATTTGCATGTTTTATCATAGAATGAGCAGAATTAGTCCTGTTTAACTGGATTTAGTGCAGTGCAGGCTGTGAAATGAAAGGCTGTTGAATGAAAGTCAATGTATTTATATAAATTTTTTTTAATAATGTGCCACTGCTGATTCTTTTTTTGTCTGTTGGAACGTATAAATCCTCAAAAAGACTTGAAAATGAAAATGTCTTAAAAGTGTTGTATGGTTGTATTTTTACCACATCGCCATATGTGCATTCTACCTCCATAGTAAGTAGATGGTGAATAATTCAAAGTAGTTAGTGAATAACGAACCTTAAGATTAATAGGTTAGTAAAAAGCTTGCAGTCTGAGAACTTTGTTTAATAGTAGTTGCAGAATACTTCTCATAGTTAGTAATTAGTCTGCTGTTTAAGAGGATGAGGAATGTAACTTTCATATTAGTTTTATAGTCGTTACTGAATAATCCATAGTTATTGGATACTAAGCCTTAAGCTTAATAACTGAATAATAAGTCTGATGTTCAAAGGGTTAAAACCAAGTTCCCCCATCTCACTCTCAAAATGAATAAAAGTCTCCCTGAAAGGATCCAGCGATGCTTTTAAAAGAACTAGCCGAGCAGGTCTTTCACAGAGCTGTCTTTTTGTGTTAATCAGGTGTTTAAGCCCAGGACGCCCCCAGAGGCCATCTCATTGTGTTCTCGTCTCTTGGAGTACACGCCGGTGACGCGTCTCTCCCCGCTGGAGGCCTGCGCCCACGCCTTCTTCGACGAGCTGCGCCAGCCCAATGCCCGCCTGCCCAGCGGCCGAGAACTGCCCATGCTTTTCAATTTCAGCCCTGTGGGTCAGTGCAACATATGAGCATCACAGGCATTTGGCTAGAGTAGGAATGCACATTTTAAACAAATAGTAGTACTTTAAACGTTCCAGAGATAAAATGAAGTGCTGAAGGTGTAACATCTGTTTATTGCATAATTTATCTGTACCTGATTACTGGGGTTGATTTAGTGGTAGTGCAGGCATTTAGAGTTCAACACACTACTGGCTAATTCACAGAAAGATAAATGCACAATTTTACACTGTTTTACACAATTTAAGGCCGCAACAGAATTTTAGGACACGCTTGTGGATTCCTGACACAAGTTAGAGGCTTATAGGTCAATCTATAAAAAAAAAACAAAAAAGTTTTATTATAAAGCCCACCTCTTTTAATTTGTAATAAGACTTTGTAATCGAAAAACTGAAAATACACAATGAAAATAAGAAAGAACAGGCATAAGATCTGATCTGACTGCAGCGTCTAACAATGTTCAGTGGCCCAATCCTCTTTCTTATTTTTACCCCTACAGCCCTTCTTTTCGAGTGTCACCTTCCCTCTTGGAATTGAGTTACGAGGGGTAGTGGTTGAAATGTTTCCTACTAAATGGGACCCTCAAATAAAAAGAGCATCACTTCATTAACAGCTACTAGTGCTGCTCTGTAGGCGACCCTGCCAGTCTGCAGTGACAGCAGAGGAGGGTAAAGTTCAGCTCCTCACTGCTGGGCTTTAGTTACATTTAGGGCATCATACGCCTTCAAAGAGGGGGGGCAATTACTTATTATTATTTATTACCACCCCTAATTCTTCAGTGATATGAAGTTGAAGTCAGATATTCACCAGATTCTTGTTCAAATTTTCCTGTTCCACCTTAAATGGAGCAGCAGTTACATTCTGGCATTTCAAGCGTCGGTACTGCTGGATTATTTAAGGTGGAACGGGAAATTTAGCTAGACAGCTACCGAGACATCAGCATAGTACTAGCGATTTTTATGCTTGTTATAAAGAAAGGATCGTAATTTTTAACGGAGAAAATACTCACATTTGTTTGTTTCAGCCATCTTGCTGATTTTTTTTTTCTCATATCACTTCATTTGGAGTGTCTCTCTGAAAAAGCTCCGTTTGGAGGGCCATGTAGCCCTAACACTTCGCCCTACCCCTCTATCTCAACAAAAATCGGGACACCCTACCCCTAGGTGTAACAGAGGGGTAGGGGAGAGGGGTGAAATGGGATTGGGCCAATGTGATCATCTCCTTGGCATTATGATGAAATGTGATAAAATCGCCGTGTCATACTGAGTGGTTTAAAGCTGCGCACTTAGCCTAAAACTCACCCATGCCACCATTTCGCAAGACATTTCTTTGAAAGAATGAGGCAAGAGATATTGAGATATCCAATGTTTACACAAAATGAAACAATAAAATACAAATTCATTTATTTGGTCCAATTAGTGACTGCAGAATGACGCTCAGCGTAAGAAAGCAGAGTGCGTCCTCACACACTTCTTTGGTCAGTGTAGCTGAGCTGGAACATAGAAAACATAGAGAGGTTAGGGAACTGTTTAAGTCAGGGGTGACCAGTCCTGGTCTTGGAGACCGAACACTGCAGAGTTTAGCTCCAACCCTAACATAACATACCTGTTAGGTAATTAAGGCCTCCAGACACGTCTGAATGTTTGAGCCACTCGTGTTGGATCTGAACTCTCCAGGACGAGGACTGGGCACCTCTGGTTTAAGTGATTCATATTGGCTATGAAGTGTTCCTATAAGTCAATACAAAGTGGTTGAAATAATGGCAAGTCATCAATACTGAAGGAGATTTAGGATGTTTTCACACTAGAGCTTTTCTCCAGACCCAGGCCTGCTTGCTGTGTGAGTTTGGTACGTTTGTCGAGTGTGTAAGCTGTTTTTGAGAACCGATCTCTGGTCCTCGTGAAATCGGTGGTCTGGGTTTCACTTCCAGTGAACTCTGGTGCAGCCCCCTAAGCATGCGGACGCTATCCGCTCCCCCTGCCGTGTGTGGGGCTGTGTGATTGGTTCATTCTGTAACATGACTGCTCCTTTTATTGCGTCACTCCCTTTTCAAGTTTTGTGATGGTGGGGGGAGGACTGCTGTGGACAAAAAAGTGCTGTTCTTCACTTCCAAGGAAAATAATAAAAGCGGCAAACGGGTGAAGTCACTGACCACCGTTCTGCAGACCTGCATGAAGAAAAGCGATGTATGGAATTGCGCAATTGATCCACGGTTGGGATATAATTCTTGGTGTGAAAGCAAACCAGCGATAATGAGTCCCTCCCACAAACAAGCCCAGAATCGGTCCTGGATGTAGTCTCAATTATTCAGGACAAGTGTGAAAACACCCTTATGTTCGCCTGGTTTCATTCGCAATGGAAAACGAATTGTCTGTGTTCAGTAAACCAGCTAAATGATCTACAGAAACTCAGTTCCATATCATCGCTGCCTTCTGTGTAAACAGAACTCTTGTACGTCTCGATCTGATGAACAGCGTGTCTGATCTAAAAGATCTTACTGCTTTTTTGCTTTACTGATTTTCTCTGATGATCAGCTAAAAGAGAAAACACAAGGCTGGAGCTGGAGGCCGTGTGATCATCATTGAGCACTCTGCAGTTTAATAAGGGAGAAGTAACTAGAATAGACAGACAACAGCTAAAACTAAAAGAAAAGGAAAAATGTAAGATATCCTTTCGTTAACTTAGCAGACACTCGAATATCAAAATTTGTCAGAATGCACATCTGTAGCAGTTATTAAACATATTATGCATTATTATTCATGGCTGTTTCCTCTCTCTCTGCCCACAGAGCTGTCTATCCAGCCGCAGTTGAACTCCACTCTCATTCCTCCTCACGCTCGCTCGCAGACGACATCTGCCTCACACGGTACGGACTTCTCCACTCTACTCCCATCACACCTGAGCTGTGAGCGTGTGTGTATGTGCATGTCTGGAGCGTATTTTTGATGGACGGCGCCTGGCATCAGCCCCTAAAATTCTGAGATAGTGGTGTTCATTGGCAGAGAGCATTCTGATTGGTTAAATTTGTGTGTGTACATATATATACAAGTCCATGCAATGGCTGGTGTGCAGTGAGGAGTCAGGAACCAAACTTATGTGGAGTGGATCAGACACAGCAGTGCTGCTGGAGTTTCTAAACACTGTGTCCACTCACTGTCCACTCTATTAGACACTCCTACCTTGTCAGTCCACCTTGTAGATGTAAAGTCAGAGACGATAGCTCATCTGCTGCTGCACAGTTTGTGTTGGTCATCCTCTAGTCCGTCATCAGTGGTCACAGGACACTGCCCACAGGACGCTGTTGGCTGGATATTTTTGGTTGGTGGACTATTCTCAGTCCAGCAGTGACACAAACTCCAGCAGCACTGCTGTGTCTGATCCACTCAGACCAGCACAACACACACTAACACACCACCACCACGTCAGTGTCACTGCAGTGCTGAGAATGATCCACCTCCCAAATAGTACCTGCTCTGGAGGGTCCATGGGGGTCCTGACCACTGAAGAACAGGGTAAAAGGGGGCTAACAAAGTATACAGAGAAACAGATGGACTACAGTCTGTAACTGTAGAACTACAAAGTGCACCTATACAGTAAGTGGAGCTGATAAAATGGACAATGAGCGTAGAAACAAGGAGGTGGTCAGAATGTTATGCCTGATTGGTGTATAGTGTATAATAAAGTTAATAGTAAAACAGTGAAAGTCCTTTGGTCAACCCAGCTGGACTGAACTATCCATTGCTGATCTGTGTGCATTCATGTGCAAGTGTGTACTGTGTTTATGGTGTGTTTGTACGTGTGTAACGAATGCTCTCTGTGCTCGCAGAAGGCGTCGTGTCGGACAGTCCAGCCCAGTCCAGCTCAGCACCAGGAGCCCTGAGCAACAGCACCTGAGCGTTCCCTCTGTGTTACTGCACCGCTCTGCCCATTTCTCCTCCTCCTCCTCCTCTTTCTCCTCCTGTCACCCAGCCCTCAGTCCTGCTTTCTTCGAGCTCCAAAACCAGTCTTTCTTAATCACTTCTGCCCACAAACCAGCCCTTTCACCGCTCTGTCCTTTTTCACAGGAGCATGTTTTTAATCTATCTGTTTCGTTTGCTTCCATTTTTGTTTTTGGGATTATTATCGATGAGGTTTGTGTGCTTTAAAGCAAAGCAAAGAATGGTTCTTTTGAGGCATTGCTGACCCCTAGTGGCAGGAGGAGCAAAGCACAGTTAACTGCTCTCATTGCTCTTTCTCTCTGGAGGTCCATCCCTTTTTTTTTTTTAATTTTTTTTTAAATTATCTTTTAGAAGAGTTTACACCTCAGTCATCCACAGAATACGGGTGTAATCTTTCATTTTAGTTTGCTTTTAAAATTTAATCAATTTTAGCTATACTTTTTTTCCCTTTTCTTCTTAAACGAGACCACGTCATTGATCATTGATAGCAATGTGGAAAGTGTTTTTATGAAGCCTCAAGGCTGAGAGAGAAGGGTTTTGTCTGTGTGTGTACTGCTTTTGCACTGGTCAGGAATAAGCAGAAAGAGCATGTTAGGGAGTGTTTTTGTGGGATTTTTCTACATGAACACACGCTACAGCTTTTTCTTCCTCTCACTCTGTCAATGATGGGAAAGGGCTCCTCATAAAACTGGGTACCAAGCACTAGAAGTAGCAAATCCTACAAAAGTAAAGAGTTTTTCAAGCTTTTTCCAGCCTAATCTCGATCTGCTGCATCTGTGCTGCACTGTCAGTTACCACAGACGACAACTTCAGTACGTGTCCCAGTACTTGGAAAAGAACAGGAATCATGGTGATTTGGGCTACGTTCACATTACCAGGTTGAAGTGGCACAAATCTGTTTTTTTTGCCCTAATGTGACTCAGATCTGATGTTTTCAGAGCTGTGTGGACACACAAATCTGATCTTTTCAAATCTGACCTAAGTCACTTTTAATATGTGGTCCTAGATCGGTTACATATCTGATTCGTGGCCATGCGACCTTAATGTGACGCTCAGATGCTTTTTTTTTCCACTGTGCGTGCGCCATCATTCAGCGTTACCATGGCAGCAGCGCCGAACAGAAGTTAAAGCCTGTAAACGGTGGAAAAGCAGCTCATCTCACCTTTTTCTCCTTCGTCTCACTCTAATAATGAAGCTGAGAGCTGATCAGAATTAATTATCTTCTCAGCGAAGCTCGTTCTGCTCGTTAGTTTGTGCTGATGATGCACGATTCATTCACGCGACGTTACTGAGCAGGATGTGCGCACGAGGGTCATTTCAGGACGCCGGTTCGTTCACATTGACAGATTTGAATCACTTACCTAAACGAGTGTGAACCATCGTGTCAGAGAGATCGGATTTGAGCAGTGAGGCTTGTAGTGTGAACGTAGCCTGAAACTCACAGTAGAAGTCATTGCTGTTGCTGAATTCTCAGAATGAATGCTTGACTATATATCACAAATTTAAAAACAGCAAACGCCATTCTCTACCAGTACAGGTCTTAGGATGAGACAGACCGAGAGAATGCTCTGGAGGACAACACAGTACAAAATCGGTTCTGGTTCCTTTACTGGTGCCTGTGGAAATATACACCACTATGCTGCTAACAAATTACTGCACATTTTTCCCCTCTAGCTAGTCCATCTATCCATGAAAGAACCAGTTATACAGACTGTGGAAGAGCTCTGCGTAAGCGCTTATACAGCAACTGCCCATTGACTTCTATTATAAAGGTGTTGCGAGTCAAAGTTCTCGTCAGTGGTGATCAGCCGTGCGCTACGGAGACAGCAAATAGAGATCTGGCTGAAAAATGCTGAAGTCTTGCTTTAAAGGATGCTGGTCCAGGATCAGCATCTTGGCGGATATAATCATAAAAGATGCAGACGGCTGAGCCCAGATCTGTGCAGCTCTGTGACGCTTGAACCCTTTACTCATTTCATTGTCTGCTCAGGTGAGAAGGGTCCTGTTTCACGTTCTTTATGCTCTCACGCACATTTCGTCAGTTTTCTGTACGTTTTGTATGGAAATGCAGCTTTAATTTGTTTTGAAGGCATCGCTGTGTCCTCAGAGGTTCATCTGGACATTGAATCCAGTTTGTGGTGTGGTACCTCCTACCGAGCTGGTCCGCCTGGCGTCATAGAAGCTGTTCCATTGATTGAAGTCACCCACCTACACTGCTATATAATAGTGTGATAATATATAGTGTAATGTAAAATAATAGCGCTGCTATTTACAACATACTGAGCAGCGACGTTGGCTCCATACACAGCCTGTGATCAAACATGATTGCATATTTTGTATATGTCACATGCCATAGTTACACCAGAAATGTATTCGCTCCATAGTCATATGCAAAAGTTTTGGCGCCCCGGTCAAATGACGTTTTGTTGATTTTTGTAGGTGAAACGTTTCGCTACAGAGAGCAAATTTGTGCACATTTTAACGCACTATTACTGTTTATTTAACGTATTGGGGAGGAAAAAAACACACACAAAATGTGACCTGTGCAGAAGTTATGGCACACTTTCTATTTTATATTAGAATATGTTAAAAATTGTGCACTGAAATTTGCAGAAATATTTGTGTTCTCTGTGGAGGATGTTCACTTATTTTCACAATCAAAATCAAAATATTACTCAGATTGAGAATCAACAGAATGTCATCTGACCAGGGGTGTTCAAACTTTTGCATGTGACTCTATAGCTGTGTGATCTAAACAGATCATCTCCATAAGTATGTTATAGCGTGAGGAGCTCTCGTGGTCGTACACTGGATAAACACAAAAGGATATAAACAGCTAGCTAGCCTGGTGGTTTGCCATCACTGCTGTACAGGGGTGCCCAGACTTTTATGTCTTTGGGGGCCTTTGTGGTGGAAATAAAAGAAAGTAAGTAGGTTTCAAATTGACTGTTTTTCTAGATTTATTCTAGAACGTTACACTATTTTGTCGCTAAATTATATAAAAAGTACAATTCCTAAAGGCGAATGAGCATTTAATAAATTAAATGATATAAAATGTTGTCCAAAAAAAAAGCCACGTATCTCCTTTTATTCAGTGACTGTCCTGTAAGTGTGTGAAAACTTTTTACATTCAGAACATTTTTGTCTTTAACTGTAAAGTTACCGTTTTTGGCGATTTGATTGTTTAAGGGAGTGATTAGTATAATCAAAACAGCTCATCCTCACGGACCACATTTTGGGCCGTCCTGCTCTATTACCTCTCTAAATTATATGATTATAAACAAAATATGGCATTAAAGAAGCTGACAAACTCTTTTTTTAGTAGTTAAACAGCCTCAGAGGACAATCTTGATGACGCTGGGGCTGAAACGCTCAGCGGAGGACCACCACGGTCACCACACCGGCCCTAGATTTTGTATCGACTGGTATGTGGCCATCAACAGTTCAATTTACCTCCAATAAAAAAAAAAATCCAGGGCCGGAATCTGGATTCAGGATCCGGATTCGAAGACGTCTGTATGCCTTTGCCACCTCATTCCATTCAGTTCCTTCACACCACAACCGCTACGTCCGTGCGAGTGCGTGCGTGTGCGTTTCATTAGAGTTAGGAAACGTATACATGTTTAAACGGCTGCTGATCTGTGAATCTGTATCATTGTAAGTATCATAGAGATACAAACGAGCACGCACGCACCAATTCCCCCCCCCCACTGGACTGAAACCCACTTTAGCAGATGAGAATTTTCGCATTTGGAGCCTTTTCTCCTCCCCTCTTTCCCTCCGTCCCTCTCTATCCATCCTTCTCTCACCGCTAATATGTAAATACCATGTACCTTTTACTCTTTTTGTTATTTTTTTGTTATTATTGTTATTCTATTGTTCTTGTAACTTGATTTTTTTTCTAGTGGAGTAGTGCTGGTTCAGGTAGTGACCAGCCTCTCTCTCTTTTTCTCTCTCTCTCTCTATGTCTCTCTCTCTCTCTCACTCTACTTTCTCTCCCACCTCCTCAACTCTTTCTGCTGTACATAACATTTCAACGTGCCCCCCTTTGCCTATGGAGGAGGGAAACTGAACAAAATGAGTCACTCTCCCTCTCTTTCTCTCCCTCTCTCTCTCTGTCTCTCTCCCTCTCTCTCCCCCTCCACCTCCTCTTCGTTCATGTGCTCGCTCCCCTCCTCATTAATGTTATTTTGATTATTTTATTTATTGTATTGCAACAGTGTTTTTTGTTTTTTTTGTTTGTTTTTTGTTTTTAATCTGATGGGGAAGAGAGCTGACTGTCTGTGGCCTGTCATTAGATAAACATTCATTTCCCAAACTTGATATTATCTTGGAAAAAGTGCTGGACATCATTAATCCACTGTCCAGGCCACTCCAGGAGTCTAGTCGTGTAGAATGTTCTGGAAGGTGCAGGCACACAAGCGTAGATATACAGGGGGTGAAAAACGGCTCATCTGAGGATGAACGGATGGGTTATGGGAGGGAGAGGGAGAGAGAAACTGTGTTTTTGTTTGTTGGTATAAATAATTAAGCTCATTAATAAAGTGATGAAAAGTGTCTCTTGGTTTTGTTTTTCATAAATACAAAGAATACACACACACACACACACACACACACCCCCACAGTATCATGAGAGTAACTGAAATCTAACAGCTTATTTCTAGAATTGACTACTTGTGGAAAAGGTCTGTAATTACTCAGTGTCTAGCTGAAGGGGAATTCCAGCAATTTTTCAAAATTTCTGCATAATTGTTAGGATGAAAAGTCATTCAGAGTGGATTGGTGTGAAATGCTCTGTTCTGGAGTCAGAATTAAGTAGCACAAATTGCTATATTGAGGGCATAAATTAATATACAAAGCCTCAAATTAATAAATTGAGACCACAAATTAATAAACTGAAGCCACAAATTACTATATGGAGGCCATAAATTACTGTATTGAGGAAACAAATTACTAAATTGAGGCCACAAATTAATAAACTGAAGCCACAAATTACTATACCAGCCATAAATTAATATATTGAGGCCATAAATGACTTTATTGAAGCCAGAAATTAATATATTCAGGCCACAAATTACTGTATTGAGGCCACAAATTGATACACTGATGCCACAAATTACTATATGGAGGCCATAAATTACTGTTTTGGGGGCACAAATTAATATATTAAGTACATAAAGTAATATATTGAGGACATAAATTACTTTATTAAAACCACAAATTAATATATTGAGGCCACGAGTTATAAGACACTTAACTTGTGGTCTCAATATATTAATTCGCTTCCACGCCTTATCGTAAAATAATCACCATGTCACCTCAGGACAGGGGTGCTCTATCCTGGTCCTGGACATCCACCACCCTGGCGAGTTGAGATCCGACACACCTGGATCTAACAGTTCCTGACCTGGATCAGGTGTCTTAAATCAGGGTTGGAGCTAAACTCTGCAGGGTGGTAGATCTTCAGGACCAGGACTGAGCGCCGCTGCCTCACTGGGCTCGGCAGGAAAGGAAGTTTAACTCAGCTGTTTGAGTCTTGATTTATTTTCTCACTGAATCAGGGAGTCGTCTGCTCGGACCCTCGTCCGATTTATCGAGACGGAGGACCGCTCGAAAGAATCGGTTCGCTGAACCGAATCGAACAGGGATGACGCAGAGCGTAACTTATCGGCACTGAGCGCGATTCTATTGGTGGAGCCGAGCGGGGCGCTGCGGGCCAATCAGGCATCAGTTTGCTCCAACGCTCCTAATAACATTTGAGGCAGAAAGGAGAGAGGCAGCGCTCGGTGAGTTGTTTTTGGGTTTTGTGCGGACGCTTCTGGGGGTTAACGCGGTTGTTTGTGAGTTGCGGGGCTGTTTCGGGGTCTCTCTGCTGGAGGGGGGAGACATCGACCGTTTGCTCCGAAGAGGCGCCATTACTTTACCACCGAAGAAGCGCGCGCTGCTCCTTCTTCGGCGCTTTTGCCGTCGGTTGGCCTCGAAGGTTTTACAGCGACTCGGCGGCTTCACTCCTCAGCCGACGATAATCCTTCACTAGGCGCGTTTTCGGACAGATGTGGGTCCGTCAGTCCGGTTTCACGTCCCCGTTTGAGAGAAAGAGAGCCGGGCTGGGAAAGCTAGCTGGTTAGCAGTCGCGTTAGCTGTGTTGCTAACGCTCGTGAGCTCTGTCGTCCAGTGTCCAGTGCTGCAGGCAGACTGTGGCCTACTGACCGGCCTGACTGCACAGCTCAGCAGCCCCTCACACCTTTAATCACTCGGCCTGTTTGTTACAGGACCTCTAAACTGACATGGTGATTATTTTTCAATAAGGCGTGGCAACGAATTAATAAATCGAGGCCACGAGTTACTATACCGAGGCCACAATTTATTATATTGAGCTCTTGAGTTAAGAGAAACTTAACTAGTGACTTCATTATGTTCATTTGTGGCCACGCCTTTTTAAAAAAACAGTCACCATGGTCACCTGAGGGCAGTGGTGTCCAGTCTTATCTGCAAAGGGCTGGTGTGGCTGCAGTTTTCATTCCAACAAAGCATCAGCGCACTGGATCAGTTCTTTGACGACTGACCAATTTAATGACCAATTGATTAAGCAAGTAGAACCAAATATGTTCTGCATTATTGGACTGAAAACAGGCAGCCATACCGGCCTTCTGCGCATAAGACTGGACATCCCTGCCTCAGGGGCTCTGTAGTTTGATGCTTTCGCAACTGTTGACATTACCCATATTTAATGACCGTTAATGACCAGTCTGTTTGCTACAGAGCCCCCAAGGTGACATGGTGAATTTTTAATCAGGCATGGCCACAGATTACTATATTGAGTTCTTGAGTTATGAGGAACTAAACTAGTGGCCTCATTATATTAATTTGTGGCCACACCTTTTTGAGAAATAATTACCATGGTCATCTGAGGGCAGTGGTGTCCAGTCTTATCTGCAAAGGGCTGGTGTGGCTGCAGGTTTTCATTCCAACAAAGCATCAGCGCACTGGATCAGTTCTTTGACGACTGACCAATTTAATGACCAATTGATTAAGCAAGTAGAACCAAATGTGTAGCAGCCACACCGGCCCTTTGCACATAAGACTGGACATCCCTGCCTTAGGGGCTCTGTAGTTTGTTGCTTTCACAACCGTTGACATTACCCATATTTAATGACCGTTAATGACCAGTCTACAGAGCCCCCGAGGTGACATGGAGGTTGTTTTTAAATCAGGCGAGGGCAGGAATTACAATATTGAGGCCACAAGTTATGACAAATTTAACTTGTGGCTTCAATATCTTAATTCATGGCCACGCCTTACTGAAAAGTAATCACCGCGTCACCTTAGGGGCTCCGTAGTTTGTTTGCTTTCACGACCGTTGACGTTACCCCTGTCTAACAACCATGGTTGATTGATGGGTTTGTTAGGAAAAGAGAGAGCCGTGTTCAGTTAGTCAGAAAGTTGGCTAATAGGGTGGGTCACTAACAGGTCCACCCTTCTATCTCAGGCCACCATACTGTGGCGCTGCTCAGAGTGGAAGTTGGTCAGTCTAAGCCAGGGTGTCAAACTAAACCACTAAAAGGGCCTTATTAAAAAATCTCAGCAAATCAGAGGGCCAGCTGTGTTTTTACGTTTTGCCATGACCCCCAACTTGTTTTTCAAAACATGCCAGAAATTTGAAATAAAAACAAATTGTTTTATATAAAAAGTGAGCTACATTAGCTACAGATACCTGCTAAACCTCTCTAAAAGTTCCCAGGAGGTGGGTCTTTCAAACTGCTGGCCTGTAGATTGTTGTTGGGGGCAGGGGGTCAGGACGTACATTATGCTGCAGTGCAGGCTGGGGACTGTAGTGCAGCTCAGGGTAAAACAAGCTAAACTTTATAGAAAATGAAAATAATTTCATGGGCCAAATAGGATGGTGCCACGGGCCTGACTTGGCCGGCGGGCCTTGTGTTTGACGCATGGGGTCTAGACAGAGGCCGGTATTACAGGGCTATTTGTGGACTCCTCCTCTTTCCATATGTACACATACAGTACTGTGCGAAAGGCTGAGGCACCTAAGCACATATTTTGTTTAGTTTATTTCAGCTCTGAGTGTTTTTGCTTGTAAAAGCTCTATTTAACATATAGCGTTATGTAAAATACCCCCGTGCAAAAAAATGGGCCAAGCCAAAAAATGGCAAAATATTAAGCTTTTATTTGTCTTAACAGTAAATCATTAATCAGCGTTCATTGCAAAGTAAAAAGTTGTTTATTTTTCCATTTCTGTTAAATATACAGCAGATTTGTGTATAGTTTGCTGCAGCAGAGATTGTTTACTTCTTTTTATTGGACATATCCATGTCCAAAAGTATCCAGACAGACCTTTTATTGGGCTGCTATAAAGTGCTCTCATTGCTGACACTGGTGTTCAGTTGAACGCATAAAGCCATAGAAAAGCACTGAATGGGAGGCTCATGTGAGCCAAAGGTCACCGTGCCCGGTGCCAAGAGGGGTTTAAAGCCCCAACACTGGGCTGTGGAGCATTTTCTGGAGTGATGGAGCTCCGTCCAGTACCTTTGGGATAAGCTGGAGTTCCGGAACTGATCATCCAATATCAGTACCTGACCTCACTAATGCTCTTGTGAATGCTGAATGCAGTCAGATCCTCACAGCAATGTTCTAACATCTAGTGTAAAGTTTTCCCAGAAATGAGAGGCTGTTATTGCAACAAAGGAGGACAAACTAATATACATCTTGTTGGCTCTCAGCTCTATTATAAGGTTTTTTTTTCAAGGCTACTTAAAGCTGTGACTGAAGCCATGAAAAATACCTATCGTACATACATACACGTTGCTTTTCTCTGACCAGATAGCCCTGTAATTTAATCCTACGTACATAATGTTTATTAATTTTGTTGCAGTGTTCTCTAGGTCAGGGCTTGGCAACCCAAATGGTAAGAAGAGCCATTTTGTCGCTCTTCAACAAAAAGCAAACCACCATATGTAATGTTTTACCATCTTGGCTGTGAATGTCTCCGTATGTACTGATGTACTAGTATAGACTAAACTATAATATAGAGGAAAATCCAGACTTACTTTGCGCTGCTTTAAGCTTTTGCTCAGCTGTAGCTGCTTTTCTCGCATCTCCGGCAGGAAACTTTTCGGCGAAAGTGGAAGAGTTTCTTGTAAACTCTCTCTTAACTTTCGACTTTTTTCGAGGCTGAAGCCGCTTCTTATTTTCCAGCTTCTTGTTCGAATTTTCCTCTTCCACCTTAAACGGTGCCTGAGGCGCCAGAATGTAACTAACTGCTGCACCATTTAAGGTGGAACGGGACAATTCGAACAAAAAACTGACTTCAGCTTCACGACTTCTTACAGTTACTTGCATAGAAGTCCATTCATCTCAAAATTACTGATGTTCGTCTTAAATCTCTCTCTTTGCTGTTTCGTTAGCTACTAGCTAGGCAAGATTGTTGTCTGCGTTGCTATGGAGACCCACAGTCTGTGCTGATCTTCAGGGTTAAAGGGTGAATTAGCAGTTCTACATTAACTCCAGAGTTTAAGACCATTTAGTGTTAAACTGTGTTGAACGATCAGCAGAGCTTTATTTTACTGTAAAGGAGGATTATTTTATTTTTACCTACAAATCTGATTCAGGTGTGGAGCCACAACAGGGAAGTAAAAGAGCCACATGTTGCTGACCGCTGGTCTAGGTTAATTTATCCTGGCTTTATATAACTACTAGTATGTGTTACTAAATATGCATGATGGTTCAGAATTGTGATGGCAAACGAGTTGCAGAATAGTTGAAGAATTGGTAGCTGATTAGATTTCTCATCAGTGCTCGTACAAAAAATACAATAAGGTACAAAACAAAGGGGTAAAGCTTTAAGAAGTCAATAAAGCACAATGGACACATCAGTGTTGTGAAATATGCCATATAGTGACAGCTTTGTGTTTATAGTCTTTTGCAGAAGGTGATTGGGGGGAAAAAAGCAATTTACATTCTTGTAAATTTTACAAATCTCTACATTTTTGCTCTTTTTTTGGGGGGGTGGGTTTGTTCTTTTAAAGGCTTCCTAGTTTGTTTGCGACTGAAATGTTTTGTAATCTTTGAGATGCTCTGTGTGGTTTGTTATTGTTCAGTTAAGTCAGTTCTGTTTTTATTGTTTTAGATTTCTTTGAAAGCTCTGATTCCTCAATGAATCGTCAAAATAATTGGCAGATTACTAACGTAATTGGATGACGGTCTTAGTAAGAAACAGTAAATTGTGATTTCTTATGAGATTAATAATCCGTCTTCTGTATCTGTTAAAATCAGATTTACTCTTTGTCTGATATTATGTGCTGTGTGTGTATATATGTGCATAAACCACATACACCAACCACAAATTAATAAGTGAGGCAGTACGTCAATAAAATATCTGCTGATGTATCGTTTTATATCTCTGATGTGTCCTCTTTATTAAATTGAGATACAATAGATTTTTTATTTATTATAAAAGCAGACATTTTTTTGCAGTAATATAATGGGAAATTAAATGAATTCCACTGATTTTTCAGAATTTTTGCATAATTAAACGATTGTCATCCATAGTTGTTTAGAGTTCTAAAGAATGTTGCAGAGTCAGTGGTGGTGATAGGAACCAGATGTCTAAAGAGTTTTATATGAAATAATTATTAATACACTGTTTAATGCCTAACATTGAGTGTGTTTACATGCACTCAATAATCCGATAACTGCAGAAATTCAGATTTTGTCAGTAATCCGATCAACACGTTGACATGCACTTGAGTAATCAGATAATGCGGAAACTCCAGGTCTACATGAGTCAGGCAGTAATCAGATTTCTGCTTTGCAACCAGCCAATAAACTCACAGAAGAAGATGCGACGTAAACGTAATGTAAAACTCAAAATTCATGCTGTAGCTTTTCTTAAACGTTGCAGCACTTTACCTGAAATATGAACAGACATCATCTAGAAGATGAAGAATATTCAAATCCTTTATTTCGTGTTTGGTTTCAGCGCCGATCCAACAGTGTTTTGCATTGTTTTGGTTTCTAGATCAGAGTGTGTTGTTTACATGACCATTCGAAAAACTGGATAACTGCAGAAATCTGATTATGATCGGATTATTGAGTGCAGGTAAACGCACTCATTCTTTTAAAGTTGTTTTAAGATAAAGTTTTGGCACACAGGGAGTTGTTAGGTGACGTAGGACTTATTTTTCAGACTTATTTTACCATCATCAACATTTCATATAAACTCAGAAGACTCGTGTCGGTTCACTGGTGGTTTTGGACAGTAAATAAAATGTCTATATTTGTGTTGTAGTCATGGTGACCCCTGGTTCCCATCACCACCACTGTAAAGACATCTGAGTCTGTAAGTTTATCTACAATCACATCAAACGGCTCTGAATGACTGTTTACACGTTAATGATTGAATTATGCAAAAATTTTGGAAAACAGGTGGACTTATCCTCTACAAGAAACTAAAATCAGAATTTGTGCGATGAATGGATAAAGTCTAAAGTTGCCCCCAGAACGTTTCTCTTGTGACCTGTTGCACCTCTTCTCCTAAAAGTCAAACCAAAATTAGGACTGCCTCAGACCTGCCTAGCCTGATTTTTCAGGTTAAAAAAGGCTAATAAATAGAGGTTTAACTACAGAAGTATCGTGATTTAGAACATAAATCTATTTTGAATCTGGAATTAAAGTTTTCATTTTATTATGTTATTGAGAACCTTTCCATTGTACTTTTTAAAGGGCCCATATCCTACATTTATTTTTAATAAATAAATTTTTTTATTTTTGTATGTTATTTTTTCCCCTGAAGTCCACTTATGACAATTATGTGAATTTCTGACCCAAAAACAATCATAATTCATTTTTACACAACAATTTTCCAGCCTCACTTCATTCCTTCCTGTTTTTGTTACTGCCCCTTTCAGACTGATAAATTGTATATGTCCAAAAAAAAAAGATGTATCTCCATTTTTGTTGATTTTTATTTTTCTACACCATTTGAACACGACAGCTGCCCTTTACACTGCGTGAAAATTTCATGATGATTGAATCAACAGAAATGCTCCAAAATCACTTGGAATAAAATCTCTTTACGTTAACGTTTTAACATTAAAAGTTAAGGCCGTTTTTGCCCTCTCTCGTAAATTTACCATTTTGGAGATACTTGTTTTTCTTTGGGCAATGACGATATGTAAATACTCTCTGTTCTGATTGGCTGCCTCATATTGTGCCATATTCAAAAAGCAGTCTAGGGTGAAACACTCCTTATAACTTCAGTGGGTGGAGCTAAGCTGCTGTGGGCTGAATAGGCAAATACATGTAAATTTGTTGTAAAAGTTTTTGTGACATCACCAAAACAGTGAATTCAAAACAGGCTGTTTTTGCAGCATAGTTTCTGTGTTTTCTATTGACTGGAGAATAAACAGTGTTCAGTGTTTCTATTCTACATTAAAAAACTCACGTATTTGTATATTCAAATATATGCATAACAGCACATTTGACGTTTATGTTGCATAAATTGTGAAGTGTGCACACATGGATGTTTTTCTTCTCACAGTTTTAGCTGTAATTTATTTTTTAAACAAGTAAAACATAAATAAAAAAGGTTAGTCAATGGTCAGAGCCTTAGTTGACCAGTTACAGTCCAGTAGTTTAGTCAGAGAGCGTGGCCCTCGCCAAGATGCCCATATTTTCACTCTTATTATTTATGCTTTGCATCTTGTTGTTCTTCTCTGACTGTGTTTCCTCTCTTGTAGAAGATGGAGAGCTCCTCAGTGTATATGTGTTTTCCCTGTTACCGGGAGTTCCCCACGCTGGAGGAAGTCCTGACCCATCAGCTGACCTGCACTGCCGAGAGTACCGAGCCCCTGCCTGCTGGGACCCCCGTGGAGGCGGCTGTCGCTGCTGGTCTACAAGAGGTGAGCTCACACACACAGATCACAAGTGACACCGGTAAACAGGGCACTTTATCACAAAACAAGACCTTCTTGATAGCCAGAAAAAGCCCAAAGCCGAGCCTGGCCAGAGAAGAGGTGAGGATTGTTCTGAGGTTTTTTGGTTGGGGTGATGTTTGATGGTTTAGAACTGCTTGTAGTTCTTTAATATCCTGGGAGATAATAATAACAATATAATAACTATGTAAACACCTGTATCTGATTGCATTCCTAATCGGAAATATGAATAATATTGCAATAATGTTCGTAAGTGCCAATATGCAGTAATATCAAATATCGGCCCAAGCTTAGTAGGTCACCAAGACTGAATGTATGGCAGAGATGACAGAAGAGGAAGAAAGCAAGACACTAATACACTAATATAACATACCTGCTGCGGAAAACAGGAGATTCAGTCATACGATGAAGGAAGAAAGGAGAAGTACTTTTTTGTTACTCTCCAAGGTTTTGTTTGCGATACTGTATTATAATATAATTGTATTAGGGTCTTTGATTGCATGTGATCTAATTGTTAAACTTGTACAACCCATTAAATGTAATGTTAATGCGAATATAACAAGAAAACTGAGAAACAGATTCAAATATATGCTTATAAACGATCATAGAGACAAAAGACAGTGGATGAGGGTGGTTACTTTTGAAGAGGAAAGTCAGATTGGCAGAGGAAGTGTTTTAGAATTTACTGTCCATGGCGCTAAAAGATCTGCTCCCAAAAGTGGACAGTTTAGAGGAAGGGACCATCAAGAGGCCATGTCAGAATAGCTCAGAGTACAGGAAGGAGTATACAGAAGAAAGAGATATACAGTCATTCCCAAAAGGCCAAGGGTGCCCAAGCTGTGTTCGTGATTGAACGTTTCAGTTTGTCACTAACAAAATAGTCATAACACTACTGACACTTTACCAAATGTTTCGGTAGTGACTGTTTCGGTAGTGACAATTTTAGCTCGTTTTGAGCAGTACTCGGAAACACTAGCCAGTACATGAGCACAGCTTTGAACAGCTGAGCACATAAAATCGCAATAGTTATCATTACAATACAAAAACATTTGCTCAGTTTTAGAAAACGTTTCGGTAGTGACAATTCTTGATGTTCCACACTGACTTTAAGACTTTTACTTCAAAACAATGGGATCTAACCGCTCACCATGTGGCCATGAGGGACAGGGATGCAGCCTCACTTTCTGCTCTGAAATGCAGGGGTGTGGCTGAAATAAGGCTCCGCCTGTGGACCAACACTGTTTTTGGAGGTGACGTGAGAAAGAGGGACAGCATTTTTTAAGTAAAGTTTTTAAAGAAATCACAAAAAAAAGAAACAAAAATTAAAATATTATTTTCCCAACTGTAAATCCAGAGGTTGTGGTTAGACACCTCTTAAAAGAAAGCACCGTATAAATGATGATTTAGTGTATATTTAGTTTATTAATATCTTAATTAATGTCCTGGGTCTAATTAGATCATAACATAATCCTTATTCACGTCACTGTGGGAACGCAGTTTGAACCAGTTTGTTAGAATTGTCTATATAAGGGAGCAGTCGACAGCATAAGGCTGTGTTGGTCATGTCAGAAAGCAAAAGGCGTTTTTCTATAGGCCTAGTTTTGCTCTACAGGCCTAATCTTAAAGTCTGCATTTTGTAATCTGGCCACACGGTGGCGCTGAATAGTTTCCTGCAGTGGCTGCTGATACTCAAACGTGTTTAAGCACCTTTGAAAGATCCTTTCTTCACTGCACTAAACACATTTCCCTGTCGTGAGTGCATTTGTGCATTCGTTCCATGTAAAACTGTGACTTTTTTTATTTGTTGCTCACAGACGGCTTCTTCCACACCCAGGCATGAGCAATCAAGTGGCAATGTTGCTGATCTCAAAGCCAGGACAGCATTGTTGTCAGGACTATGAGGATAGTGTAAAATTGCCTAAGCCATTTGTCATTTGCTTTGTATTACAAAGAAAACATTTTTTTCATTATTCAGTCTTGAAATGAGAGTTAAAGGTACACAGACTCATTCAGGTCCATCTGTGAAGTCAAATCAACGTCCTACCTTCACTTGCTGTTGTGTGATAGTTTGTACAGGTCATATGCAAACGTTTGGGTGCCCTTGAGAACACACTGCTGCACATTTTAATGCAGAGTTACTGTTTTTTTGCTGAATTTAACATGAATTGGCAATAAAACAAAACATAAAATGTGGCCTGTGTGTGCCTGTCTGCTACTTCACAAAGTGCTATTACCTTCACTGCCTTACTGGCCACACGTGCCATTCTTCGCAAATGGAAACAGGCCTCCCCTCCATCACGCGACAGATCCAGGACGTTTTATTATGCATCAAGCTTGAAAAGTTGCGATTCTCCCTGAAGGGTTCCTTGGAAGCCTTTCACAGGACCTGGAATCCTATTCTGAATTTTAACAACTTTACTATTTTACCTGAAGAGGATAGCGATGCACGAATTTGTGAATCGAGATGGTCTTTTGTGCATGTTTTGTTTATTCATTTGCACACTGTGTGCACAATTATTAGGCAAGTTGTATTTTTGGAGATTCATTTTATTATTGAGCACCTACAGTGCTCTCGGTCAATCCAAACTGTTAATAAACCGCAAAGCTGAATATTTAAGAAAGTAAAAGTGAGGTTTTGGCTTTTTTAGGAGAATATCTATGTGTGCATAATTATTGTGCAACTATTAGTGTGCAGGTTTATTATGCAACTAAATGGAAAAACAAAAAAATTCCCATCTGACTTGTTTATTTTCATCTGTTAAAGTGGGAATAATAAACAACTCAGAATTTACAAATAAACTTTTCTGACATTTAAAAAAATAAATTAGAAAAATCAGTGCCCAATATAGCCACGCTTCTTTTCAGTAAGTCATAAGCCTTCCATTCATGGAGTCTGTCAGTTTCTTAATCTGTTGACGATCAACTTTTTGTGTAGCAGCAACCACAGCCTCCCAGACACTGTTCAGACAGGTGTACTGTTTTCCTTCAAAGTAAATCACGTTTAAGAAAGGCCCACAAGTTCTCAATAGGGTTTAGGTCAGGTGAGGAAGGGGGCCATGTCCTGCATAAAAATCACGGTCTTCTTAAAAGACTTTTTCCTGTACCACTGATTGAAGAAAGTGTCTTTTAAAAACTGGCAGTAGGTTTGGGAGCTGATTTTGAGTCCATCTTCAACCCGAAAAGGTCCAACTAGCTCATCTTTAATGATACCAGTCCATAGACTGTGGTGGGTCTGATCAGCAAGAATGATGACTCAGCGTACAGAGAGGAGGTGCAGCGGCTAACAGACTTGTGCGGAACCAACAACCTGTCTCTGAATGCAGACGAAACTAAGGATATGGTTGTTGACTTCCGGAGAGTGCGAGGTGACCACCGCCCACTTAACATCACTGGCTCTGCTGTGGAATTTGTCAGGAGCGCCAAGTTCCTCGGTGTCCACATCACAGAGAACCTCACCTGGTCCCTCAACACCAACTCCATAGCCAAGAGAGCCCAGCAGCGCCTCTACTTCCTGCGGAGACTGAAGAAGGCTCATCTCCCCCCTCCCATCCTCACTGTGTTCTACAGGGAGACTGTGGAGAGCATCCTGAGCAGCTGCATCATCGCCTGGTGTGGGAATTGCACCGCCTCCGACCGCAAGACCCTACTGCGTATAGTGAGGACAGCTGAGAGAATCATCGGGGTCTCTCTCCCCTCCATCATGGACATCTACACCACACGTTGTATCCGGAAAGCCACCAGCATTGTGGACGACCCTGTCCATCCCTCACACAGACTTTTTTCACTGCGGCCGTCTGGCAGAAGGTACCGGAGCATCCGTGCCATCACTGCCAGACTCTGCAACAGCTTTGTCCCTCAAGCAATCAACTCCACACACACACCTCTTTTGATGCACTACTTGCACTATCTGGAACATTGCTCCAAATACTGTGTTTACACTGTTTTACTACCTCAGTAACTGCTGTGTTTATGTATGTTATCTGACTGAGTAAACTCACAGATCACAGCATGTTAAATATCCATCCATCCATCATCTAAACCGCTTATCCTTCTGGGTCGCGGTGGGGTGCTGGAGCCTATCCCAGCTGTCATTGGGCGGAAGGCAGGATTCACCCTGGACAGGTCGCCAGTCCATCGCAGGGCAGACAGACAGACATACACATTCACACACACACTCACACCTAGGGTCAGTTTTGGACTGTGGGAGGAAACCGGAGTACCCGGAGGAAACCCACGCAGACACGGGGAGAACAGAACAGGCAAACTCCACACAGAAATGACCCTGGTCACCCGGCCGGGAATCGAACCCAGGCCCTTCCTGCTGTGAGGCGACAGCGCTACCCACTGCTCCACCGTGCCGCCCTATGTTAAATATCCCTTATTCTCACTACCTCATGCTCAGAAATGAGTGCTGTGTCGGCGCTGCACTGTCCTGTCTCTTTACTGTTTTTGTTTGCACTCTGTCTGCACATTCACACTTTGTACTTTTTGCACCGTGTTGTTCCTGGAGGAACGTAATTTCCCTCCACTGTGTACTTGTACATAGATGGAATGACAATAAAAGCCTCTTGGCCTTGAGCAGTACCCCACCTCCACCATGCTGGCGTCTGAGTCAAAGTGGAGCTCTGAGCCTGCTACTGATCCAGCCACGGGCCCATCCATCTGGTCTGTCAAGAGTCACTCTCATCTCATCAGTCCCTAAAACCTTTGAACAGTCTGTCTTCAGATGTTTCTTGGCCCGGTCTTGACGTTTCAACTTGTGTGTTTGATTCTTCTCAAATCTTTGGCAGTTAATTTGCGTCTTATTTCTCAACACGTTTCTTGTGACCCTGTTGACTATTTGCAACAACACGTTTGATGGTTCTTTGATCATGCCCCAATATCTTAGCAATTTCATGAGTGCTGCATCCCTCTCAAAGATTTTTTTTACGATTTTTGACTTTTTAGAGTCTGTTAAATCTCTTTTTTTGGCCCATTTTTCCTGAGGAAAAGAAGCTGCCTAATAATTGTGCACACCCTGATATAGGATTGTGGCATGCGCCCCCGTGCCCCGACGATGATGGCTGCGAGTGCCGGCAGGAAGGCGGGGCCCGAACACCCAGCAGCGACGAACCTCGGCCAGGACGCCAGGGAGAGAGCCGCGAGTGGGGAGGGGGCGGAGCGCAAAGCCCAGGCTCCCCCGAGTGACGCGAGTGACGCGAGTGACGGCGGGAGGAGGAAGACGACGACGGTGCCGGCAACGAGAGGCACCAGGGCAAGGAGCGAGTCCCAAGCTCCGCCGCCTGGACCCCGCCCCCTGTTACGCAGCGAGGCCGCTTCACTACATCTCACGTTCGACCCGGGCGGCTGAGCTGCAAGCTGGGGGCGGTGACGGGGAGGCGGAGCGGCGAGCTCTCGTTTCCTCTCGGCTCAGGGAGTGCCTTTTAAAAGAGCTGAGAGGGAACAGAGAGAGAGGGACGAGCAGCAGCAGGAAGAGACTGAGGAGCTGAAAAGCTTATTTTGAAGAAGACTGAAAAGTCTAGCTGACTGAGGCCACTGAAAAGTGGCCAGCCTAGGTTTTGGTGTTTTGTATTGTTTGTTTGGTTTGAATTAAAGAAATGGCTGCTGCAACCCTGAACGCTGCCTCCAGCGTCCTCCTTGAGCCCAGGGTAGCACATGCCGTGCTAAAGGGTGTTGATCTCCTTAGGCCACACCCTCCCTCATCACACAAATACACATCACCTGATATGCTTAAATCCAATAAGCATTCAAGTTTATACAGCTTGGAGTTGGAAAATATGCATAAAAATGATATGGTCAAAATACTCACTTGCCTTATAATTGTGCAACAGGGTATATACTCCAGTTTACATATTCATCTTGACCGAGAGTTTTTGGACCACTCTAGCCCTGTTAGATATTGTGTTTATTTCTGTCAGATCCCCAGGAGCAGGTTTAGTGGGAGGGACAGGTTCTAGGGTGGTGGGTGGCTGTGCAAAAGTCATGGCACATTTTATTTTTCCCCCAGTATGTTAAACGCATGTGTTAATAAAACATGTCATTTGACTGAGGGTGTTCATACGACTGTTTGCCAGATATCAGTCATAATCGTGTATGAAAAGACATTTCTGCTAATTAATCCCCCAGATTACTGCCTTCGTCCACTGCTCTGATGTTAAAAGGACAGTGGGGATATCCAGCCGTGTTTCCCTGGAAAGTTCTCACCCATTGTTAGTCTGACCCTCATCCTCTCCTTCCCTGGTGTCTGACTGCTCTCATTCGAACTCCGTTGCTGCAGTTCCGCATAGCTTTAGGCAGCGTTATTACCCGAGGTAATTACATACGATACCAATGAAAGCCTCTATTTAATTGAATCAGATTTTCTCTCCAAATGGTACTTGAACGCACGGCTGTAATTATCTGAAATAGGCTCGAAAATGGAAGCGCGGCTTTTAAGCCGAAAAGATTTTTGAATTGGAAATTGAAATGTAAGTAAGACGGTAATTCAGGGTTCTGCGTAGTTCCTAATTCGCCTCTTCACTATAGTGGAAAAAATTACACGCTTGAGAATTCCCCTTTGTGTCCTAACGTTGATACACTCGCTACAAAGCCATGATTTATCATTTTCTGAATGAGTGACTTCAGCACATTTATCTACTTATTCGCTGATCAGATTGACGTTCGCTTCATTCTTAAGTGTTAACAGTATTAACTACATCATATACAGTAAGACCGTTAACAGTGTGGTTTAAAATCTTACACACTTCATCAAAATGGTACAGTGATGAAATTAAAATGATAAATCAACTTTTTTTTCCAGGTTATCTGCCTTAAAATTTGATCAACACCTTTTGAAATAGGATGAGTTCTGGGTATTAATTTCATTAGAACTTCATTCTTAATGCTCTGCAGAGTCGTCTACAGCTCTGTTCATCATTCTGGACACCTCTAACATTTACAGCTTCGTGCTAATGATTTGAAAGCTATGAAGTTGTACAGGGCGAGCAGATCAGAATCATTTTATACATTTTATCTGCAGCCAGATTGTTGAAAATGACATTTATAATATACTTATATTACCACAGTATTTATATCATTTCAGACTTGGGTAGTTTCAACTTCGTTTTTTTAAACTCCCAATCATATCAGTCTCTGATGGACTATTTAATTAAACGTGCTGGATTAACACATTAGTCTCCATATCTGAAAGTTTAAGCGTCATATGTTCTCTGAGCGAAGGTGACCATAAATATCAAGACATTTTTCAAATCGATCAGACCATATGGCTAAGAAGTACGTTTTTTAATTAGTTAAGTCTTTTGGACAGATAAAATTTTAGCCAAAAAAAGTGTGAGAATGACATGGAATCAAAAACATTCAAATGGACACACATCATCAACAAATGTAGAACTAGGCCAAAAGGGTGCCCAAACTTTTTGTCTTTGGGGGGCCTAAGTGCGATGTTTGTGATGGGCTGAGGTATACAAGTAAAGAAGGTAGAAAGTATTTCTTTAATTTTTTATTTATTTATTTATTAAAATTTTTATGTACATTTGTTAAATGCTATATTATGCTACTAAAATACTTCAAAAATACAATTTTAAAAAGGAAATAATTTAATACTTTTTATAATATACATACATTCAGTAATATAAATACGAGTGTGTGTGATATATAATTTACATGTGTGTATCTAATATATGTGTATCTGTACACACACACCAACTCTACAGTAAATAGGGGTGTAATGATTCTGAAACCGAGACCGAAACATACAGCTGTCCACGGTCTCATATCACGGTTCCAGAAGATGGAACCATGGTACCCCTCCAACCCCAACCTGCTGTCACCACTGCTGGTGCAGCCTGTTGAGCTCTCAAGCTAGTTTTTGAAAAAATCCCTCCCCTGCTTTCAGTCCTCCTTCCAAAGCCACTCCCCCAAAACACATGAACACGTATGACCTCACTATAATGCAGACATTGTTGATTATATACACTTACACAGGTTATATAGCTAGCTGGCTTACATCATGTTAGCGTTGAGCTAATGCATACTGTAGCTGCATAATTCAGGAAAATAACAAATTCCCCCATAAATGAAGCAAACCAGATAGTTACCAGTCCAACAGAAAAAAAGCAAACTTGGTGTCACTTTTCAGGCCTTTCAACTGCCTCCGGCTTAGTCACTGTTGGAAAGCCACACCGATGGTCACTCTGGTTTGACCTCTTGCTTTATCCAACCTTTTTTGTTCAAAGCCTTTTCTATTTCTGTCTTTCTTTGCTTTCTTTCTTTAGCAGTGCAAGCTGTTGTAGGTACCTGTGTAACTTTCTCTGCCAGTCTTGTGAACCTAGTTTGCAACCCTTTAGCTGTGTGTGTGTGTAAGTCCTCATTTGCGCATGTGTGGAGTCATTTGCGAACTCGGTCCAGATGAAATGATTGGACAGGGTTTTTACAGTCCTGTAGCTTCCACACCTAACGATTTTTTTTTTTGCTATTGGGATGTAAAGAGTATTTGAAGAAATATAACAAAAATGTTTCTAAAATAAATCAACTACTTCACCTTTAATAAATTTTTAGCTTATAATCCGAGTCAGCGATGATTTTCACATCAGCCAGGTCCTGTTTGAACCCCCACTTCTCTAGTCATCGTGTTCTGCCCTGATCTAAACAGCCCTTCATCAGGATCTCTTTATGAACGCTTAGACGTATTTTAAATGCTGGCACAACACGCGCAGCTGGCAGATGGTTTTGGCCTCGTCAGATAAAGGGGATGTCGCGGGCCATTCTGGCGGATTACTGTAATACAGCCTCCTCCTGCTGAGGCCTTCTCAGAGACGCCGGAGTTCCAGCGCTATTGAATGTGACACGAGAGAAAGCCGAGAGTTTGTTTATGCTCTGTGAGAGACGCGATCACAAAGCGAAGCAGCGTGCGACGGGGAACGGCCTTTTGAGGGTTGCGTCTTTGCCGCAGCTGTGAGCGCTGTAAGCCAAAAAAAGGTAATTGAGATTTGCTTTTAGAATGTGTTGAAAATAAAGTGAGCAGCGCGTACACAGGATGTTTCCAGCGTGAAGAAATCAATTCCGACACAAAGGAGAGATTCTTACCCCGGAGTGTTTTAGGCAGGGTTCCAGTAGTCTTTAAAGAGATTTGCCTTCATATAAGATGATTTTGTTTATTGAAAACACTGTTGAGAGTTGGAAAACAACTTTGAGTTGAGTAAAGATGACAATGTGTAACTTAAAAGCATCTAAAAAATAATTCTCAGTTGTTTGGTCGTGCATGTTTCTAGTGAGATAATGTGATATTGGGGAAGTTTAAGGCATGTTATAATGGATCAATATTGCCTATATTAAGCCTGATCCTTTGTTAAGCCTTCTTTATTTATATCTCTGTCGTAGAGTTGACATAAATAATGTTAGGGTTAGGGTTAATATAATAATATATTAATGCATAATAATGCATGTATAAGCTGCTCGGCATCTACAAATGTAAGAACGTATGATGTTCATCAAATGAAAGAATGCAGGTTGTCTAATTTTGTTAAAACGAAAGTGACCTCGACCCAAAACCAAACCCCAAGATTTTTAACCTGTACAGATGGATTAACTCTAGCATTGTCAACAGACTGGGTAACATAGTGAGCTAACAAGGCCGATCAGAATCAGATTTAAGGAAACTACTCTGCATCCGCAAGCTAATATCCTGCAACTGCTTCATGATGATGGATAATCAGGCAGATGTAAATTTGTGTGCTGTCAGCATATCAATGATAGCTCAAGTTATGCTGATAAATAATATAACCAAGAGGAAGCAAATAAATACTAAATAAAAGTGGTCCAAGTATTGACCCCTGTGGAACACCATATGTCAGGGTTTCCCAATCCCATTGCTGGTGACCCCGTGCTCTGTGTTTTCTCTACACCTGATTGAGTGCCAATGAGGCGTTTGTTTACCAGTTAATGAGTTGAATCAGATGTGCACGATGAGAAAAAGCATGTAAATGGACTCAGGACTGGGATTGGGAACCGCTGCCATAGGTGACGGTAGTTGAGGCTGACTGCATCCCATTAGCTCTCACACACTGCTGTCAGTGACTCATAAAAGACAAGAGTCAAATGCAGCTGTGATGTCCAGCAGGACAAGAATGCTGTTAAATTAGAAAAGGCAGAAAAACACATTATCCACAACTCACCGCATTGAGGTGCATTGATTGCAAGGTAATAAAAGAACTTCACTGTGTCTGTGGCAGTTAATCTAGCTGCCTTCCAGCAAAACACGGCTAAACTAGCTGAAATCTGAGAGTGTTGCGGGGGGGTGTAACATGACTAGTTAGGAAAAATCTGAAAATTGGTGATTCAGATTGGATCATAAGTCAAAATGAAAGACACCAGAATTTTGTTTGTTTGTTTTTCCCCAGTTTTCTCCCCAATGTAGCTGTTTTTAATTCTACCCACTAGTTAGGACTCCCCAGATCACACAATACCACCAGCGTTAGGAGGGCCAAGGCTAGCACAGGCTTCCTCTGAGACATGTGAAGCACCACCGCATCTTTTCGAACTGCCACTAACGCAACATCATTGGACAGCCGAACGTGTTTGGAGGAAAACGCCAACCACCAAATCTTTTACATCAGCTAACAGACGTCTGCATTGACGAGCATTGCGTTGAGTGATGGGGGGAGCCAGGGGGTCATCCTACCCACCCAGAGAGAGCGAGGTCAGTTGTGCTCTTTTGGACTCCTGGCCACAGACGGCCACTCGCGATCTCCTGATGTTAGGGCCAGCGCTTAGACAGTTGCGCCACTCGGGAGCCAAGAAAATTGGTCATTAAGAAAATAATAATTACGCAAATGTCCAAATGTGAATATGTTGCACTGATGCTTTCAACACATTATTAAGTATTAATACACACTGTATTAAGGCACATGGCTCATGATTGGGGCGAGAAACCTGAATCCTAAATGGCCCTGCGCTGTTAACTGTCCCCTCTGTATGTTTTCTGTATCCTCTCTCAGTCAGTGGCTGTTTCTGAAGTGGTGGAAGGCGTCGTAGAGGAGCATGAAGCGGTTCTGTCCGGTGCTGATGTTCCGCGGGTTCTTTATCAGTGTGCTGACTGCGAACTGCTCTTTGATGCGCTCTCGCTGTGGCAGCAGCACCGCAAGATGGGCTGCTGTCAGGAGACGGGACCCGGGCCTGGAGAAGAGCAGGCAGAGGCTACAGAGTCAATGCTAGAACCTCCTGAGCAGTCAGAAAGTGAGAACACGGATCACAGAGAGCAAGAGCAAGCAGAGGGAGGAGGTGAGTACATGAGGGGAAAATATGAACTGCAGTTTACATCACAGTGTTTTCCACCATCCGGTTCACATTTCAGTTACATCATGCCTCAAAAATTGGCAGTCGCTAGCCCTGTTTCAGTACATGGCCAGGGAGTGTTATTACACTTCTGTAACCTAAGAATAGCTCAGCCAGTTTGCATTGAAGACCCTGTAGTTACTGAATAATAAGCCTTAGTATGTAATAAGCCTGGGATTTTAAGGGGTTAACTTAAGCTCACCTGCTTCGACTCACCATCTGATTATTCAAACAGAACGCGCTTGCCCTCTGCAGGTTAGACTCAGTGAGCTAATTGGCTATTGATGCAAACTTTGCTATGCAAAACTTTTTTTAAGAAGTTTGAGCATAATGTAAATAACGTGTGTAATTGCTTTGTCTGGCTATAAACTTGGAGTAGAACTCTGGTGTAGTGCTTTTTGTTTTGTTCTTGTTAGCCATGTAGCCTTTTGCATGCTAACTAGCCAGCTAACTAGCCATCTAGCAGAAGAAAGTGTTGAAGGTGTATCAGCTGTTGTGTAAAACAGGTGGAGTAGTTTTGTCTGTCATTATTTTCACGTTTAAAATAAGAAATGTGTCAGGTCGCAATGATTTCTGGG
Source organism: Colossoma macropomum (assembly GCF_904425465.1). Taxonomy (NCBI): domain Eukaryota; kingdom Metazoa; phylum Chordata; class Actinopteri; order Characiformes; family Serrasalmidae; genus Colossoma; species Colossoma macropomum. Next base: position 41,132,539 of record NW_023494785.1, read on the forward strand.
CAAGTTCCGCTGCTAAGGTCAACACTGGGGTTCGCTTGATCCCTCGCTCCTCCGAGGGCTCATCTGAAACCTTCCTCTTGAGCTAATAAAGTAATGGAACAGTCCTTAAGATGGCGCTGGAAATTCCGCCAAGACCAAGTGGTCGAAACCTTGTCAAAACCGGCATTGAAACGGTAGGGCTGTTTATAAGTTTGGAGTCAATGTTTTGAACATTATGAAACCAGTTTAGTTTTGGACAAATGTACAAAATGGGTAACACTTTATTTGGAGTGGTCCTTTGTAGATGATTAATAAACTCTTAACACATTATCAGTAACACATCAATAACATATCAGTGCAGTAAATAGTAAATATCTTGTAGATGTTCTGTTGGTACATTACTTACATTTAAATAGATGTGTTGTTAATATGTTACTTCCATTATGCAACATCTAACCTTACCAACCTTAACCTCAACCCAATACCTAACCCTAACTCTGGCCCTAATCCTAACCTTAACCTCAACCCAATACCTAACCCTCACCCTGGCCCTAATCCTAACCCTAACCTTAACCTCAACCCAAAATCTAATACTAATAACCCTCATATGTTTTTGACATGTTACTGAGAGTCTGTTGAGTGTTTGTTTCATTTAAAAAGGGCCACTCAAAATAAAGTGTCACCGCAAAATGCATTGGGTATGTGAGTCCTGTGCAGTTTTACAGCTGTCATTAAAGTAGGAAGTTGTAAAAAGTGAAGAAATGTTAGATGTATCCAGAATAATGAACTGAGCCATGGATGATCTAAAAGGGCTGAAAAAGCTGTAGAACATTCAGAATAAAATTATAATAATCCAATTATAAACTGACATCCAGAATGCTTCACATATAAAGAGTAGTGATCAAATCTTATCCAAAAATATTGTAAATTGGTAATTATAGTATGGAATTTACAGTATGTAAAATGTAACTTTTAGAAATAGTGATAACGTCTAAAAAATACACTTTGATGTCTGATTTATAAGACTGTAAATGTACATCAGATAAACTATTTTTGCATGTACAGTAACACAAAATATTAATATAACAAGCTTTTGAAGCTTTAGTGCTTATTTAAATCAAAGTGAATACATGATAAAATGTTCCTTCTTTATCTTAAACCAAATGTGGTGAGACATGATTTGCAACTGAAAGCTTCTCATTCTTCTCACTGCAGATGCAAAGTTCTTGATGGTACTGATCTTTGCATCCTTCACTGACACGGTGTGACAATCCATATCTTTTCATATCTTTTTATACCTATAAAACCATAATTGCCCATTTCTCCTGTACTTCTAGATGAGCATCAAGAGCCCATGGAGACTTCAGTTCAAGGGAACGAAGAGTTAATGGAGAGAAACCCAGAAGAAGCTGTGGAGGCTGATGCTTCCCAGCATCATGTTGCTCAAAGCAGCATTGAGCACCCTGAACCTGAGATCTCCAAGGCTCCAGCTGCCGAATCGGTGGAGGAACAGAGCCCTCCTGTAAGACGGAGAAGCCAAAAAAAGGCCAAGCCTCCCTCCAGCCTGCTCTGCGTGGAGTGCGGCCAGTGTTTCAGCTTGGTCTCTGAGCTGGTTGCCCACCGCAAGACGGCACATGGGCTGAAGGATGCCATCCACCGCTGCACAGTGTGTGGAGAAGGCTTCATCAACACCACGCTGTTCCTCTACCACCGCAAACAGCACCGTACCCAAGTGGAGGAGGAGCAGAGGGAGCCTCCTCCACCTGTGCCACAGCTCAACACGGCCCTGCTGGAGGCGCCCGGAGAGGGCCTGCTACTGCTGGCCACCGCAGGTGAAGGCCAGAGCCTGCTGGAGATCACAAGCCTGGAGCAGACCGTTCCTGAGGGAGTTCCTGTTGCTCATGTGGAGGTGGAGCTGGACCCTGAGAGAGCGAGAGGAGATGAGGGCCAACAAAGTGCCGAGGAACCTGGAGAAACTGTGGAAGAATGCAGCGGAGAAATGGAAATTGATGGGATTGTGAACATGGAGATGGAAAAGGTGTCAGAAGAAGAGGAAGATGGCAAAAATGTAGAGGAAGTAGTTGAAGAGAACCAGGTGAACCTGGAGGCTAATGATGAACATGAAGCACACATTGATGTGGCACCCCCTTCTACAAGTTCTGAAGGCCAGAATTTTCTTTGTAGTCAATGTGGGTCGTCATTCAAGGGCAAGTACGAGTTTGTGCAGCACCGCAGTACTGAACATGGCCTGATGGAGGCCGTCCACACTTGCACCGAATGTGGCGAAGAGTTTATGAGCACCACTCAGTTCCTGTACCATCGTAGGGAACACCGCAGGACCTTTCCGGAAGGACTACCCTCATCTCCTGGGGCCAGACACGGACTCGGTCAAATCTTTACATCTCCAGCCAAACAAAGGGACATCATACTGCTTAGACGGTCAGGTCAGTCCCTTCTTACACATACAGCACGTGCTTGTTTTGTAACTCCAGTAGCCTCAGTAAGAGAGTAGGTCAGTAGGTGTTTCAGAATTTCTAAATCTCTTTAATATTTTGATCATTACAAAATGCCTTGACGTATTGGGCACTCCTGGTATATAAAATCATGTTCATAAGCTACTACTAGCCGTGATTAACTCTCCAACTTCTCTTTCCCATTAGATTCCGGGCACACCCAAAGCTCGACCGAAGCCTCCGGAGCGTTGCCAGAAACAAACATCGAGGCGCCGGCCAAGCTGAGCCGTGATTGGTCCCGCACTCCGCTGCCCCACGAGTGCCCGCACTGCGGACGCGGCTTCACACGCCGCAGCCTCCTCCGCGAGCACGTCTTCCACCACACCGGCGAGAAGCTCTTCAACTGCCACATCTGCAAGAAGAGCTTCCCTTCGCCGGCCAGCCTGCTGCGGCACAGCATGACCCACGGAGCCTCCCGTGCCTTCTCCTGCCCCATCTGCGCCAAGGGCTTCTTCCAGCCCACCTCGCTCAAGCGCCACATGCTCACCCACGAGGAGGCTGATGGCGACAAGAGGATCAGGGTGCGGGGGAGGGGGAAACGCTCCCTTGGCGACGGCCGTCTGCACGCCTGCCCCGACTGCCCGGCCAGCTTCAAGTTGGACTCACAGCTGCAGACCCACAGGTGTGTGTTTCACAGAGTGGACTGTTTTCATACGACACTTAAACAGAATAGCCCTACAAAAAATATTTTAGATTTACAGTTTTACACTTTATCCCGAATGTAGTCAATCAACTAGGATGTGTTTGTGGTCTGAAGTTTACTTCTTTAGCTTTGCCTTGGAGCCACAAGGCTAATGTAAATATCAAGTAATGGAAACTTAGGTTAATAATAGTATATCCAGCGCAAAAATAAAAAGGAGCACCAAACATCATCATCATCATTAACTGCTGAGTCCAGATAGGGTCACGGTAGCAGTTGGGAGAGCAGAGAATCCCAGGCAACCCTGTCCCCAGCTCATTCCAGGAGACCCCAAGCCGCTCCCAGGCCAACTTGGAGATCTAATCCCTCCAGTGAGTCCTAGGACGACCCCGGGGTCTCGTCCCAGTAGGCAGTGCCTGGTAAACACATAGTGGGAGGCGTCCAGAGGGCATCCTGATCAGATGCCCAAACCATCTCAACTGGCTCCTCTCAATGTTCGGGAGTAGCGGCTCTGCTCCGAGCTCCTTCCGGATGACTGAGCTCCTCACCCTGTCAGTAAAGTGTAGCCCACCACCCTGCGAAGAAAGCTCATTTCCGCTGCTTGTATCTGCGATCTCATTCTTTCGGTCATTACCCAAAGCTCATGACCAGAGGTGAGGGTGAGGATGTAGACCGACCGGTAATCAGAGAGCTTTGCCTTATGGTTCAGCTCCCTCTTCACCACTACGGTACGGTACAGTGACCGCATTACTGCTGCCGCCTGTCCCAACCTGCGGCCGATCTGACCATCCCTCTTCCCATCACTCGTGTACAAGATCCCGAGATACTTCAGCCCCAGGTGGAGGAGTTTGTCCTTTCCCCTTAGCACCAAACATGACTGTGCACATTCAAGCTGTTCCTACAACAGTAGCAGTAAAGTATGTCTTGCTCTTTGTCTGGTTTAGATCTACATTAAGAATATAGTAGTGAATTAAAAATTATCCTCACTTCACCTGAATGAGGCTGCTAGAGTTTCCTCTTTGGTACAACGTTCTCAATCTTCTAATGCATCGACCCATTTCCCAAAAACCTCTAGTCCAGATATGACAGCTGCTCTGACATAGACCTAATACAGCAGAGTGATTGATGAGTGATCGTATGAGCTGACCCGCAGACAAAGCAGAAGGCGTGAGCAGGAAGCGAACAAAGCTTTGCCCTTGACCGGCCTCATTACAAGACATGACCTCATCAAGCTGCGCCACTGAGATATTAATCAGGCCGGCCTCCAGAGGTCCCGTTTCAGGTTCTGGAGCCGGAAAAGAAAGCAGTTTAAAACCCAGGATGGACTCCAGTCGGTTAACCCGGGTTCAGAGTTTACGGCTACTGAGCGGTAATGGGGAAAGAGGCTGTGTGCTCAGAGTGCTAAAAACCTCTAGTGTTAAAAAAACATCTTCTTCTTACTTTTTTATACCATCTGTTCTCACCAGTACAACAGGGCTGCTTAAATATTGGTACCATAATAGGCAGAGTGATAGAGGTCAGAAGTAATTAATTCCCATGTGCATGGACAGTGATTGTCCAAAGGCAATAGAGGAGTTTGTTTTAAGCACCATTAGAGAAGGTACCAGATAAATTATATCTGAAGTGACAAAAATTATAGATTAAAAAAGAAATTTGTTCATTTCAGAAAGAATTAAAACCGTTGAGCAGTTAAAATAATCACAGTTAATTATTTTGTGTAGTTAATCGCAAATAATCTTATTTTTGTGCATGTAATCGTGATTAATCACATGTATCTTATTTGCTCACATTTGATTTTTTGTTAAAGCTATTTATGAAGAGAATGCAATATGTAATGTATGATGAATGACTAATAATTATTTTCATGGTGTAGATGTGTTAAAAAATTTAGTGGTGTTGATTAATCACTTTAGTGCATAGAGCGAAATCCGTTTTTCCTGAAAAGCCATTTTAAAAACAACACAATAAGCCTTTAAAGCTGTATGAGATTTCCAGCAAATTGTGAATTATTACTTTATTTTTCATCTGGAAATTGCTTCAGGTTTAAAAAAAATAAATGCATGTGTTTCTCTGGAATATGGCCTAATTAAAGCCCTGTCATGTGGGTCAAATCTTGAAATATTGAACTGCATAGAAGAAATGCTCTGCTTGTTTTTCCCCCCAATTTTTTTTAAACTTGTTCTATATTTGGACGCTTTTTCTTTCGATAAAGCCAACGAGGCCTTGAGCCCACTCTGCCTGCTCCCAGCTGTTCAGCATGATGACAGGTCTGTTCTTTTTAAAGACGTTCCAGTTTCTTGTTACTAATTAGTCAACGGCATTCCAACAAAAACTGAAAGTTTCCTCTCTACAGAAGGTGCTTCAGCCTGTTCTACTGATATTCATATCTGTTTTCTTACATTTAAAAGGAACTTCCAACTGATTTCTCGAAGGTGTGCATAATAAATGAATTGTTGAGATGTAAATGAAGTCATTCGTAGTTGTTTGATGTGAAATGGTTCATTGCAGAGAAACCTGGTGGTGATAGGAACCGGCGATTGCGATGTCTACAATACAAAAATGCATTTTATTTACTAACAAGAATTACTAGTGAAGCTACACGTTTTTTAAGTTTTTATATGGAATGTTTATAATAGTAAAAAAGTGGTAAATCTGAAAAAATACGTTTTCACCGGGGACTATTTTGCCCCACAACACCTTACGTGTACCCCTCCACCAAAAATGCATTTTTTTAAAATCGTTTTAGGACAAAACCTTCTCAAAAATGTTGCCAAACAATGTCTCAGACATCAGGTGTCCATGTAATAACTTCCTGTGTAGGAGCTTTTAGAGGTGGACATCTGGTTCCTATCACCACCCCTATGAACAATTCTGACTCTAAGTTTCTCAAACCAGTCTGAATGACTTTGTTTGAATTGTAACCATTTAATTATAGAGAAGGTTTAAAAAATAGTGAAATTCCCCTTTAAACAGTGCAACTTGATTGGCAGTCGTGATAAACACAGTCTTTCTATTCATCACACTATCGTCAATCAACTCGAGCCTGTATCGCTTTTGAAAACTTGCTGGCAAATGCAGGAGTGACTAGGCCTTAAGGCTTGTTATGATCAGTTAATTTGCACTGAATTTTATAACCGTTTGCTTTATTCTGTTCTAGACTGCTGCACACCAGCCACCCATTCCCATGTAACGTGTGCGGGGAGGCATTTAAGCGGCGGAAGGAGCTCGACCTGC